>NC_138045.1:19143399-19441730 GCF_964106645.2 Podarcis pityusensis
ATTCTCCTTTCCCTTCCTCCCCCACAACAAACACTCTGTGAGGTGAGTGGGGCTGAGAGACTTCAAAGAAGTCAGGGGGACCGCTAGGGGCGCCTTGAAAGATGGCTGCTATAACATTTTGTCCAGCTTGCACGAGGTAATTAGAGGCTGAATATGGGGAGTATATCAGCCTCCCTTCGTCTTTTTCAGGGAATTGAAAAGATGCTGCCTCGCCTGCTGTTGCCATAAATCACCCCTGAGTTCGGATGAAGGAGGGGGTGAGAGGCACTAGGCGGAAAGCCCTCGGGCAGGCTCGGAGCTCCCTGCCAGCTACTTTTCAGGAGCGAGCCTGGTTGCGAAAAAATGATTAAAAAGAAGAAAATAATTGGAAAAATAAACGCACATGCTTCAAGAGAAGTCAGGAATGCTTTTATCTGCTAATAATTTTACCACCGAGAGAAGAAGACCTGGACAGAAGGACAGAAGGAACAGAGATAATATCAGAGGACTGCCGACATATTGGTATGTGGAACGGTACGAGGGGGGGGGGGAGACTTTATTTTATTTTTATGTGAGTATACAATAACCCTCCCCCTTAAAAAAACGTCTCGACGACCAGTTTGCAAGTGGGAGAGAAAAATGAACTGTGTGGACAAAATAATATGTTTGTGAAAGATTTGGAAAGAAGTGAGTCCTCTCTCGGTGGACGCAGCAAGAAAATGTTTCGATGCGTAGGCAGACCTTGGCTGCAAGAGGGATGGTCTAGGGAGGAAGAGCCGTTTGGATATCATGCTGGAATCGTAAATCTGAAAGGGCTGTTATCCTCCTGGAAGACTAATTATGAGGTAAACGAGTGGACATTTAGGTTGTATTTCATCGTAATGACAAGATGGCGCGTCTGCTCGAAAACTTGTAAACTTGATTGTTGGATTTTTGTGAGAGGACATACGAGAGAGGCATTACAAAACCCACACAGAGGACAAAAATAAGACTGTTCCTTTCAATCCACTTGTGGAGAAAACTCAGAGGTGACAGAAAAGGAAAATGAATAATGACAAAGATGAGAAGATGGGACTGGATACATCATTGCAATGAGGAAAAGCAGCACGAATTTGGATGTTTGGATTCCTGACGATCGAGAAGCATGGGTACCCCCCACAAAAAAAAATTAATTTGGAAAACATTTGGACTTTATGATGTGTATTGATATAATTTGGACTAATTGGTATGATATGTTTAATTTGGCAAATGGAAACTTAATAAAAATTATTGGGGGGGAAAAGAGAGACTTCAAAGAAAGTGTGGACTGGCCCAAGGTCACCCAGCAGCTGCATGTGGAGGAGTGGAGACGCGAACCTGGTTCCCCAGATTACGAGACTACTGCTCTTAACCACTACACCACACTGGCTCTCAACTAACTCCAAGAACATTGAAATGTGAAATATTACCAAGAAACTCTATCAGATCACAATCCCATAATTTTTAGAGGTGAAAAGTAATGTTCAAGGCACACATAGATGGAGGATGAACAAAAATCTTTTTGAGAATTCAGAAGTTATTGATAAAGCCAAAGAAACCCTGAAAGAATATTTTAAATGGAATTTAAACAATGAGACAAATTTGGAAGCTGTCTGGGATGCAAGCAAGGCAGTTATGAGAGGCTTCTTGATTCAACAAAATAACTATAGAAGAAGGTTAAGAGAAAAGAAAAAAGAAGTCCTGGCACAATTGGAAGAGTGAGAAAAGAAATTAATAGCAAAACCCAAAGATGATCAGAATAAACAAGCAATTCAAATGCTACAAACCCAATTTTCTATATTCATAAAGATCAAGCTGGGTTTCTGCCAAACAGACAACTTAAAGAGAATATAAGCCACATTGTAAACATCACAGAATACCTGGAAGTTAAAAATGAAATACCAGCTGTGCTAATTTTTATTGATGCAGAAAAGGCGTTTGATAATGTGTTGTGGCAGTTTCTATTAAAAAGCATGGAAGCAATGGGGATAGAGGGAACATTTATGAAAGGTATAAAGGCTATATATTCTAAACAAATAGCCAAATTAATTATTAATAACAATCTGACAGAGTCATTCTAAATTACAAAAGGAACGAGACAAGGGTGCCCTCTATCCCCCCTGCTATTCATAATGGTTCTAGAGGTGATAGCAAACAAGATAAGGAAGACACCGGAAATTCGAGGAATCAAAATTGGAAAAATGGAATTTAAACTGAAAGCATATGCGGATGATTTGGTACTTACATTAGAAGAACCACAAATTACGGTTGGTAAAGCATTACAAGAATTAGAAGAATTTGGTAAATTATCAGGATTTAAATTAAATAGAACAAAGACAAAAATGATGGTCAAAAATTTGGAGAGGAATGTGATAGAACAATTGGAACAAAAATATGGAATCAAAGCAGTGAAAAAGGTGAAATATTTAGGGATCAAATTAACAATGAGAAACATCAATTTAATTAGTGATAACTATAATATAATATGGAAAGAAATCAAAAGAGATCTGGATACATGGAACAGATTAAAATTGTCATGGTCTGGGAGAATGGCTGCAATTAAAATGAACATAGTCCCGAAGATGCTGTTTCTTTTTCAAACAATTCCAGTAATTAAGGGAGTAACACAATTTAAAGATTGGCAAAAAACACTATCAAAATTCATCTGGCAGGGAAAGAGGCCAAGAATCAAATTTCAACTGTTAACAGATCGGAAAGAAAGAGGAGGATTCGCACTTCCAAATCTAAAATTGTATTATGAAGCATCCTGTTTATGTTGGATCAAAGAATGGATCATGTTAGAAAATATGGATTTATTGGACTTAGAAGGTTTCAACAACAGATATGGCTGTCATTCTTATTTATGGCTCAATAAGGTTAAGGTTCATAAAGGTTTCTTGAATCATATCTTTAGATGTGCCTTATATGAAGTTTGGGGGGGAAAAAAAATTATTAGAAAGGAAAACACCCTGGTGGCTCTCACCGATAGATATACTAACAATAAAAAAATCGAATATGGAAGGAAAAAGATTAACTTATGAGGAAATTTTAGTAAAAACAGAGAGAGGCTGGAAAATTAAAACATATGGGGAATTAAAAAATAATTTGACAGGGTGGATACAATATCATCAAGTAAATGCGCTATGGAACGAAGATAAAAAATTAGGATTTAGTGAGAAAAAATCTAAATATCAAACAGAAATTTTGGAAGGGAAAACAAAACTCTTATCAAAGATGTATAATGTTTTACTGGAATGGGACACCAAAGATGAGGAAATTAAGGAGGTGATGGTAAAGTGGGCAATTGACCTGGGTTATAATATAGATTATGATAAATGGGTGAATTTTGTTGGTTTCTATTTCCCTCACTGAGCAGCAACTGCAGTCACAAGACATTGTTTTGCATTCCACAGTCAGAGTTACTGTTGGATTCCCACGGGAATGGGAGACTGGATGTGACGTACACTGGTTTCCTGTTTTTCACTGTTCTCTTGGTGTTTCTTTGTTTCCGAGAGGAGTTGCTTCTCTGCTCTCACAGAGGCAAGATGCATTTTTGTATTCTCTCAGCATAGAGTGGAAATAAAGTTAAGAATGCGGCACATACTGCTTATCCTTCTGCTGTGTGGACTACTCTGTTTGGGCTCAAGATGAGACGAGCCTGTATCAGCTTCAGATGGCCCGAAGCTGGTCAAAATCTCACAAATTTATGGAATAAGGGAATGAAATTTACGGCATGTTCCACACTAAGGGAGAACCTAGAAAAAATGATGTACAGGTGGTATGTTACGCCAGTTAAATTAGTAAAAATGTCTAAAACGGGAGACAAGGCTTGTTGGAAATGTAAAAGCAAAGAAGGAGACTTATATCATATGTGGTGGACATGCGAGAGAATGAAAAGATTCTGGGAACTAATATATAATGAATTAAAGAAAATTTCTAGGTATACCTTTCCAAAAAGGTCGGAGGCATTTTTATTAGGCATAATAGGAGAAGAAATAAAAAAAGCCGATCATAGACTATTTCAGTACGCAACGGTGGCAGCTAGGGTTTTAGTACCGAAAAATGGAAGACACCAGAAATTCCAACTGTCAGGGAATGGCAAGTAAAACTATTTGAATATACGGAATTAGTGAAAATGACACAGGATTAGAAACCAAAAAGGATCAAAGTTTGTAGAGGAATGGAGTAAATTTGTCATATATATAGAAACCAATTGTAGAAGCTTAAGGACTACAGCAGGGTTAGTTTAACTCTTGTGATATATATATATATATATATTATGACGAAACTGCAAAAGATAAGAAACAATAAGAAAACCGAAACTGGGAAGGAGGGAAGTCGAGGCGTGATATAACGCAAGTAGATAAGTTGACAATATGTATAGTTGTAAAGAATGTTTTATTTAAGTTTTTTATGTATTGCACTTTTATGTTGCCTGTTTTTTTTTTCTTTAGTTTTTTCGTTTTTGGAAAACCTAATAAAAATCATTTAAAAAAACAACAACAAAAAATAACAACAATGCATTTCTTAACCGGGTGTTTGCTTGATGAGGAGGAAAGACGCCATGAGAGGAAGGCGACAACCCCTCGCCATAACTCCGGAAATGGGAGGCAGTCCAGTAAAATATATGCAACTGACGAGGGGCGGCAACCTAAAGAAGTTGTTGACCACGCAGAGGAAGTAGCTTTCACAGTCAGAAGATGCTATCGTTGTGGGTCAACCAAGCATTTAGTACGGCAGTGCACTGTGTCTGTGAGAGAAAGCACAAGAAAAGGGCGGCCTGCGTTTACTGGGAAGCGAGGAGACAGGAAGAGTCCAGTCCAGTATGTTTCTGCAGCAGTTCGAGGCACCAGTCACGACGTTGGACAGGACTCGATTTTAGACTCAGCAGCGAGAAACATTTTTGTTAAGTCTGCACAAGCCCTTGTAGAAAAGCAACCTTGTAAATCTGTAAATGTAGTACTAGCTGACGGAACAGTGCATGAGTCAGCTGGAAAGGGTAGTGTGGATATTAACTGTTTAAGCACCAAATTTACCAATGTTTTATGTGTACCAAGTTTAGAAAATAATTTGCTTTCAGTTACAAGTCTTGTTAAGCAGGGGTTTAAGGTAACCTTCTCTAGTTCAGGCTGTAAAATAGAGAAAGCTGGAAAAGTGGTTACAGTGTCACTAAAAAATGGTTTGTTTGTTTTGAAAGACCAGCTAATAAGTGAGTCTGGGGCATGTGTTGAGACTTCCGGGTTAGCGCCTCTGGCAATGGCGGATTTCCTCTGACCAGGAGGAATCCGCTTCGTGAGAACTAGGGTCTGGACCACCGCGGCGAGGCGGAGACCCACTAAAAACCACAGGTGGGAGAAGCCTGTGGACGTGGGATTCGGCTGACACCTTTTGCGCCTCCCCTACTCGCGGGGAAACCCGGTTTCGGGGATCCGGAGTGACGGGTGAATGGCGCAGTGCTTCAAATCGACTGCTCTATTCACGGAGTGAAGCTGCATTGCTGTTGCCGGAGAGCGCTGACTTTTTCCTGTGGACAATTGGATTTTAAACAACTGCCCGTGAGTAGAATGGAAAATTGGATTAAGAATTTTTTAAATTTGGCACCGAAGCGGGAAGGTCTAAACAGGAAGTCCGCCTTCCGCTTTTGTAAATAGATTGAAGCAAAGACATTGCAAGCTAGAGTTCAGAAAGTCGTTTGTAAAGGACTAAATTTCCATCAGCTAAAATCACTAAACCCCCCCTTGGAAGCAGGAGAAGAGGGGGGAATCTTTTTAGACTGTTTAAACCTGCAGAAGAGAGAGTAAAGAAAGATAAATTTCCACCGTCTTGATCCTGGGAGCGGGGTGTCAGAGACAGACACTTTGGGGAAGTTCATTGACTGTGGATAAAACGTTTTTGACAGATAGTTAAAAAAGAGAAACATATTGATTCCAATGTTCCCTTTTGCACTTAAAAGGAACAAAATATCTGGAAAACAAAAGGAACTTTGTTGCTAGATCTGCTTTTAAAAAGACGGATACAAATAGAAATTGTTTCCTCTAGAGGGAGCTTGTGAAACTGTTGCTGGAGTCGATCTGGGGAATTCTACAGCTGTAGAGATAAAAGATCGTGGGAACTAGACACCGACCTTGAACAAGAATGTGCCCAGAAGAAGCTTTAGTGCTTGCTTTTTGCAAGACAAGTGCTTTACTGGAACAGCTACATGAGAAGATGGATTTGATGACTGTTGCAGTTGGAAATTTTGGACAAACAGTGAATATTTATATAGAAACCACTCTGGAATTAATCCAGGAATGTGCTTTGACAGAGCAAGTGGCGAAGAAGATAAAGGAGGAGGTAGTTGCTGAACCTCAAGTACCAGAAAAGGAGAGAGCTGCGGCCTTGCAGGAACATAAGTTGCTGTTTTTGACGACTAAATCTGGAGAAAGTCAGATTTGGAGAGATGGAGTACTGTTTGGTCTGGAGATGGGAAGTTGGATAGATCCCCCTATGCAGGGATGTTTTGACTTTTCGGATCTGGCTTTGGGCCAGGGGGAGTTTGGAGTTGTGGGGGCCCTTAACCTTGGAGGGACTTTGAAACATGCCTTCAAATATCTTTTGGATTCCAGTGTCGACTATGGAGAATGGGCTGACTTGTTGAGAAGGGATAAAGATATTGTCAAGTTGGAGTCTCCCCGAGAGAAAGGAAGGAAATTAAGAATAAGATCAGCAGAAGATAAAGTAAAGTGCAGGTATAAACATGAAGAAGACCTGCAGAAGGGACATGGAAAAGACTTAAGAGCCTCGGATAGAAGGTCACCAGGTTGATGGACTAGATGGATGGGACAGAAAGGACTGACAAAACCCGAGACCAGGAAGAAGAGACGACGGATGAAGATTGGAAGAAAGTTTTAAAAATTCATCTAGAAAATCATTGTAAAATTAATGAGTATTAGAAAAATGTTGGAATGAAACTATTTGGCTTTAGTAGAAATGTTAAAAAGAATTATGTATAAATATGTTTTGTTAAAAAGAATTAAGTATAAATAAGATTTAAGTTTTAAGCTTTAGGGTTTTTATGGTAAGATAAGGTTAAAATAGATTAAGGTAATTTAATGACAGAATATTGTGAAAGATGGAAAGGATTTGCTGAGATAATTAATAACTAGAATACAAAAAAGGGAGGTGTGAGGAGGTCGATGAAACAAGTTAATGAAAGATAAAGATTTGGGAATATTGGATTTGCTTTTAAATCTTTTGTTTATTTTTGTTTTTTGATTCTGATGTATTGTGTGTGTGTGTTTTTTTTTACCTTTGTTTTTATTGACTTATATTGTTTAATCTCTCTTATCTCTCTTTTTGTCTACCTTTTTTCCTTTTCTTTTTTCTTGTTTTTTACTTTCTTTTTCTGTAATTTTAAATTCTCAATAAATATCTTTTTTTTTTTATAAAAAAAAAGAGTCTGGGGCATGTGTTAAAGCCTCTAATAGAACCTTGCATGATGAGTGCCAGCATCTGTGGCATCGTCGTTTGGGGCATGCCAATTTCCGCAGTATTGCAAAAATGCCAGAATTAAGTAAGGGAATTAAAATGAAAAAACGTTCAGTTTTTCTGGACTGCAATACCTGCAAGGAGTCTAAAAGTAAGCGAGGGTCATATCCTGAAAGTAATAGAATTAGCAAGGAGCCATTTGCTTTAGTACACTCAGACCTTTGTGGCCATTTACAGAATCTGAAGGAGGAGCAAAGTTTTTTCTGGTTCTTGTGGATGATTATAGCCGGTATACTTGGGTATATTTGTTAAAACACAAAAGTAAAACTGGTCAACTGATTAAAAATGGGGTCAACTATATAGAAAGGCAGTTTCCCTACAAAGTTACCCAATTGCAGAGTGACCGTGGAAGCGAGTTCATGTCTGAAGCCCTCCAGGTATGGTTGAAAAAGCGTGGTATTAGTCGCCATAAATCGTGTCCTTTTTCACCAGAAGAAAATTCAGTTGCAGAACGCAATATAAGGTCTTTGCAAACAATGCTAGATTCTATGTTATGTGATTCTGGCTTATCCAGGACGTTTTTTTTTGGGGGGGAAGCAATTCTCTGTGCTAATTACATACAGAACAGATTGTTTCATTCTACCATAAACAATACCCCTCAGTTTTTGCTTTATGGAAAAAAAACACCTTTTTTGGACCATGTTAAAACTTTTAGTTGTTGGGCTTGGGTTCACATCCCAAAAGGACAGAGAAGGAAAGGAGATCCCAAGGCAAAGAAACTTAGGTTTGTTGGCTATCAAAGTTGGTCAAAAGGGGTACCGTTTTGCACTAGGGCGTGGCAGAGCTGTAATATCAAGACATGCAGAGTTTTGTGAGCAAGATGGTTGGGCTCGTTTACATGGAAATTCAGAAGTTGTTTTATCTTCAGATGATACAGATAAATTTGTGAAATCTGAGGAAGAAAAGCCACAAATTAAAAAAAGTTCTGAAAGTGATAGTGATGAGGAATCAGGGGATGAGGGTTCCAGTACACAATCTCCTAAAGCTGAACCAATTTCTCATGAGCAAGATGAATCAGAAGGGGAAGATAGTTCAGAGGGGGAAAGTGCTCAAGTTAGAAGATCACAAAGAAGCAATAAGGCGGTACCTCCAGAAAGCTTTACTATACAAGAAGTTAAAACTGTTGATGTGAAGAAAGAACCTCGTGATTATGAGGATGTTTTAAAGTTACCATACCAGGAAATTGTAATGTGGAAAAATGCAATGAGAGCAGAAATGAAATCTTTGGCAGAACATAATGTGTTTACTATTGAGCCATTGCGAGAAGGAAATAAGGCAGTGGACTGTAGATGGGTGTATAAAATAAAACACTTGGCAGATGGTAGTGTTAAGTACAAAGCTAGGCTGGTAGCACGAGGCTTTACGCAAAGAAAAGGTGAAAGTTTTGATGATACCTTTTCTCCTACTGCAAGGAGCGAAAGTGTACGTTTATTGCTAGCTCTTGCAGCACAACGTGGGTTTAAGGTAAATCATTTTGATATTGAAACAGCTTATATTAACACAAATCTGCACGAACAAATTTTTATGAATCAAGCACCAGGTTTTGAGGCAGGCGAACAGAATACTGTATATAGGTTACACAAAGCAGTTTATGGGCTCAAACTATCAGCTAGAAATTGGAACGAGTGTCTTGATAATGCTTTGAAAAATCTTGGCTTTAAAAGAAGCTTAGCTGATAATTGCTTGCACACTAAAGGAAAGGGTAATAAACAATAATTATGTTTGTCTTATGTTGATGATTTGCTTTTTTCTACAAAAAATGACAAGCAAGTGGAAAAATTTGCAGAACAACTAAGAAAGGAATTTAAAGTAAGAGATTTGGGTCCAGTAAAAAATTATCTCGGTCTAGAAATTCAAAGGACAAAAGATGGAAGTTTTTTGTTGAGTCAAAAAGACAAAATAATGGAGTTACTTGAAAGAAACAATATGCAAAATAGCAAGGGAGTAAAAACTCCAATGGAAATAGTTTTTTTCAAGAATGAAGGAGAATGCACAGAACCAGTAAATCCTGAAATGTACCATTCAATAGTTGGAAGTTTATTATACATTTCATTGTGGAGCAGACCAGATTTGAGTTATGCAGTTGGAATACTAAGCAGACTAGTAAGCTGCCCCACAAAAAATGCCTGGAAGGGTTTAAAACGTATTTTCCGGTGTTTAAAACAAACACTGGATTATTGTTTAAGATTACCATCTTCAGGGTCTACAAAATTGAAGTGTTATGTTGACAGTGATTGGGCCCAACCTTCCTGATAGAAAATCCATTTCTGGTATGGTGTTTCAATTTGGGGATTCCTTGATAGGTTGGAAGTCCAAAAAGCAAAGAATCGTGGCCACATCTTCAATAGAGGCTGAATACTGTGCTTTATCAGAGTTGTGTAATGAAATAAAATTTTACGTTCAAATCCTCAATGATTTAGATATGCAATGTGATTATCCAGTTCAAATATGGGAAGACAATCAAGCTGCAATAACTTTGGCTGGATCTGAGCAGTTTAAAAACAAATCCAAACATTTAGAAATTATCAAAATGTAACTGAAAATGTGAAACAAAACCTGATAATGCTGAAATACTGTGAGAGCATACAAAATGTGGCTGATATATTTACGAAAGCACTAACTTTTGAGAAACATGCACAACTAGTGACAAAATTAGGAATTGTGCGTGATGTGTAAATATGTTTTGTATATGTTTAAAAGTACTGTTTTGCTTTCTGTTTGAATGAGAGGGGGTGTTGGGAGTCATTCTGCACAGAAACATGTTTGTACCTTTAAGAACAGTTTTTGTGAGCTCTGGGCTAATTGGTTGCAGCTGGCCGTGGCTTCAAAAGGAGAAAAGCTGCAGTTGGAACTCTGCCTGCAGGATAAACACCCAGAAGCTTTGCTGTTTGTTGTTTTGTAATAAAGTCCTTATTTAATTTAGTTTTACACCGGTCTCATGGTGTCACAGTCTTCTGTCATCTGCCACCAGTGGAAAATCCCCCTCTAACAGAGAATGTAAATTCTTATGGATTTTAGGTAAACAATAAAAAATTGGTATAAGAGGATGAAGTTGAAGGAGAAATTTGAATGTGTGTTTCTTTATAAAATCCATAGTATATGCATGCTGTAATACTGTTTTGAGAAGTGTGATAATGGAATCTGTAGGATCCTTAGCAATTTTCAAATAAAACGAAGTTGGAACCTCAAGTAAAAAAAATAGAAATTAATCCCAGGACATTTTCGGATCATAATTCCTTGATAATGGAAATACAAAAGGAAAGATATGCTTCATTTAGATGGATTGAATGAAGACTTATTAGATGATCAAAAATTTATGGAAAAAGCTAAAAAGACCTTGGGTGATTATTTTGAAATAAACACTCAAGGACAGATTAAATTACAGATGGTTTGGGATGCTAGTAAGGCGGTAATGAGGGGACTGTTTATACAACAAAATTCATTTAAAAGGAAATTAAAAGAAAAAAGGAAAATGAGATTTTAGATGAGATTGTGGAAAAGGAAACAATTGTCAAAAAAGCGAATAAAGAGTCAGTTAAGCAGGCAATTAGAACATTACAGAGAAGGCAATTAGAAGCAGAGAGGACACTCAGAGCGAGTATGATGCTTCAACAGTGTCATGATAACCCTACGGCGGGTCATTTTGGATACTACAAGACACTGTATCAGCTCACGAGGCAATTCTGGTGGCCAAAAGTGCGAGAGGAGACAAAAGAGTATGGGTGTGATGGCCTGGGATTTGGATGCTGAACCTGAGGAATCCCAGCCTGCACAGGATTCCCCGCCTTCCGAACCAGCTGAGCCAGGACTGGGGCATGAGCCTGAAGGGTCCTCACCTGTGCTGGATCCTCAGGTGCAGGCACCAGCTGAGTCTGCTCTGGCTCCTGAGATGATGAAGGACCCATTGCCTGCAGGTGCTCCACTCTCAGCCCCGTCAGGGGAAGCTGAGGTTGCCTCTGGGTCCGGTAACCCTCCAGCCTCTCCTGAGTTGCAGAGGCTCAGGGCAGATAGGCAGAGGGAACTAAGTTACTGCAGGAGGAGTGCTCGCCTCCAGTCCAGGAGAGGCGAGTCACCGGAGGATTGGGGCCGCCCTATGCCTCGGGGCAGATAAAAGCCATCCAGCCTCAGTCCCAAGTTGCGGGAGCAACTTCGTTGGTTGTCATTTCCTGCCTGAACCCTGTCCTGCTATCCTGCCGGAGCTCCTGACCTCACCCTACTACCTGCCCTGCATCCAGCTTCAACTTTTACAGACTGCCTCCATACTGCACCTTTGACCTCGGACTGGACTCGGACCTCGCCTCTCAGTTAGCCCACGGCACCAGCACAATGTGAGAGCGTGTGAGACCTGCCAGCGGGCAAAAATGCCGAGGGAAGCGCCTTCCGGATTGCTGCATCAGCTTTCCACCCCTCAAGGACCTTGGGAGACGGTCGCGATGGATTCCATCACAGATCTTCCAGCGTCGAGGAAACAGACCGTGATATGGGTGGTGGTGGACTTATTCATGAAAATAGCACACTTTGTGCTGTGTCCTAAGTTGCCATCGGCCCAAGAAACAGCAAAGATGTTTGTGGACCACGTGTTTAAGTTGCACGGGTTGCCATTGAGGGTTATTTCAGATACAGGTACACAATTCACTTCGCAGTTTTAGAAGAAGATGATGCAGCTGTTGGACGTGGAAGTGTGCCTAACCTCATCAAGACACCCTCAAACCAATGGAGAGTCGGAAAGAACCAACGTGACGCTGCAACAGTACCTTCACTGTTATGTTAATTATCAGCAGGAGGACTGGGTGGACAAGTTGGGACTGGCAGAGTTTGCCTACAATAACACTGTGCATGCATCAACCCAGCAAGCTCCATTCGTAGCTGTCAGAGCTGCTTCCAGATCCTAGCTCACAGAGGATCACGCTAGCCAGCGATCATTAAATAAAAGTCTTTATTGAGTTACAGTTTCCATTCTCAAGCTGCTGCGTGCAACTCTACGTCTCATGGTTAGATCGGCGAAGCTCCATCTGAGTCTCCGCCCCTTGTACACCAACTTAATATCCTAGCCTTGCTCCACCTTTTCCGCCTGACTGTTCTTCTCTGGGTCCCTCTGCCCCCCGGGGTCTCTTCCTTCCGGGATTCCTCTGACGCTGACGCTGACCCCCCTGACTCTTCTCCCTCCTTTCGGCGGGCTTTAGGACCTGGCTCCCTTTCCGGGCTGCCTACTGCGCCACTTTCCTGTGCATTTGAACTTGGCACGCGCGCCCAACCTTCCACCTTCCGTCTGACCGTTTCTTCGCTCCCCGATGGAGGTGTGGCCACTCCTGACTCGTGCCCTCCCCCCTGTTGTGAGCTGCCAGCGCTTGATCCCTGGCGCCCTTCCTCTTCCCTGCTCTCTGGCGGTGACGCTGGTCCTGATTTCCAACTGCTCCCCTCTGAGTCCCCTCTGGCTCTATCTTCCTGGGGTGTCCCCCTAGGCTCCCCCCTTGCCCTGGCCACTGGTGCTCCTTTCTGTGAATCTTCTGATTCACTGGAAAGACTCGGAGATCTCGGGTCGTCGTCATCACTCATCTTTTCTTCTGCCTCCTCTCCCTCGCTCTCTGTTTCCTCCCTTGCCCTTGCCTCTGCTCCTGAACCCCTGACATCCATCCCCCCCTCGAAGCCCCCTCTTCCCCCCTCCCCTCCTTCCGGTGCGGGATCTGGGTGCTGCCGTGTCAGGGGGACGAATGTCGGATACAGTTCGCTTCCCGTGGCGGGCCGCCATCCGAAGTCTTCCGGTTCTTCCTCCCTGCTCTCGTTGACGACGGTCACCTCCGCTTCCATCTCTGTGCCGCCGTGCTCGAAACCCGGGTCGTCCCCGAAAACGTCCATGTCCGTCTCTCCCTCGTTGCCTTCTGGAGACGTTGCTCGTCCTGGACCCTCCAGCCACCTTCTGCGGAACTGCTCCTCTGGTCGATCATCCCACCAATACGAGGGTTCTGAAGCAGATCCCGAGGGTGACCCCTCCGGGGAACGGGCGTCTCGTGTCGGTTCCTCGTCCGAGTCGAACCCCCGGAACGTGCTGGCTGAAAGCGTGGGCGTGAAAAGCCAGTCGTCGAAAAAGTCTGCTGGCATTGGCCTATGTGGGAAGAGGGCATGAAACTCTTCTTTGAGCAGAGGTTCGTCTAAAGCGTAGCCCGGCACCCAGCTGTTGGCACTGGCCGGGGTGCCCTCCTTGGCGAGAAGGTATTCTACCCCCTCTTCCCCCCATCTGGAGTCCAAAATCTCCGTGACTTCGTTGATGCGCTCCTCCTGTGCCACTCCCCCTTGCCCGGTTCTCTCTCGGAGCGGACCCGGTGCCGTTCCTGGTTCCTGAAACCTGTGAGGTGCCTTGTAGGGAGTGAGCACCGATCTGTGGAACACCGGATGCATTCTGGAACCCTCCGGAAGAGCCAGCCTGAAAGCCACCGGGTTGACCTGTTCTTCGACTTGGTAGGGCCCCAGTTGTTTATGCCCTAGTTTCTTCTTCGCCAACGACCTGGCCGGCACTGCGTGGGCTGCTAACCAGACCCAGTCTCCCACATGGATCTCTTCGCCAACCCTTCTGTGTTTGTCCGCTTGTACCTTGTATGCGTGTTTAGCCAGCTCCAGGTGCCGCCGCAGCTGATCGTGGACCTCCTGCAACTCCGACGCGAACGCATCTGCTGTCTGCGGCTCCCCCTCCCCCATTCTTTCCAGTCCCGGGAAGGTTCTAGGGTGCCTCCCGTTGTTGGCGAAGAACGGCGTGACCCCCGTGGACACGTGCTTCGTGTTGTTGTAGGCGAACTCGGCGAGAGGCAGGTAATCCACCCACGTCGCAGGCTGTTGATTCGCATAACATCTCAGGTACTGCTGCATGATGGCATTGACCCGCTCCGCTTGCCCGTTGGTCTGCGGGTGTCTAGCCGACGCCAGGTTGATCTTGACGTTCAGGAAGCCCATCAGCCTCTGCCAGAAGTTTGAGATGAACTGTCGCCCTCGGTCGGACAGAATAGACCGCGGCAGACCGTGAACCTTGAACACGTGGTCTATGAACAGTTTGGCGGTTTGTTCCGCCGTGGCCACCTTCGCACACGGAATGAAATGTGCCATCTTGGAGAACAAATCCACCACCACCAGCACAGCCGTCTTGCCCCTCGAGCTGGGCAGATCCGTGACAAAGTCCAGGGCCACTCTCTCCCATGGCTCGAACGGAGTTTGCAGCGGTTCCAGCAGTCCGGCCGGCGGTCTGTGCACTGGTTTGGACCTCTGGCAGGTGTCACACCTCGCCACGTAGTCCGCGACTTCCCCTCTCATTCCGGGCCACCAGAAGTCTCTGGCTACTAATTCCACCGTCTTCTCCTTGCCAAAGTGCCCGGCAGTGGGCGCGTCGTGCAGCTGCTGCAGTACCTTGGCGCGAAGTTCGTCTCCCGGCACGTAGATGGCCCCTTTACGGATGAGCAAACCATCTCGCAGCTGGAACTCGTCGGTCGCTGCCGTGCCCCTGTGCACCTCTGCCATCTTTGCTTGCGCGAAGGAGTCATCCTGCAACGCTCGTCGCACCGCATCCAGGTCAACTGTCGCCGCCGCGCACGCCCACACTGTCGGTGCGAAGATGTGCATGGCGGCCGCTGGCGTTGCCTCCTCCAGATACTGTGGCTTACGGGAGAGAGCATCCGCCATGATGTTGGTGTCCCCCGGGACATACTCTATTCGGAAGTCGAAATTCGCAAAGAACTCAGCCCAACGTATCTGCCTCTGGTTCAGGAACTGTGCCGTGCGCCAGTGCTCTAGATTCTTGTGGTCCGTGCAGACCTGCACCGTGTGCTTGGCGCCGATCAGGAAGTGCCTCCACGCTTTGAACGCTGCATGAATGGCCAGCAACTCCCTGTCCCAGATGGTGTAGTTCTGTTCGGACTTGCTGAGCTTCCTTGAGTAAAACGCTCCCGGCCTCCAAACCCCCTGCGGGTCTTTCTGCAGCAGGACTGCTCCCACGGCTCTGTCCGAAGCGTCTGTCTCCACCCTCATCGGCCTGCTGGGGTTGACATGAAGCAGCTGCTCTTCCGACGCGAAGAGACGCTTGAGTGCCTGAAAGGACTGCTCCGCCTGCTCTGTCCAGATGAACTTCTTTTTCTTGGAGCTGAGCGTGTCCGTGATGGCCGCTGTCTGCATCGCAAAGCCTTTGATAAACTTGCGATAGAAGTTCGCGAAGCCGACAAACCGTTGGACCTCCTTCCGGTTGCGTGGGCTTTTCCAATCCAACACTGCTCGGACCTTGGCGCTGTCCATGGCGAGCCCTTTATCAGACAACTTGTAGCCCAGGAAATCCACCTCCGTCACGTCGAATTGGCACTTCTCCAGCTTGGCGTAAAGCCTATGTTGCTGTAGCCTGCTCAGCACTTCCTTGACGTGTCTGTCATGCTCCTGCTGCGATTCCGAAAAGATCAGGATGTCATCCAAGAAACAGACGCACGTCTTGTAGAGGAGCCCCGCCAACACGTGATGCATGAAAGCTTGAAAAACGTGGGAGCCATTTTGCAATCCAAAAGGCATAACTCTATATTCGTAGGTGCCCAGGGGCGTGAACATGGCTGTCTTCCACTCATCTCCCTCCCGCATGCGAATGAGGTTGTATGCCCCTCGCAGGTCCAACTTGGTGAACACTCTGCCCTTCCGTACCTTTGCGAGGAGGTCGTCGATTCGGGGCATGGGGAAGTCCGATGGCTTGGTCACACTGTTCAAGATGCGAAAGTCCACTACAAGTCTTTTTTGGGGCGTGTCCCGCTTCTTAACAAAGAATACCGGACTGCCCCCCGCTGCCTTGGACTCTCGGATGAAACCGCGCTCCAAATTATGATCTATGAACTCTTTGAGTTCCTGCAGTTCGTCCTCAGACATGGAATACAGCTTCCCTTTGGGCAGCGCCGCCCCCGGCAGCAGGTCAATTTTGCAGTCATATGGTCTGTGGGGGGGTAGCCTGTCTGCCTCCTTCTCGCAGAAAACCTCCAAAAATTCTGCGTACTTGTGGGGAACCGCTTGCAGCGTGCCTAGCTGCAGCTGTGACTCCTCTTCCCCTCCTTCCTGCCTGGGCACGATGCAGTGTTCAGCGCAAAAGGAAGAGCCGAAGGTCAGCTGCCTCTGGTACCAAGCCAGCGTCGGGCTGTGCTTGTCCAGCCAACTCATGCCCAATACAATGGGCTTGTCCGATAGTTGAGTGACATTGAAGCTGATGATTTCCCTGTGATTCCCAAGTCGCATCACCATTGGTGGCGTCTGCTTCACCACTTGCCCCCCTAGCAGCTCCCTGCCATCCACCGTGACAACCTGCAGGGGCAGCGTGGCAGGCAGCAACTGTATAGCGTGCCGGTCGACAAAGTCCTGCCCTATAAAGTCCGCATTGCTTCCGGAGTCAATGGTGATTGGCACGTCCATGGTGATTCCATTGGGCAGCTGGAGCGACGCGGTGAGCCTCACTACCGGTTTGGGCGGGAGGGGGTCCATGGGCTGTAAAATCTCTGGGGACTGCTTCACTGACACGTCTGGCTGGGCCCCAGTGCCTCTTCTTCCAACCAGACTCCGTCGTTTCCCTGCTGTGGTTGTCCTTGCTGCGTTGCTGCAGTTACCATTGCTGAGGCTGCAGTGTGCTTGTGGAGCCTCTGGGGACACTCTTTCGCCATATGCTGTGGATCATCGCAGATGTAACACTTCCTGTTCCCTCTAGGAGGCTTCGCTTTCACTGCTGCCGGTGCTAGGGCTCTGGCTGCTGACTGAGCCCTTGCACCTCCAACCTCCATAGGTTCCGCTCCTCCTACTGGCGGAGGCGTGGATTGTGCACGCGCTGCTTCTCTGGGAAGGAAGGAGGAGCCCCTGGCTGGTTCGCGCCCTCCACGCCCTTCGTCCCTGCTCCACGGACGTCCTTCCAGCCGCACCCCCACCGCCAGCGCCCTCTGAACGATCTCCTGCGTGGTCCGGGGTCTCTCCCCCCTCGCAATTTCATCTTTAACCGAGCCGTGCAATCCCTCCCAAAACAGGTCTCTTACAGGAGCCGAATCTCTGTCCCATTCCAGGGCACTGACCAAAGCGAAAAAGCGGGCATGGTACTGCCTTACGCTGGCCCTCCCTTGCTTCAGTCCATGTATCTGCTGCCGAGCAAGATCCACGTCAATGCTTGATAAAAAGCACCCATCCATCGCTTTAATAAAGGCATCCGCATTTTGGAGCGCCGGATCCTTATCTCTCCACAAATTGCGCAGCCATGCTTTAGCATCTCCATGCAAATGGGACATGATGAATCCCACCTTCTCTTGCTCATCTCTAAAGTCTTTGTTCAGCAGTTGCAGTGCACACATTACATCTGCTCTAAAGTTGGGGTACTGTTGCAAATTCCCATCGAAGTGAGAGACCAGACCGCCTGTTCGTCTCCCCAACCCAATCCCCTCCGGTTTGGGTGTCAGTTGCCCTTGCTTCGTAAGCACTTCCAACCTGACCTGGAGATCCCTGTAGGCGGCAGCTGCGTCCTCCTCTCTCTTCCTGGATGCAAGAGCCTCGGCATTCAGTCGTGTCACTGCTTCTCTGAGTTCCGCTATCTGCTGTTCGGCCGTCATGTTGTCTGCCGTTCGTGAGCTCGCTAGTAGGCACCCGCTTTCTCTCCTCTCCGCGAGGACGTAGATGCCCACAATCTAGGGATGGAGCTTACTGTCAGAGCTGCTTCCAGATCCTAGCTCACAGAGGATCACGCTAGCCAGCGATCATTAAATAAAAGTCTTTATTGAGTTACAGTTTCCATTCTCAAGCTGCTGCGTGCAACTCTACGTCTCATGGTTAGATCGGCGAAGCTCCATCTGAGTCTCCACCCCTTGTACACCAACTTAATATCCTAGCCTTGCTCCACCTTTTCCGCCTGACTGTTCTTCTCTGGGTCCCTCTGCCCCCCGGGGTCTCTTCCTTCCGGGATTCCTCTGACGCTGACGCTGACCCCCCTGACTCTTCTCCCTCCTTTCGGCGGGCTTTAGGACCTGGCTCCCTTTCCGGGCTGCCTACTGCGCCACTTTCCTGTGCATTTGAACTTGGCACGCGCGCCCAACCTTCCACCTTCCGTCTGACCGTTTCTTCGCTCCCCGATGGAGGTGTGGCCACTCCTGACTCGTGCCCTCCCCCCTGTTGTGAGCTGCCAGCGCTTGATCCCTGGCGCCCTTCCTCTTCCCTGCTCTCTGGCGGTGACGCTGGTCCTGATTTCCAACTGCTCCCCTCTGAGTCCCCTCTGGCTCTATCTTCCTGGGGTGTCCCCCTAGGCTCCCCCCTTGCCCTGGCCACTGGTGCTCCTTTCTGTGAATCTTCTGATTCACTGGAAAGACTCGGAGATCTCGGGTCGTCGTCATCACTCATCTTTTCTTCTGCCTCCTCTCCCTCGCTCTCTGTTTCCTCCCTTGCCCTTGCCTCTGCTCCTGAACCCCTGACAGTAGCGAACTACGGACAACACCCAAGAGCATTCCCGGACCCTTGGAGTAACCTGTCGGTGCCGCTGGCGAAGCAGTTCATGGAAGAAATGCAGGCCTTACATGAATTATTGAGGGAGCAGCTAGAAACTGCCAAGGCAGTGTACAAGAGGAGTGCAGACAAGCATAGGCAGTCAGGGCCTGAGATCAAGGTGGGAGATCAAGTATGGTTGTCCACCAAGGACTTGCCTCAGAAAGGGAGGTGCAAGAAGTTAGGACTATAAAGGGTAGGGCCATTTGAGGTAGTGGGACAAATTAACCCTATATCGTTCCGGCTCAAACTATCAGATTCTATGAAAATGCAACCCAGATTCCATAGGGCTCTACTATCACCGGTCACACCAGCCCATCAGTATCAGAAACCTAGACAACCTCCTCCACCACCAGTAATGGTGGAGGGAGAGGAGGAATACGAGATAGAAGCAATATTGGATTCTCGGCTCTGCAGGAAGAAGCTGCAGTACTTAGTTGCCTGGAAAGGGTATGGGCCTGAGGAGAATTCTTGGCAGAAGGCTGAGGAAGACTGAGGTTTTGCATGCCCCATTATTGCAGAGAGAGTTTTACTGCCGTTTCCCGCACAAGCCCAAACCAAGAGGGTGGAGGGAGGAGGTTACTAGTAGTGAGGAAGCAGATGAGGAGAGCGGACTTCCGGGGTGGCACCACCGGCAATGGCGGACTCCCTCTGAATTGGAGGGACTGGCTCCGCGGTAAACAGGGTCTACTCCGCTGCGGCGAAGCGGGGACCCCTTCAAAATCACAGGCGGATGAAGCCTGTGACCGTGGGACTCGGCGGGCACCTTTAGCGCCCCCCCAATCCGCTAAGGAACCCACTAACGGGCTCCGAAGTGAGGAGGGGGAAGCGGCGTGGTGCTGTGAGTCAGTCGCTATTTCCGTGGAGCAAAGCCGCATAGCTGCTGCCGGAGAGCGCTGCCTTCTTTCCTGGGACAATTTGGACTTTAAAACAAACACCCGTGAGTACTTAGAATTCGAACAAATGGGATATCAAATAAAGATTTGTGAAAAGGACAGAATCGGACTATAAAAAAAAATTTATTGAATTTGGTACGGAGCGGGAAGGGCTAAATAGGAAGTCACCCTTCCGTTCTTTTGTAAATAGAACAAAGCAAAGGCAAGTTACACTAGAGCCCAGAAAATCGTTTTTAAAAGAGTGGATTTCAACATTTTAAATTGGGAATTTTTTTTTGGACTATTTGAAGTAATCACAAAAGGAAGTTAATTTCCTCCGTCCTGATCCTGGAGCGGGGGTGTCAGGACTGACGTGAGTTTATCAAGATAATTGGTTTTTTTTTTGACAGACAGCTAAAAGAAGAGAAAATTTGTGATTCCACTGTTCCCTTTCACATTTTAAAGGACTATACATGGACAAAGTATCTTAAGTATTTTGGGGGGGGGGGGAAAGGGAAACTCTGTAGCAAAAATAAATATAAGTCTTCCCCCTAGGGGGAGCTTTTGAAACTGTAACTAACTCGAGGAAACTGACAGCTGTTACAAAATAACCGTGGGAAAGTGTCTGACTGTGCAGGACAATGTTTTCAGAAGCTTTGGTCTGCGTTTTTTACAAAACAAATGCTCTACTGGAAGAATTACATGATAAGGTGAACCGGATGGCCATTTCGACTAGAAATCTTAAACAGGCAGTGGAATGTCTTGACCAGACTGTGGGAAAATATGTGGAGCCCACTCAGGATTCAAACCAGGAGTGTGTTTTGACAGAACAGGAGCTTGTGGCATTAAATCAGGAGTGTGTTTTGACAGAACAGATCCAACAAGAGTATGATCCTTCAGACTGGATAAATGAATTTGGAAAAAGCCAGATCTGGAAAGGGAAAGTTTGGTGTGGCTTGGAAATGGGGGGCTGGACTGACCCCCCTATGTTGGGATGTCTGGACTTTTTAAATATGGCAATGGGCAGCGATATGTTTGGGACTGTGGGGGCTCTCAACTTTGGAGGGCCCTCAAAACATCCTTTTAAATACTACATGGAATGCAGTGATGAATACGGAAAAGGATCTGATCTGACGAGAAGGGTTAAAAACTTTATTAAGTTGGAGTTACCACGAGCAAGAGACACCGTCAAGCTGGAGTTATCACGAGGAGATAAGGGAAATTACAGTTATAAGTATGAAGAAGAGCCGCGGAAGATCCATGGAAGTGACCTGAGGGCCTCGGACATAAGGTCACCGGGTTAGACTGATGGTAAGGACTGACAAATCCCGGAACCAGAAGGAAGGGACGTCGGATAAAGATTGGACTTGTCTATATCTTTCTCTATTTTTTTCTTTATTATTAGAATGTTTTACAAAGTTGATGAATGATAGAAAAATGTTGGAAGAAATTACCTGGCTTTAGTAAAGATGCATAAAGAATTATGAAAGAATATTATGATCACAAGAAGCTGGTAAGGTTAAGACTTAAGTTTTAAACTTTAAGGTTTATTTTATTATAGAAAGATAGGATTAAATTAGTCGAGGGTAATGTAATGATAGAATTTTATGAAACATGGAAAGGAAAGGATTTGCTGGGATAATTAATAACTAGAATACAAAGGAAGGGAGGAGGAGGAGGTCTAAGAAAGAAGGCAATGACAGTCAAGGATCTGAAAATAAATGAATTTGTTTTGTTTTTTCTTTATTCTTTTTTCTGTATTTTCTATTTTCTTGTATTTTTACTTTTTGTATTTTTACTTTCTGTTTTTTTACTTTTTGTTTTTGTGTAATTTTTGTATCCTTTGAAATTTTAATAAATATTATTTAAAAAAAAAAAAAAAAGATGAGGAGAATGGGGATTGGTGGCAACCAACCCGAGAAAGGTCCTCCTTCACTGGCAGGGAGTCTGCAGGGGAGGAGGGGGGCTTGTTGGTTTCTGTTTGTGCCACTGTGCAGTGCTTAGAGTCACAAGACTCTGTTTACATTCCAGAGACATTCCAGGCTGTTGGAAGTCGGGAGACAGATGTGATGTTACTGTTTCCTGTTCCTTTGTTTTCCCAGTTGTTCTCTGTCTCTCACAGAGAGAGGATGTTTCTTTTCTGTCTGTGTAGATAGGAAAATAAAGCATAGCGATGTAGCTCATACTATCTCGTCCTTCCGCATGCTGCTGGATACTCTGCTGAATGAATGAACGTGCTTGGAGGCTCATCAAAGGCTCAGGTCGTTAATTATCATTGGAGGCGATTCCGGAGGATTAGCTTTATCAGCTTGGTTGTAGCGGAGACTCCGACAGGGCTTAGAGAGGGGGGTAATGTTAGGGACACGCCCAGCAGAGAGGAATCTCCAGAGGAGGAGGAATTGGCTGCACCTCAGACGCCAAGAAGTAGGAGGCGAAGCAAGCGATTAGAGCAGAGGCGGGGAAGGACGTGGCGTATATCTGGCCTTGGGAGGGGTCAGAAGCCAGTCGAGTCAACTGACTCTGAAGGTGAAGGATGAGTTGTGGAAGTTTGGACCGCTGTAAGTCTGTTATTGAGAAATAAACCTCAGCTACTTAAACTGCCAGCGTTCTGTGTCTTGTGTGGGAGAAGCTTGGTAGCATGTCTGCTTAACAGATTCATGATGACAGCAATGTCTGGTCTTGTGCATCTAGCAATGAAACTCAGCTTGCCTAAGACACTTCGGAATAAAGTGCCTTCAGAAAAGGCATCATCAGTATCTTCAGCTTGAAAACCTGTAACCAAAGGTGTATCAACAGTGTTAGCATCATCCAAATTCAGTTTAGCTATCACATCATTGATTTACTTTGTCTGATATACCAGAATATTACCTTCTTGCTTTCTCTCTATCTTGAGAGAGATAATTGGTTACCTCACCAAGATCCTTCATGTCAAAGTGCTCTTGTAATGCAGCTAAGGTGGCTTTGTACATAGCCTCATCCTTCCATAGGAAAGGAATGTCATCTACAAAACATACAATACAGCTTGTGTTGGTTTCCCTCTTTGACAAACACACATGGGTCTGCTTTACCTTGGTGAAAACCCAAAGAAAATAACACCTCTGTCAATTTAGAGTACCAACAACGGGTGCTCTGCTTGAGACCATGCAGGGATTTCTTGAGACTGCATACCAGAGTCACTCAGAGGATGAGGATGATGAGGAAGAAGAGGAAGTTGAGGATGATGATCAGGGTTTGGATTCCAGTTCAGTGGGTGGCGTTGCTGCTGATGTCAGCGACAGTGATGACACAGCAGACTACAAGAGCACTAAGGCCTCACTCAGACCATCTGATGGCTCTGACGCTGAACTGGAAGAACCACTGTTCACCATTGGCCACCAGTCTCCTAAGAAGGAGGAGATGAGTGCTGAGGACTTGTTTCAAAGAGGTCCAGGACTCTAAAGATGCTGAGCCATGGCTTAATGCCATGAAGGCTGAAACTGATTCCTTGAATAGGAACAAAACCTGGGTGCTAGTGCCAACAGCCCCAGGAATGAGGCTGGTGGACAGCAAATGAGTCTTTAAGGCCAAGACAGACCAGACTGGCAAGGTTGTCAGGCACAAAGCTAGATTGGTCACCAGAGGTTTTTCACCACGAGACCTACTCACCCACCGCCAAGTATGAGAGCATTAGGTTAATGCTCAAGATTGCTGCAGAGGAGAAACTGCACGTTTCTCATCACTACGTGAATACAGCTTTTTTGTACGGGGTTTTGGGGAAGGAGCTGTATATGCTTCCACCTGATGGAGTGCAGGTACAGAAGGGAATGGTCTGTAAACTATGGAAATCCCTATATGGTCTCAAGCAGGGTGCCAGGTGTTGGAACACAAAACTCACTGAGACATTGCTTTCTCTAGGTTTTCACCAAGGTAAAGCTGATCCTTGTGTGTTTGTCAAAGAGGAGGGGCAAAACAAACTGTATTGTTTATGTTTTGTTGATGATATGTTCTTCTTTTGGAAGAATCAGGCTTTGTACCAAAGCACCCTAGCTCAGCTGAAGGAGCACTTTGACATGAAGGATCTTGGTGAGGTATCCAACTATCTTACTCTGCAGGTGGAGAAGGACCGAGCAGGTAATTTTCTGGTACGCCAAACACAGAAAATTGCTGATGTATTAACCAGGCTGAATTTGGTTGATGCAAACCCAGCAGACACACTAATGGTGACAGGTTACCAGGTAGATAGTACTGCTGAAGCATTTTCTGACACCACACTGTACAGATGCATTCTAGGCAAGCTGAATTTCATTGCTAGATGTTCAAGACCTGACATAGCTGTAAGTGTTGGAAAACAAGCCCCCTCCGGAGAGGCTGGTCTCGGAGCTTGTTTACCGGTAATCTTCCTCTGGCTGACATCCCGGTCAGACCAGGGAGATTTTGATAGGCGACATTTCCCAGCGTGGGAAATGCACACCCCCTCCCTTCTTGCATCCCAGCAAGGGAAAAGGAGATAGTCAGAGAGTCTTTTTACATCTTGTTTATTTCTGACTTTACAGCACTACAGAAAACATGTCCGATCAGTTCAGACTTCTTCTAGCAAGTGACCCAAACTTCCTTTACATACGCAACAGGAAGGTTTCATATTACACTCTTCACAAAGCTCTGAGAAGCCCGTGAACTTCCGGGAACATTCTTTCCCACAGCTAGTCACATCATGTGATGTAAGCAAGCTATCAGTTTGCAGCTGCGTTGCTCTCATATTCTGACAGTAAGCACTAACCTGCTTAGCAGACATGCCAACAATCCTACTGTTAAGGATTGGAAAACTCTGAAGCGCATAGCCCGCTATTTGAAGGGGACTTTGCACTACAGACTGAGGTTAACCAGTCAGAAGACTGGAGGTCTTGAAATCTTTGCAGATGCTAGTTTTGGAATTGACACCATGGATGGTACCAGCACTTCTGGAGTATGCTACATGTACAACCATTGCCTGTTTGACTGGTTGTGCAAAAAGCAGACGACAGTAAGCCTAAGTTCCTGTGAAGCAGAACTCAATGCCCTGTCATTTTCACTCATGGATTGTGAATGGTTGATGCAACTGTTTCAGGACATCAGAGTTTCTATGAAATGTCCTATACAGGTGTACAGGTGTATCAAGAGAATAAATCCTGTTTGGCTTTGCTGAACTCAGAGAGTTGCAAGCAAAGAACCAAATACTTGCAGATTAAGTTACATCGTGCAAGAGAGTGTATTCAGAAATGATTCATTCAGGTGTCCTACATGCCAGGAAATGAAATTCCTGCTGATCTTTTGTCTAAGGTTGTTAACAGAGAACAACTTTTTTTTTTTTTTTAATATTTATTCCAATTTTAAGATTACAGAAAAAGAAAAAAGTAAAAAAGAAGAAAAACATATCACATACATCCTACAAATCACATACATCCTACCAGAAAAACACACAATACAAAGAAAAATACAAAAGACAAAAAATCACAATAAAAAAGTAACAAAAAAATCAAATTAAACCATTAGAACCGTTTTCCCATTTGCTTATTTCCGTGACTTCCTCTCACTTCTCTGCTTTGTATTCTAATTTGAATCGTATCTCCAACAAATCCTTCTAACCTTCTTTTCATTTACTTATTTTAACATTCAAAAATATTTAATTCTCCTCTATCTTTTTTTTTTTTTTTTTTTTTTGACACTTCATATTTACTTATTCCATTATACTCTGTCTGCCAATACGGTCTAATATTCTTCTCCGACCTTTTCTAACATTCTTTTATATTACAATATTTCTGAAGATATGTTTTAAATTTTTTCCAATCTTCTTCCATCGACCCTTCTTCTTGATCTCGAATTCTGCCGGTCATCTCAGCCAGTTCCATATAGTCTATCACTTTTCTCTGCCATTCTTCTCGGGTAGGCAATTCTTGTGTCTTCCAGTATTTCCCAATAAGTATTCTTGCCGCTGCTGTCGCATACATAAAGAAGTTCCTGTCTTCCCTTCGCACCAATTGGCCGACCATGCCCAAGAGGAAGGCCTCTGGTTTCTTCAAGAAAGTATATTTCAATACCTTTTTTAGTTCATTATATATCATTTCCCAGAAGGCCTTGATCTTTGGGCACGTCCACCAAAGGTGAAAGAAAGTACCTTCATTTTCTTTACATTTCCAACATTTATTATCAGGCAGATGATAAATTTTTGCTAGCTTGACTGGGGTTAAGTACCACCTGTAAATCATTTTCATTATATTTTCTCTTAAGGCGTTACAGGCCGTAAATCTCATACCTGTGGTCCATAACTGTTCCCAGTCAACAAACATAATATTATGCCCAACATCTTGCGCCCATTTAATCATAGCAGATTTAACCATTTCATCCTGTGTATTCCATTTCAACAGCAGATTATACATTCTTGACAGATTTTTAGTTTTAGGTTCTAACAGTTCCGTTTCCAGTTTAGATTTTTCCTCCTGGAAGCCAATCTTTTTATCTAAGTTAAAAACCTCCCTTATTTGATAATAATGCAGCCAATCTCGAACTTTAGTTTTTAATTTGTCAAAGCTCTGCAATTTTAATTTATCTCCAACTTGTTCTAAAATTTCACAATATTTTGGCCAGTTTGTCTCCATATTTGTTTTTTTCAAAGCCTTAGCCTCCATTGGTGACAGCCACCTTGGTGTTTTACTTTCCAACAAATCCTTATATCTCACCCAAACATTGAATAATGCTTTCCTGACAATATGATTCTTGAAGGCCTTATGCGCTTTAACTTTGTCATACCATAAATATGCATGCCACCCAAACACATTATCGAAACCTTCTAAATCTAAAATGTCCACATTTTCAAGAAGTAGCCAATCTTTCAGCCAACAAAAAGCGGCTGATTCATAGTAAAGTTTAAGATCTGGCAGGGCAAATCCCCCTCTTTCCTTTGCGTCTGTATCTTAAATTTTATTCTAGGCTTTTTGCCCTGCCAGATAAATTTGGAAATATCTCTTTGCCACCTCTTGAAACAGTCCATTTTCTCCACAATTTGTAATGTTTGGAACAAAAACAACATTCTAGGCAATACATTCATCTTTATCGCTGCAATTCGGCCCAACAATGATAACTTCAATTTTGACCATATTTCTAAATCCTTCTTCACCTCTGACCAACATTTTTCATAATTATCTTTAAACAGATTCACATTTTTGGCAGTCATATTTACCCCTAGATCAAATCAAATCAAATCCGTTTATTGTGAGGACCATGCCTGTACACAAACATCAACACAACAATAGTTAAAAAATATTAAAATTCATTACATACTACGCCAACAAAACCTTCATCCCACAAAATAGAAAGAGAGGGAAAACAAGCAATGAGTTAAACAGACGATGAAGGGGTCTTTACATTGTCATCCATAAATCTTTCCCTGGCTTTCATGGCCTTCATCACAAAAACCGCTACCACATGGGTAATACGTGGGTTTGCATCAACTAACAAAAATTTTACTCTATCTTCAGGATTGGTTATAGAGTTGGGTATAATTTGCAGCAATGCGTCTCTAAAGCCCGAGTAGATGGGGCAATAGAGGAGGTAATGTGTAAGATCCTCTTTAATTTTCATAAGGCAAGGGCATAAACGATGTTCTACTGGGGTTTTTGTGAATCTACCGGTCAGATATGCAGTTGGCAGTGTTTGAAACCGTGCCATAGTAAAAGCTCTCCGAAGGGTGGGATCAGTGATCTCCACCAAGTAGTTGGCACAGATTTTGACTGCTTTTACTCGGGGAAACCAGTAGGAAAACCCAGAGTTTTTTATCTTTGTGGAGTCCAAAAAGGCGTCTTTTTCAAAGATCCATTCCCGAACTTTATCAGGGCTCCACAATTTGAGGGTATTAAACTCAGGTAGGTTGTATCTGGATAGGATATCTAGTAGGTTTTTATGCCAAGTAGTATTATTTTGTAATGATACAAAGGCTTGTTTAGCCAATAAGGTGTTCGGGGCATCTGTGAGGTTGGTGAAAAAACGCAGGAATCTTAAGTGGGCCCTGGCAGACACAGAAGGTAATCCTACTTCCACTCTTAGGAGAGCTGCCGGAGTACTCTGAGGGAGGCCTAGAATTCTTCTGAGGTAAAAATTTTGGAAGATTTCAAGCCGTTCTAACAGCTTCTGATTCCATCCCCAGAGTTCTACTCCATATAGCATCTGGGGAATCACTTTTCCAACAAAAGCTTTTAGTGCCAGGATCACCAGTTGCCCTCCCCTCGAATAAAAAAAGCTGAGCAGAGCACCGATTGTCCTACGTGTTAGAAGGGCTACAGTCTTGAAGTGGGCAAGCCAGCTAGATGTAGCTTGGAAAGTGATACCAAGATATTTAAAAAAAAGACACTGTTCAATTTTGTGTTCATCTAAAGACCATCTAAATGTGTGGCGAGCTCTAGTAAATACCACAATTTTTGTTTTGTCATAATTTATCTTTAGAGAGTTTTGGGAACAATAAGCTGCGAGCCCCTCCAGCATGCTATGTAGGCCCCTTCGAGTAAGTGCCATGACAGCCATGTCATCAGCATATAGTAATATATTCAGGTGTTTGCCTTCCAGGGCAGGAGCTGATGACTTATACTTTGCCATATGTTGAACAATGTCATTTATATAGAAATTAAAGAGGAACGGCGCTAACAAACAGCCCTGTTTAACCCCTTTCCCCAGTGGCAGTGGGTCAGTATAGTTGCCTGACATCCCAGTTCTGATTTTAACTGTGGTGTCTGAATGTAACTCTCTAAGTATTTTGAGAAGTCGTCTATCAATATCTGTTTCATATAGTTTTTGCCATAATTTGTCCCTACAGATTGAATCAAAAGCGGATGTGAGATCTACAAAAGCCACAAAAAGTTTGCTCTTATGTACCTTTGTATACTTATCTATCATTGTCTGTAGTACCAAACAATGGCCTGTTGTACTATGGCCCTTTCTAAACCCTGCCTGTTCCGGATTAAGCAGGTTAGAGTGGTCAGCCCAGTCAACCAGTTTATTTAGCAGGTAGCGAGTATAAAGTTTATACACAATGTCCAGGAGACTTATGGGGCGATAGTTTGAGGGGTCTTGGGGGTCTCCCTTCTTATAGATGGGGGCTACCAGGCTCAGTTTCCAGTTTTCTGGGATTTTGCATATATCATTTATTACCGTAAAAAGTTGGGCCAAAATAGCAGCCCACCACTGGGCATTTAGTTTAAACACCTCAGGAGGAATCATATCCTCACCGGGAGCTTTGCCATTCTTGAGTGTTTTAATTAGCTGTAAACATTCTGATTCGGTAACAGGATCCCAGCCCGTTAATAGATCGTTTTTAAGAGGAGGGAACTGGCTCGGTTTAGCAATGTTTGGAGCTGTATATAGCCGGGAAAAATGTTGGTACCATAAGTTAGATGAAATACTGTTGGTTACAATTTTCCCTTTGGGTGAAACTCCCTGAGCAATTATTTCCCAGAAATTTTTGTCGTCCCGCAATTTGATCGCTTTGTCAAGTGCCTCCCATTGTTCCTTTCTGTAGAGGGATTTCTTAAATTTTAGAGTATTTTTATAATGAGAACGCCACCTGTGCAGGTTTTCCAATGAGGACAGGGTCCCTTCCTGTTTTACCTTATTTTGTAATTTCCTAAGCAAAGATCTTAGATTCCTACAGTCTTTGTCGAACCAGGCCCTCAAGTTGTTTTGTTTTTTGGGAGGGTTGGAATTTGTGAGTAGTGGGAAGAGCGACTCTGAGACCTGCTGAAATGTTGAAAAGGGGTCAGAAATAGATGAGATACACTGGTCTCTCAAGGCCAGTAAGTCTGATGAATGCAGGTGTAGTTTGATTTTAGATTCCAGGTCGCTGTTCCATTTACGCCTACGAAGGGCCAGAGTTGGAGGTGGGTCTGCACAGTGATTGCGGTATTGCGGATCCTCCAAACCACGGGGAATTAGTGAAATTGATATAGGAAGATGATCACTCTCAATTCTATTGAAAGTCCTGAAGCCCTGTGACCTCTCCAAGAGTTTTGGGGAGACCAGGATATAATCAATAACGCTCGCACCTCTAGGTCCAAGAAAAGAAAAGAAACCCCCTGACCTGTCCATATGGGTACCATGCAAATTATACAAATTATGTTTGAAGGCAGTCTCCATTAATGTAATGCCTGCCTTATTCAAGACCTTATCGTCAGAGGACCAGAGAATAAACCAATCTGCCTCTGGCAGGAACTGAGATTTAGAGCAGTACGTATTAATGTCATTTCCTATCCTGGCGTTGAAATCACCTGCCAGCAGGATATCCATGTCAGGGAGTTCTAGTTCAGCCTTCTCCAAACATAGCTCTAAATCTTCCCAGATTTGTGACGACTGGGGAGGGGTGCCTATGGGAGGGATATATATATTAAAGCAAAGGAAATCTCCTCCTTCACTGCTAGAAATAAGTAAGATTTGTAAATTGTTACTCTTCACCCACTGCTGTTGCCGGGCCTTGCACTTTAGCTTGGTAGAAACAAAAGTGACTAAACCACCACTAGGTCGGCCTCGGGAATTTGGTTTTATCGCAGGGGTAGCAAAGGCTTCGTATCCCTGTAAAGAGGGGACATGGAGATCTAGACACCATGTCTCCTGTAGACATAAAATCTGAAATTTTGTAAGGAAATCCAGAAGGTCGACGTCACCCTGCTTAGATAGCCATCCCGCCACATTCCAGGATAGAATGTGGAAATAGGGTGATGGTGGAAATAGTGGCAGTCAGTCTCTTTTCCGGTGGTTTGAGGCTCCTGAGCTGGGCTCCTCCTCTATCTGCCCTGCTTGGTGGTTCCAGGTTTGAGGTCGCTGGTCCCTAGATAGGTGTGATAGCTTTAACTGAGGGGCCAATAGGTTGATTTGGCCCAGAGGATCTTCGATGACACCGTTACAAATATCATGTTGTTCAGCTGATGTATCATGATGTTCAGCTGGTTTTCGCAGAGCAAGGGTTTTGCCGACCCGTATAGGCTGTACAGGTAGCGGGTCGACAGCTGCATCTTGCGTCGGTACTGCTAGCGGGTCAAAATTTGACAAAAGCTGTGGATCTTGATTGCGTATTGGGCTTAGAATAATGGAAGCCTCCAATTCCGGCATCGAGGCATATGAGGACGAGAGCATTTCAGACTGGTCTTGCTTGGGTAGTCCAATGCCAGGCTCGTTGCACGTAGAGACCAGGGTACCAAGCGGGGGGTGTAGGAAATCAATTAAGTCATTTGCGGGCAGGCTTGCCACTCCCTGTGGGGTAATAGATCCCGGCTCCATTCCCCCGTCTATTTGTTCTTTATGGCACACAGGCCCAGCATCAACACAGACAGCACCTATCCTGGTGCATAGCGGTGTACGGGTCAGATTGGTGAATACCCTTGTAAAATAGATGTACCATTTTCTTGTACGGTTTCTTAATTTTAGAATCTTTGCAACGAAATGGGCAGATCTAAAGTTAATAACCATACGTCTCATATAAGGTCCAGAAGGCAGCCATGAGATGTCCACAATATCTACGGGGCGTAATGTCTGCCCCAGCAGTTGGGTCAGGGAATTTGTGACCGAATGTTTATCCGCCCATTTGTTATAATTCAAGGGGTGGTTTCCCACCAGTACTGCAAGTTTGCTGTTCTGGAGTTGCAGACTTGAGTTTTGTACTTGGTTGGGCAGGCATCTTACTTGTTTTTGTGCAAGGTTGGCCTGCACACTTGGGCAGGGGTGAGCGGAGTTTGCAATATTGTTAAGCTGAGGAAGTGAGGGGGGGGCAACTGAACAAGCCAAAGACTTTTTCAAGCTTCTTTTCGATCCCATCCAGCCTTTTATATAAGTTGGTGATGGTATGTGTTATCAACTCAGTCTGGCAGATTAGCAGTTCCAGTGCCTCTCGGTCCTTGTTTAACTGGGCTGGTGACTGGGATAATTCAGGTGAAGTTTTTTGCAGGGACTCAAGAGTCTGTTCCATCTGTTCCTTCATACACAGGCTCGAGGCTAGTTGTGGGCCATCCACAATGCCGGCAGGCTCCTCATGAGTAGTACTGGGAGCAAGGACCTCATAGCTGTTTGCTATGGGGAAGTTTCTACAGATCTCATTTAGGTCATTGTCAGGCAAGAAATCCCTGATATTTGTCTGTTTTTTGGCAGTGCTCGTAGCTTCATTGGAATGCTGCCTGCGGCGTTTCTTCCCTCTCATGTCGGCAAGAAAATAGGGAGAAAATTTCTCAAAATAGCAGGGTCAGGGCAGGTTGTGCTGTTAATGAGCCCTACTCCCTTTAACAGTCTTTATCTGCCGCGTTTTCTTGCAGATTTATGGGAGAAGTAGAAATAATCTAAACCATAAAACTTCTAAAATAAACGCCTTAAGGCATCTTAGAGCCCTTAGAACCCATCAAAGCAGATAGTAAAAACATAGCTTTACCGAGCATAAGACAAGGCTGCCGCTCACGTCGCCATCTTGCATCTTCCTCCAGACACTAATCTATTTACCCCTAGATATTTCACTTTATTAACAATTGTTAATCCTGTCTCTTTCTGAAACCTCTCCTTCTCTATCTCTGTAAGATTTTTCTCTAATACCTTAGTTTTCATCTTGTTTAATTTAAAACCTGCTACTTGACCAAATTCTTGGATTGATTGTAACACTCTTTTTGTACTAGCTTCTGGCTCCTGTAATGTCAAAACTAAGTCATCGGCAAAAGCTTTCAATTTGTACTGTTTAGCTCCGAGTTGTATACCTTTAACCAATTGGTCTTTTCTAATCATATTGAGCAGAACCTCGAGGACCGATATAAAAAGCAATGGGGAGATTGGGCAACCCTGTCTTGTTCCTTTCTCTATCTTAAATTCTTCTGTAACTACATTGTTCACAATAAGCTTAGCTTTTTGTTCCGAATAAATTGCACTTATACCATTTTCAAAACTTTGGCCTACCCCCATCCCCTGCAAATTTTTCTTCATAAAGCTCCAAGAAATGTTGTCAAACGCTTTCTCTGCATCTACAAATATTAAGACAGCTTTAGTATTGATATTAACTTGCAATTTTTCCAAAATATCAATAATGTTCCTAGTATTGTCTGACAGATGTCTCCCAGGGAGAAAGCCCGCCTGGTCTTTATGAATCTCTTTTACCAATACATTTTTTAGTCTTTTAGCCATAATTTCGGCAAAAATTTTGTAATCCACATTTAATAGGGATATGGGACGGTAGTTCTTCAACTGTGTCTTCTCCCCTTCGGTTTTTGGTATAAGTGTAATGTATGCTTCTTTCCACGACTCGGGTGCTTTTCCTCCCCGTAGTATTTCATTACAAAGTTCTTTCAGCGGTTGCAGTAACCATTCTTTCAAAGTTTTGTAGTACTTTGCAGTTAGTCCATCCGGCCCTGGAGATTTGCCCAATTTCATATTCTGAATGGCTCCTTCCACTTCTTGGTCAGATATTGTAAAGTTCAATATTGATTTACTGTCTTGAGATATTTTTTGTAATCCATTATTTTCCAAAAATCGGTCAATGTCTAGTTCTTTCTGCGTCTCCTGCGTATATAACTGTTTAAAATAATTCTGAAAGCACTTCCGAATCTCTCCAGGATTCTGAATATTCTTCCCTTCTACAACCAAGTTCGTAATCGTATTCAGCTTTTGTCTTTTTTTCATTTGCCAGGCCAGTAACTTCCCACATTTATTTGCCGATTCGAAAGTCTTTTGTTTCATCTGTTTGATCTTCCATTCTATCTCCTGGTTCATCAATTTCATATATTGTACTTGGTATAGCTTTATCTCTTTTAAAATCTCCCGTGAGTTCGGTTTCGCTCTCAGTCTTTTTTCTCCATCTTTAATTTTCTCCAAAATTTTTTCTCTCTTCTCATTTTGATATCTTTTCCTAATTGCATTTTGTTGTATCAAAAATCCTCTCATCACCACTTTACTAGCATCCCAAATCACTCTTTTTTCTGTCATAGTATTCAAATTTATTTCAAAATAGTCTCTCAAATTCTTCTGAGCCTTTTTGATAATTTCCTCATTCCTGAATAAGGAGTCATTCATCCTCCATCTAAAGGCCCCAATTGGCGTTGATGTCATTTCAATCTTTACTGGATTGTGGTCAGAGCAGATTTTCGGGCAAATCACCGCTTTTTTAATTTTAGGGGCCAGTCCTCTAGTTGTCCAGATTTGGTCTATTCTTGTCCATGTCATATTTGCTTCAGAGAAGAAGGTTCCTTCTCTTTCCAAGGGGTTCTTTATTCGCCAAATATCTACAAGATCCATATTGTCAGTCATTTAAAAAAATGTCTTTGGCAGTCTTCCATCTTTTGTCACTATTTGTCTTTGGGCTTTGTCCATATTTGTAGACACTACTCCATTCATGTCTCCCATCAAAATAATGTTGTAATCCAGATAGTCCAGGAGAGTTTCATGCAGTTTCTTGAAGAATTCTGATTTTCCCTCATTTGGTGCGTATACGCCTATTATCAAAAATTTCTGTCCTTGGAATTGAATTTCAATTGCTATGTATCTTCCTTGATCATCTTTAAATATAAATTTTGGTGACAGGCTTTCCTTCGCATAAAGTACTACCCCTCTTTTTTTTACATTATCCGATGAGATAAATTCCTCTCCCAATCTTTTATTTATCAAGATTTTCCGATGTAGCCTTGTCACATGAGTCTCTTGTAGGCAGATCAAGTCCAAATGCTCTTTTTTCAATGTGTGAAATACTCTCCCCCTTTTTGCCGACGAATTTAGGCCATTAATATTCCAGCTTAAAATTTGTAGTGTCATTTTGTAGCTACTCTCCTTCTCCTCCAACAGCCCCAAGAAGGTTGTCTATATCTGTCGGTGGCGTTGATTTCCCTTTTTCTTGCAGACCCTTGTCCGGTATCGCAATGTCTTTTCCCAATCCTTTCAGTAGATCTTCTTCGTATGCGCTCAGAAACTTGTTCTTTTCCTCCACTGATCTGATCTTGGTCTTTCTTCCTTTGAAGCTAAAGGATAGACCTTGAGGAAATTCCCACCTAAAGAGAATTTTGTTTTTTCTCAACAAGTCCACCAGGTCTCCAAAGTCCTTTCTTAAATCAAGAAGGTGTTTTGGTATATCTTTAAAGATTTCCACTTTTGATTGTATAATTGTCAAGGGTTTTTCGTAATGTAAACCCAAAATTTTGTCCCTTTCTTCTTTAGATCGAAGAGTAATCAAACAGTCCCTTATTTTGATCTTTCTTCCTCCTTTCCCCAGTCGAAAAGCCCTCACAATCTTAAAATCCTCTTGTTTCAATTCCAAATTCCAAAAGTCCAAAAATTCTTGTGTCAAAAAGTCTATCAAGGTACCTTTCTCCAACTCAGGAACAGCTCTGATTCTAAGATTCGTTTGTTTGTCTTTCAGGTCAATCATAGATAACGTTAACTTATGTTCGTTAACAGAGAACAACTTGAGGTTTATGTATAGAGGTTGCAATTGGGTTGAACCACAGGTACTACAGGTTACATGGAAAGGGGGAGGATGTTAGTATATAGTTCCATTCCACCTTAAAAGGGTAGAGGCATGACGTTTGTGTATCACATGCCTGTTTACTCCCAGCACAGTCTGCTGGGAACTTCCGTTTCATGTTGCTTTTGCTATGCGGCTGTTTTGCTGGACACGAAGGCAAGCAGTCATGTTTTCTTTTATTCCTGAACTATGCTGAATAAATGCTGTAAATATGCTTGCACATCTCTCTCTATCTGCCTCTTCCGTTGTGGAGATTTACACACTCTGCTGACAGAGTGTGCACGGGTCTCTAAACGTATCTGAGGCTCGTGTCGCTGACTGACTGATGCTGTTCCATGGGAGACTGGTGATCGTCTGGAGCCAGCTGAGGGCCTGCCTGATGCCCTCGTCTCCCCGGCAGTATCCCAACAACAGCATCAAATTGAACATCAACATTTACATCATTATAATAAAGCAACAGAAACAAACCTTTCTCAAATTTGCCATCCTGAATGACCTTATTTCCCTTTAAGTATTGTCCTAGTGAAACACATACAAAAATTCTGTGACGTCAGTTGCGACACACTCAGAAGATTGTCTGCCAGGTGCGGGACATATAGCACGTTCTTTATGGTTGTGTTTGTCAGTTTGACCAGCTCCGGCCCATCTGGAACTGGTACAGGCTCGTCTTATCTTGAGCCCAAGCAGAGTAGTCCAGCAGCAAAAGGAGAAGCAGGTAAATGTGCTACATTGCTAAAGTTTATTTACACTCTATGCTGAGAGAATACAAACATGCATCCTGCCTCTGTGAGAGCAGAGAAGCAACTCCCTCTCGATACAAAGAAAGCCGAGAGAAACACTGAAAAACAGGAAACCAGTGTACGTCACATCCAGTCTCCCATTCCCATGGGAACCCAACAGTAACTGTGACTGTGGAATGTAAACAATTGTTGTGTCACAAGCATTATGCTGCACAGTGAGGGAAATAGAAACCAACATCCTCCCCCTTTCTGTGAACATCACTGGGCAGCATGTTCGTACAATATCAGTACAAACCCAACTTCTGCACATAGGTACAGTGTTGATCCCTTGGTACAACCTTGGACAATACATCAGCAGGAATTTCATTACCTGGCATATAGGACACCGTTACGAGTCCCTTCTGAATACATTCCCTAGCATGTTGCAGTTTCAGTTGCAAATGCTTCGTGCTTTGCTTACAACCTTCAGAATTCAGCAAAGCCAAACATGCTTTGTTGTCTTGATAAACCTGGATTGGACATTTGACAGGAATTTTCACGTCTTTGCACAATTGTAACAACCATTCACAATCTTTAAGTGAATAAGACAGTGCATTCAGTTCAGCTTCACAAGTACTTAAGCTAACTGTTGTTTGCTTCTTGCATGACCGATCAAATAGACCCTGATTGTACATGTAGCAAACTCCAGACGTACTTTTCCTGTCTGTAGTGTCACTTCCAAAACTTGCATCTGCAAATATCTCAAGACCACCAGACTTCTGATTGTTAAATCTCAGTCTGTAGTGCATAGTGCCTTTCAAATAATTACCGCCCAGTCAGTCTGACATCAATACCAGGGAAGATTCTGGAGCAGATCATTAAGCAAACAGTCTGTGAGCACCTAGAAAGGAATGCTGTGATCACCAATAGTCAGCATGGATTTCTGAAAAAGAAGTCATGTCAGACTAACCTGATCTCATTTTTTGACAGAATTACAAGCCTGGTAGATGAAGGGAACACAGTGGATGTAGCCTACCTTGATTTCAGCAAGGCATTTGACAAGGTGCCCCATGATATTCTTGTAAAGAAGCTGGTAAAATGCGGTCTTGACTATGCTACCACTCAGTGGATTTGTAACTGGCTGACTGACCGAACCCAAAGGGTGCTCATCAATGGTTCCTCTTCATCCTGGAGAAGAGTGACTAGTGGGGTGCCACAGGGTTCTGTCTTGGGCCCGGTCTTATTCAACATCTTTATCAACGACTTGGATGATGGACTCAAGGGCATCCTGATCAAATTTGCAGATGACACCAAACTGGGAGGGGTGGCTAACACCCCAGAGGACAGGATCACACTTCAAAACGACCTTGACAGATTAGAGAACTGGGCCAAAACAAACAAGATGAATTTTAACAGGGAGAAATGTAAAGTATTGCACTTGGGCAAAAAAAATGAGAGGCACAAATACAAGATGGGTGACACCTGGCTTGAGAGCAGTACATGTGAAAAGGATCTAGGAGTCTTGGTTGACCACAAACTTGACATGAGCCAACAGTGTGACGTGGCAGCTAAAAATGCCAATGCAATTCTGGGCCGCATCAATAGGAGTATAGCATCTAGATCAAGGGAAGTAATAGTGCCACTGTATTCTGCTCTGGTCAGACCTCACCTGGAGTACTGTGTCCAGTTCTGGGCACCATAGTTCAAGAAGGACACTGACAAACTGGAACGTGTCCAGAGGAGGGCAACCAAAATGGTCAAAGGCCTGGAAACGATGCCTTATGAGGAACGGCTAAGGGAGCTAGGCATGTTTAGCCTGGAGAAGAGGAGGTTAAGGGGTGATATGATAGCCATGTTCAAATATATAAAAGGATGTCACATAGAGGAGGGAGAAAGGTTGTTTTCTGCTGCTCCAGAGAAGCGGACACGGAGCAATGGATCCAAACTACAAGAAAGAAGATTCCACCTAAACATTAGGAAGAACTTCCTGACAGTAAGAGCTGTTCGACAGTGGAATTTGCTGCCAAGGAGTGTGGTGGAGTCTCCTTATTTGGAGGTCTTTAAGCAGAGGCTTGACAACCATATGTCAGGAGTGCTCTGATGGTGTTTCCTGCTTGGCAGGGGGTTGGACTCGATGGCCCTTGTGGTCTCTTCCAACTCTATGATTCTAGGATTCTATGAAATAGCGTGCTATGTGTTTCAGAGCTTTCCAATCCTTTTTTTTAAAAAAAATAATATTTATTGCTTTTAAAAGTTACAAAAAAGTAGAAAAAAGAGAGAAAAGACAAAAAAGAAAAAGAGGAAAGATAAAAACAATACAATATATAAACAATACAAGCCCACCCTAAACCCATTGAACTAAACACATAAACAAAGCAAGACAAAGACAATTTAAAAACATCCCTCCTTTTCCATACTCTGTCCTTCATTCCCTTGTTTCCTCGACTTCCTCACACCTACCTTCTTGTATCCCGCTTCTAATACTTGTTTCAGCAAATCCTTTCCATCTTTCTCTATTTTCTGTCATATTATGAATAACATATTCTTTAATCTTATTTCCCATTAACGGTTGATTACTTATATACACCCAACTTCTTATAGCATTTCTGCTAAATCCATAAAATATCATTCCACCATTTTTCTGACGGTCATTACTTTAACAAAATTTCTAAATAAACACTTTAAATTTTCCATTAATCTGCCACTATCTCATCTCCCTGGCTTCGGGTTCTGCCAGTCCTTTCCGTCAGTTCCATATGATCCATCAACCTGGAGCCCTAAAATCCGAGGCTCTTAAATCTCTTCCAAGTCCCTTCTGCAGGTCTTCTTCATATTCTTTGATGCTCAGGAGCAAATCTCGGGAAAACTCCAGCCTAGCAATACTTTTGTTCCTTCTGAACAGTTCAGCCAAATTTCCAAAGTTAAAAGTAAAGTCCATAGAGTATTTCAGAACTTATTTCAGGATTCCTCCAATTCTAACGACCCCCAAAACTTCAAACTCCTCCAAGCCCAGGTCCATGTCCCAAAAGTCAGTCAATCCCTGGATAGAGGGTTCTTTCCAACTTTCCTTCTTCAATCCAAGCCGGGATCCTAGTCTCAAAGTTTGACTTTTGCTAGATTCAGTCATGAAAGGCCTCAATTTGTAATCCTCAATCTGCTTCTGAGAAATTAAGGATCCCGCTTGTACTACTTTTGGTTTCACATCATTCACATCATCAGCTTTCTCCTTTTCCTCCACCATTTGTCCAACCAAGATATGTTCCTGTACCAAATCCTGAGTTGTTTCTGTATTGACACTCACTTTTTGACTCAAATTAATCACGTTCTGTTCCAAATTGTCAATTTTAGAGATCGTGTCATCTGTCTTTTTATGAAGCTGTTCCAGCGAGTAGTTTATCGTGTATAAAACAGTTACAATGGCTTCTCCTATCAACATTTTGAGTGATCCAAGGTCAGACTCTAATTTTCAGAATCTTATCTTGCAGCTGGAGCTCTCCCTATTGCACTCCTGTAACAGTTTCACATGCTCCCTCTAGAGGGAAACAGTCTCCGTTTGTATCAATTCTTTCAAAACAACTCAAGCAAGTAACAATAGTTTCAATTTTTGGCTACTTTTCCCTCCATTTTTAAACGCAGAAGAGGACAATGGAGACAGTGCCTTTCTTATTTTAGCTAGCTGTCAAATCCATTCTGTCAATAAACATTCCCCGAACGTCATCTGGCAGCCCTTTTCCAGGTTCAGAGCAGTGGCAATTTAATTTTGACTCTCTTCTGCAGGCACACTAAATCCAAAACTTGCCCTCTCTTCTCCTGCTTCCAAGAGGGGTTATATATTCTTATCCGGTGGGAATTTAATCCTTTATCAAAAGCTTTCAAAGACTTTAGCTTGTAACGTCTTTGCTTCAATCTATTTACAAAACGGGAGGCGGACTTCCTGTTTAGAACCTCCCCGCTTCAGCGCCAAATTAAAGTGTTTCAAGGTCCAATTTTCCGTTCTACTCACGGATAGTTGTCCACGGGAAAAAGTCAGCGCTCTCCGGCAACAGCAATGCGGCTTCACTCCGTGAAAGAAGCGGTTGATTCAAAGCACCGCGCCACTCACCCCACGTCACTCCGGATCCCCAAAACAGGGTTTCCCCGCGAGTAGGGGGGGCGCAAATGGTGGGTCTATGGGTACCTTCTATGGGTCTCCGCCTTCACCGTGGCGGTCAGACCCTGCTTTTCACAGAGCAAATTCCTCCCGATCGGAGGAATTCAGCCATTGCCGGAGGCGCCTCCCTGGAAGTCCCAGAGCTTTCCAATCCTTAACAGTAGGATTGTTGACTTGTCTGCTTAGCAAATTACAGCTAACAGCAATGTCAGGTCTTGAACATCTGGCAATGAAGTTTAGTTTGCCTAGCACACTTCTGTACAGTGTAGTGTCAGAAAATGCTTCTACAGTGTCATCTACCTGATAACCTGTTGTCATCGGTGTGTCTACAGGGTTAGCATCCATCAGGTTTAGTTTGCTTAACACATCAGCAGTTTTCCGTGACTGGTGTACTAAAATGTTACCATCTTGATCTCTCTCTATTTCCAGAGATAGGTAGTTGTTTACCTCACCAAGATCTTTCATGTCAAAGTGCTCTTTCAGTTGAGCTAGGGCGTTATTGTAGATTGTGACATCTTTCCAAAAGAACAAAATATCGTCAACATAAAACAAGCAATACAGCTTCTTTTGCCCTTCCTCTTTGACAAATACACATGGATCAGCTTTCCCTTGCTGAAAACCTAGTGAAAACAATACTTCAGTGAGTTTAGTGTGCCAGCACCATGCACTTTGTTTGAGACCATAAAGGGACTTCTTCAGAGCACAAACAAATCCCTGTTTTACCTGTACGCCATCAGGTGGAAGCATATAAAGAGATTTACCTAGAGATCCGTACAAAAAAGCTGTATTCACATTGTGGTGACTAACGTGAAGATTCTCTTCTGCAGCAAGCTTGAGCATAAGCCTAATGCTCTCATACCTCATGGTGGGTGAGTAGGTCTTGTGATAGTCTTCTCCTGGTACCTGTGAAAAACCTCTGGCTACCAATCTGGCTTTGTGTCTGAGTATCTTGCCATTCTGATCTGTCTTTGCTTTGAAGACCCATTTGCTTCCAAGTAGTTTCATTCCTGGAACTACTGGAACTAGCTCCCATGTTTTGTTCCTCTCTAAGGAATCAAGCTCAGCCTTCATGGCATTTAACCATGGCTCAGCATCCTTTGAATCCAAATCCTGGATTTCCTGGAAACTTGAAGGTTCAAATACCTTCTTGGAGCTATTAACAGCTGCTACAGCTGTTTTAGCAAATTCATCAGCAAATCTCTTTGGAGGTCTGCCTTTAGTGGCTCTCTGAGACCTGCGAATTAGCCGTAAGTCTTCAGCACTCTCCTCTTCTTTCTTAGGAGAAAAGTGGCCTATAGTAAACAATGGTTCCTCCAATTCTTGATCAGAGCCTTCAGGGGGTCTCATAGAGGCTTTCGCACTCTTGAAATCCTCTGAATCATCTGAATCAGTCTCAGACTCAGAATCAGGACCTTCATCAGTGGGTTTGGGTTGTTGCGGCAGCTGTTGCTGTGGCTGTTGCCTATCCTCAGTCTCATCACTGCCATCAGGATAGCATTGGAAAATTCCCACATTCTCCCCCCACTTGGCATTGTACTCAACACTTCCAGTGAGCCTAATTGTCTTAAAGTCAGTCATCATTATTCTGTAAGAACCTTTCTGATACCCTAGAAAGATACCATGCAACCCACGCTTGCCTAACTTGGAGCTTTGTGGTGTGTGAACCCACATGTCAGAACCAAAAATTCTCATGTGTTTGAAGTATGGTTTCTTGCCAAACATCTTCTCATAGGGGGTACAACCAATCGCTGAAGATAACCTGCGATTATAACTGTAAACAAAACAGGCCAAAGATTCCGCCCAATAACTCTCTGGAAGATTGGCATCATGCAGCAAGGTTTTTAACCCTTGAAGCAATGTCTGATTTGCTCTCTCACAAAGTCCATTCTGCCATGGCGAGCGAGGACTAGACAAATCATGCTGAATTCCTTTCTCAGTCAGAAAAGCTTCAAACTGCTGAGAAGTGAATCCCCCCCCCGCGATCAGTGAAAAGAGTCTTTATCTTCTTACCATGCACATTTTCCAACCAAGCACAGAATACCTTGAACCTTGGAAAAGCCTCTGATTTCTGCTCGAGATTGTACACATAAATATACCTGGAAAATGCATCAATGAGAACCATGAAGTACCTGTTTCCACCCAAAGAGGGCGATAGTGGACCTACTAAATTAGCATGCACTACCTGGTATGGTTCTGTAGCTTGTCTACTAGACACCTTACCTTTCGCAGCCATTTTCACCTTGTTTGCTGCGCATGCCTTGCACTTCATGTGGTACCTGCAGGGTTTAATAGTCATACCTTCAACAAAGGCAGGCATTTTTGACACTGCCTCAAAATGTAAATGACCAAATTTCCTGTGAAAATCATGAATACATCCTGCATGCAAACTTTTGTTAGAACCTGCAATGCAACAAGTTTCATCCTGCACAACATCATCAAAATACAATACAAACAAAAGATCAACATATTCAGCATGCAATACATAATCGTTTTTCTTTGTGATGGTGCACTTCTTGTTCTTGAAGGAAACGTCAATGTTCCGTTCATTCAGCTGCACAACGCTGAGTAGATTGTGTGCAGCATCTGGAACGTAGAGCACATTGTGTATCGACAAGTCCAAACTGTGAAGAACAACAGTTCCGTAGCCTAGACTGGAGATCGTGTGGTCATCCGCCTGGTGAATTGCACCTTCCTGCGGTGTAAAAGACACGAACAGTCGGTTGTTGTTGCATAAGTGGCGGGTGGCTCCTGAATCAACCACGAAGAACGTTCTAGACGTCTTCTGGACCTTTGCAACCTTTGGAGTGAAGCGTGAGACCATTTCCTTGTGCTGCATTGTCCTGGACACTGGACACTTTGCCTTTTCCACGTGATGAGCCTTCGCTGCATTGCTCTGTCTTGGCCCTGGGATATCTGCATTCCCTCTTCATATGGCCTAGACGTCCACACGAGTAGCATTTCACTGCCTTCAAATCTTTGGCGCCATCTGGTGGTTCCACTGCATTCTGGGATGACGTCTGTGAAGACTCCCCCTTACCCATGCAGCTAGCACCTCGCCTGTCCGCTTCATTCAGAACAACGGGAGTAACATGGGCTATCGTGAGCTGAGCAGTTGGCTGAACAGCAATCTGAGTGGCAACGGACTCCCAACTTGAACCCAAAGAATGTAGTATCATGAAGGAATACACAGCCTCTGGAAAGGTGAGTCCTTTCTGTTGCAGCTCATGTCTCAGATTCTGCATCTCCATCAAGTGAGTACGCACATCTGCACCTTCAGCAAGTGCCATACCATGCAGCTTGGCATAGTAGAACAAAGAAGCACCAGCTTCTGTTCTTAAATGAGCATCTCTTAAAGTGTCCCAAATTTCTCTGGCTGAGGTCTTATCACGCAACAGACAGAGCTCTTCTCGGGATACTATCAATGTAAGAGTTCCCCTTGCTTTGGAATCCTTAGCTGCCCATTCATCCGTCATTGGAGCAGGGGGGGGGGTACCTGTTATGACTTCAAACAGACCCTCTTTTCGTAGCAAAGCTTCTGCATACAATACCCACTCCGCATAATTCTTCTTATCAAGCTTTGGAATTCCAAAAGCATCCCAAAGGGCCACCATGACTCTGGCATTAGCCTTCTGCATCCTTAATCAAGCTGCGTCTGAGTACAGCTGCTTCCAAAAGCACTTGTAAAAGCACTTTCGGTTTTCAAGCCTCTCAAGCCTTTGAGCCTCTGCCGCTGCAAACGGCTTGAAAAGTTCAAAGTCCAGCCTTGAAGCCATTAATTACGAGCTGGCAGGCTGCCCGGAGCATGAGCACATACCTCTCATCAATCATCTTGACGCGCAGAGCAGATAACTCCGATCTGTCCCTCTGTTCCTCTGCCGGCATTCCGATTCCGTTTTTCTGGGCCCGGAACTAAAAATGTCAGTTTGACCAGCTCCGGCCCATCTGGAACTGGTACAGGCTCGTCTTATCTTGAGCCCAAGCAGAGTAGTCCAGCAGCAAAAGGAGAAGCAGGTAAATGTGCTACATTGCTAAAGTTTATTTACACTCTATGCTGAGAGAATACAAACATGCATCCTGCCTCTGTGAGAGCAGAGAAGCAACTCCCTCTCGATACAAAGAAAGCCGAGAGAAACACTGAAAAACAGGAAACCAGTGTACGTCACATCCAGTCTCCCATTCCCGTGGGAACCCAACAGTAACTGTGACTGTGGAGTGTAAACAATTGTCTTGTGACAAGCATTATGCTGCACAGTGAGGGAAATAGAAACCAACAGTGTTGAGGCTTTTAAGGAAAATCGTTCCTTGTCCCTTGCTCTTCAAATGACCACCATCAGCTTGATAAATCATGCCCTCCTGCTCCTCGAGCTCAATAAAAAGGCTTCTATCTTTGCACAGGTGTTGGGTGGCGCCAGAATCGATAACAAAAGATAACTGTGGATGTTGACTGGAACAGCATGTGATCAAAGCCTTGGGTTGGGGGGGTTGTCCCTGGGACTTGCCTCCCCCTCTTCCTCTGGAGCTGTGCTTGGCCTTTGTGAGCTTTTTGCAAAACTTCTGCAAAGGCTCCACTTCTCCACAGTTGAAGCACAGCTGTGCCTTTAGGGCTGTAGCAGCTTCTAATCTCTGGGCTGGAGGTGGAGGCTTGGGAGCGTTGCCAGCCATTCCCTGGCTGTGATTAACGGTCGTTCGCCAATCCATCTCATTAAGCAAAACACCCCCCCACATGATCAATTGTGAGCCAGGCTGCAGGGAGAATGAACAGCTGTGCTGCCATGGAATCAAAGCTTTCACCTGTAGGGATATCGCGGAGTGGGGAGTGGGGTCCGGAGGGAGCACACTTCCCCGCCAGCAGGCAGCCACAGTCTGCCTGCACGCGTGACCTTGGGGTGCAGGGAACCCCCCCCCCCAGACAAGCCACAGCTGTCTGGTACATCGTTCCACCTATGTCTGACCTTTTGCGGTCTCAGAAGTCAGCGGTGTCCTGTCTGTAAGTTTTTCCCTGAGACATTTTGTCTCCTACGTCATACACTGTGCAAGGGGAAAATGATGCTGTGGCACAGGTGCCAAAATAGCTTTGTACCACCCCACAATATCGGGACGGAAGATGTGTAAAGGTCACAGCCCAAAAATGTATTTGCCTGGCTTGCATATTTGTCTCAATAAAAGGAGGCTCCACAGGAATGGTGGTAGCTTGCTTCAGACCACCTGTGCGCAGCTCACATGATGATCAACACCTGTCTTGGGCCTTCACTTCATCTGGCGCTCAACGTCTCTGGGGCTAGACTACTCACTTCGCTCGGCAAGAGCTACAGACGCGTCCTCGCATCCTCTATAAGGATCCCGGTGAGTACACGAAGGAAGGAAGATGGGGGGGGGGTCCTTATCTGTCCAGCAGCTGAAGCATCGTAAAGATCTTCAGTGTTTGCTCTCAAAAGCACGGCATCCCTGTTCCTGCAAGTCACTTAATGCTCTCTTGCAAGAAATTGATGCGGGTCTCTAGAGAGCGGGTCTCTCCGGCTCAGGGACTGGGAGCAAATAGGGCAGACCCTGCACTCGAAGCCACGAGCTTCCATGAAAGTGCTTCAAACATGGCACTTCTGCAGAGATGCGGTTCAGCGGTTCGGCCCTGCAGAAGTTCAGCCTGTTCTTTCTCTTATTACCCCTTTATCTGTTGCTCCTGCGCTGACGAGGGTGGTGATCGCAGTTCCGCTGAGCCTGGCTTTTAAGCAGCCAGCGCCTGAGAAACCAACAGCTGCAGCTGAGGTTTCTCAGAATTCTCAGCAATCCTCTCTTTTATCTAAACCCAACCTTTCTCTTGATGCTTCTTTTCAGCCCTCAAGTCTGCCTGGCTTGGCAGATCCAGCGGTGCCTTTTGAGTCGGTAAAGGCTCAGAAGCCAAATCTCGCCGCTGAAGAGCAAATGGTTAAGGAGGCAAAAGCGTCTTCTCACCTAACTGTGGAAGAGCTTGCTGACCTAACTATGCTGAGTCCGGTCGCATGGGCACCGGAGGCTCAAGACCAACAGTTTAGCTGTTGGGACCCTCTGCCTTATTCTGTAATCAGAAAGGTGGAAAAAGCCGATAATGAATTGGCTTTGACCAGTACCTATTCACATGGACTGGAAGAGGATGAGTCCTCAAACTCTGTATTGATTCCTGATGATCGGAAATCTGTAATGAAAATGCTCTTGAATCCTGGCCAATTTGACAATTGGCTTAGTGAATTTCGCCAAGATGCAAAGCATCAAGCCCGTATGCATGCTGCCCGAGGCCTCCTCTTTGAACTTTTGGCAGGAGAAGGGCAGTTTAGTAGGCAAAGTCAGCTGCCTCAAAAGTTTTTCCCCTTAACTGTTGCATGCGATTTGCAGGCATTTAAGAAAGTCGTTGTGAACCTGCAAACTCAAGTGCTCCAGAAACAGGTTTCTGTGATTTCTGCATGCGCCCTACATGCCTTTCAAGCTCATAAAGCTAATGCGCTTGCAGGTGCTTTGTGTTACTCAGGGAACAGCCAGTAATCGGGTCACCCTCTGACCCAGGACCAAAAAAGGGGGAATGTTTTCCTGCTCCGATAGCCCCACAGCCAGTAACATCTTTGAAAAACCTGCCACCAACGGCAGTGCGGGGCTGAATTTACTTATGAATTTACTGTAATTAATTATGCAGGAAGACATCATTTTTCATTTGGCCGGGGAGGTTCATCTCATTCCCTTTCAAACCAGGGGGCATCTTTTTACCTGGAACTGTGGGTTTGATCCTCCACTGGTCCCACGCAGTCTCTGCAAAATCATAGAATCATAGAATCACAGAATCATAGAGTTGGAAGAGACCACAAGGGCCATCGAGTCCAACTCCCTGCCAAGCAGGAAACACCATCAGAGCACTCCTGACATATGGTTGTCAAGCCTCTGCTTAAAGACCTCCAAATAAGGAGACTCCACCACACTCCTTGGCAGCAAATTCCACTGTCGAACAGCTCTTACTGTCAGGAAGTTCTTCCTAATGTTTAGGTGGAATCTTCTTTCTTGTAGTTTGGATCCATTGCTCCGTGTCCGCTTCTCTGGAACAGCAGAAAACAACCTTTCTCCCTCCTCTATGTGACATCCTTTTATATATTTGAACATGGCTATCATATCACCCCTTAACCTCCTCTTCTCCAGGCTAAACATGCCCAGCTCCCTTAGCCGTTCCTCATAAGGCATCGTTTCCAGGCCTTTGACCATTTTGGTTGCCCTCCTCTGGACACGTTCCAGTTTGTCAGTGTCCTTCTTGAACTGTGGTGCCCAGAACTGGACACAGTAATAATAATAATAATAATAATAATAATAATAATAATAATAATAATTTTTATTTATATCCCGCCCTCCCCAGCCGAAGCTGGGCTCAGGGCGGCTAACAACAATCAAAATAATCCAACATTCTAAAAACATTCATTATAAAATTAATTAAAATCAAATTAAAATCAAATTGATGGCAACCTTTAAGCAAAATTCTGTGCAGATTGCCAGAGGAGGGGGTCAGGCTGCGCCCTGACCAAAGGCCTGGTGGAACAGCTCTGTCTTGCAGGCCCTGCGGAAAGATGTCAGGTCCCGCAGGGCCCTAGTCTCTTGTGACAGAGCGTTCCACCAGATTGGAGCCGTGGCCGAGAAAGCCCTGGCTCTAGTTGAGGCCAGCCTAACCTCTCTGTGGCCTGGGATCTTCAGGATGTTTTTATTTGCAGACCGTAAATTTCTCTGTGGGACATACCAGGAGAGGCGGTCCCGTAGGTACTCCAGGTGAGGTCTGACCAGAGCAGAATACAGTGGCACTATTACTTCCCTTGATCTAGATGCTATACTCCTATTGATGCAGCCCAGAATTGCATTGGCTTTTTTAGCTGCCGCGTCACACTGTTGGCTCATGTCAAGTTTGTGGTCAACCAAGACTCCTAGATCCTTTTCACATGTACTGCTCTCAAGCCAGGTGTCAAAAGGGACAACTGATTCTGTCTACATAGGCATTCTCAGAATTCTGGCCACAGACTCTGCTAGAGGGAGTCTGTTGCATCGTTACTATTTTTTCCCTATGCTTGCAGCTGTAGAAGGGGGGTTTCCACCCTTCCGGCTTCTTCTTTAGTTGTGCTTTACAGAAACCAAATTCAAACCTTGAAATCAATGTCTGATTTTGTCTCAGCGTTGCCCTTAAAGTGGCTGACGCAAGAGCCTATTTGGATGGACCAATGGCCAATCTCAGGGCAAAACAATTAAATGCTTTATTTGCCCTGGTAGCAGAGCAACTTGAAGTTCTGACTAGGTCCTGGAATCTGCTCCTGCTTGCCCCAATTACATTTTCCCAAACCTTTATAAAATTACCCACTGCACAATTGCAGCCTCTACTGAATTGCTGAGAGAAGCAAAAGCCCCTTCAGAGGGTATTTCCATAACCGCTAGCCAGCACTAACAGGGAGAAGTTTGCTTTTTTACCGTCCCTGTGTTAAACAATGGACGCCCAGCAAAAGAAATGCCTCTCTGGCACAGCACCTTGTAAATGGATCAGACTCTGTTAGATCCTTGCATTTAGCGATCTTATTCACCACACACACTCCCACAGCAGCGCTTTACGTCCCAAGGACACAAAAGCAGTCTACATTATAGGAATAGCTGTACCTTGCCACCACTCATCCCAAAATGCTCCCACATTGAAGCTGTGGCAGATCTCCTTAGGACAATCTCGAGCATTACAGCTCACTGGCTTCGATCCAGCCGATTGCATTACCCTTTCACAGTTGTACCCTAGTTGCGATATTATGCTCCTTGGCAAAATTGCTCTCGCAGTTTGTAAGAGAAAAATTAATTTTTTTAACTTACCCAAAGATGTTTGCCTGCCTGTCACCTACGCATTCCTCTCTGAGTTCTGCTGTTCAGCACCCATCCCCCAAGCCATCTACTGACAGGGCACGGGGGAGGGGGGTGCTGGTTATCAACTTCCTGGAACTACAGAGTGATGTATTTTAAATTTGTTCCACCTCAACCTGTTTCTCTCACGTCAATGAGCAGAAATTGCTGCTTCGATTTTAGTTTTCTAAACTTTTCAGCCACACCCTTCAAGTTGGTGCTGGACTCACAATGTGCCTATTCAATTGATTCATTGATTGCCAATAGCTGAAATCATGCATCTAATAGATTAAAATCTTATTTGAGTCTTTTTCTTTTTTTTGCTGTGTGTGTCTCATCAGCTAGCACGCTGTAAGTTTTGTGGTTACCCACATCCATGCACAGCCTGCACAGCTTACTCTCTGCAGGAAATGAGAGGGTGGATGCACCTCTGCGTAACTTGGCAACCAATGCTTGTTCATAGACCTGATAGAAGTTATGAATTTTTTGCATCTATCAGAAAAACAAGTTAGCTGAACAATTTCGTTTACTGCCAGCCAGAGCCCGGCTAGCTCAGTTGGTAGAGGATGAGACCTTTAAATCTCAAGGCTTGCTCACCTTGTTTCATAATCTCAAGCATTCCCACATGCTGTGACTCCTAGCGACACAGAAGCACTGCAGTTATGGCCAAGGGACTGTGCATTTTTAAGCCATATTCCACAGTCCGCACTTGAAACCCTTTCAGGGTTCATAACAACTCAAAAAGTTATTCAGCATGATTTCTTGTATTGCTGTTAATGGGCCAAGCCCAAACACTTAACCACTCCTGCTCTTGTTTTTCTGTTTATTGCTCACATCTTTTCCAGCAATCCTGCATCCAGTGAGTATTTCTCTTACCCACAGTATTCCCTGTAATCCCACAGGTTAAACAAGTGTGGAATGGGCCAGTTACTCCCCAAAGACGCTTTTGGAAAACATTAGGAAAGGGGGAGAAGTGTAGGCCCTAGGCAACATCCAGCATAAATGAAGCACTTTGCGGTTTTCATTTAACCATCTTGCTTTTGATTCAGACAGGTTTGCACCAGCAGACAGACATCTCCACAAGTCCAAGGACCTTGAGCTAACAACCTTTTATATCAACAGCTTCCGGATCTGCAGCGGACATGAAGTGGCGTGGCCTTGTGGCCCCTGACCACCTGGGGGCGGGGCTATGCTTTATTTTCTACCCCTACAGGTCTCGTGTGAGTTCCAGTTCGGTGTGTGCGATTCGCTCTCCAGCATAGTCTGGCATCATGGCCTGACCAGTCCGGCTCCAGTCCAACTCCAAGCTTCCAGCTTCCTATGGGAGATGCCAGTAAGCGCCACCCGAGTGAGACATGGTACCACCAAGTGCAGACCGGGAAGGAGTCGCTTCAGTCATCCAGCCTTTGTTCCTGCTGGACAATATCAGCTCTCTTGAGCCTGAACAACCAGAGACATTTCTTCACTGACTGCTGCCATATATTTGCCCAACTTGCTAATGACTCCATGCTGTTTCTTTTCATGCCATGCCTACCTTTGCCAATGAAGGCTTTGACAATCTGTGGAACTAGCTCACTAGCTGACCTCCTGATCTTCTATGACTCAAACACATCTTCACCTATGCTGTAATGTTTCCAGCCTGCCTTATTTGCTACTATTGATGTATGCAATGCATTCCCACTATTTTACAGCTCTGCAAAGTTCACCAAGTTTGCTCTGGTCCCGGCGTCATGGCCCTCTCTGCTTCTCATCAAAATTTGGCTTAACACCTTACTCCCGGCATTATAAATTCCTCCAATTTGAAGTATGCCCGGCTTCACACACACAGGGCACGGGTGGACTCGGGATCTGCTCTTTGATAGACAGAAAAGGGGAGATGTAGGGATATCGCGGAGTGGGGAGTGGGGTCTGGAGGGAGCACACTTCCCCGCCAGCAGGCAGGCACAGTCTGCCTGCACGCGTGACCTTGGGGTGCAGGGAACCCCCCCCCCCAGACAAGCCACAGCTGTCTGGTACATCGTTCCACCTCTGTCTGACCTTTTGCGATCTCAGAAGTCAGCGGTGTCCTGTCTGTAAGTTTTTCCCTGAGACCTTTTGTCTCCTACGTCATACACTGTGCAAGGGGGAAATGACACTGTGGCACAGGTGCCAAAATAGCTTTGTACCACCCCACAATATCGGGACGGAAGATGTGTAAAGGTCACAGCCCAAAAATGTATTTGCCTGGCTTGCATATTTGTCTCAATAAAAGGAGGCTCCACAGGAATGGTGGTAGCTTGCTTCAGACCACCTGTGCGCAGCTCACATGATGATCAACACCTGTCTTGGGCCTTCACTTCATTCACCTAAGCTATTGATCACCAGAAAACAGAAAATGGCTTCAGAGAGATCCACTCCCCATTTTCTAAGCTCCTTCCCTAGGAATTTTAGCTGTGTCAAATGGGCCTGCACGTCTCCACCGGGCTTTAACTGCATCCGGCATAACTTCTTGAAGAAGATTAATGAAGAGTCGGCAACAGTACGGAGATGAATATGTCCATCGTAGACTGCTTACCTTGAAGGTTGATTAATTGGGCATCAGAGACTCACAAAGTGATCATGCCTCTAGCCCTTCGATCAGCTGCAGTCCAGGCCTCCGTCGGCTGTTGTGGCGCAGCATCAGATATTACATGCCAAAGCCTTTCCTTCTGTAATAAGGCTCCCATCCTTATGCTTCATGCTGCGTAATTAGTAGCATCAAGGAGAAGAAATGCAAAAATGCCGGTTTGTGTTTGCGCACCTTCCATTTCCAGCTTTTCACTTCATCCAGCAAACGGACTTCCAGTGCAGCAGATTTACGGTCTGCAAACTCCTCCGGAGCAGCCTAATTAGTGAAGCTTGGCAATAAAACAAACAGACTTGCCTCTGAAGTAGCTGGACTCGAGCCACATTCCGACATGTAGCCATCAATCACCGGAACCGAAAGCACAGCAATCCTGGTGCTCATAAGCCGACAGCACAACAATCTGGGCCCAGGAGCACATTCTGGGCTCCATAAGCAATCAGAGGACATTCTTCAGCCGTAGTCCTGTGAAACACAGCGACCCACATCCGTAGATGACAGCATGCTTAGCAGAGTTCAGTGAAACATGCGGTTGTGTCGGAAATGTAGCGTCAGAATCTTTATTTACAGCAAAATAAACAAAAGCATCATGACAAGTTATAAAATGTGTCTTCTCACACAGACAGTCTCTCAGAAGAGTGAGAGAACAAAGAGCAGAAGTTCTCATAGACTTACTTCCGTTCCCATACAACAACAGTACAGAAAAGTAAACACAGGATCATATGATCCAGCAGTGGAGAATGAAATTACTGACAGCAGTGCATTTCTTGTAGTGTAAACAAGGTCAAAATGGCTCCCAAGGGAAAAATGTCAGGGAGGCAGGCCTCAAAGCCTTATCAGTTCTTACATGCTGACCTTGTGGGACCTCTAGCTCCCTCCAGAGGTAATTCACGATATTTTTTGGTCTTAATTGACCAATTTTCCATATATGTTCATGTTTACATGCTGGAACATAAAAGTGATACATTTTCTAGGTTTAAAAATGTCTGTGCATGGTTGAAGAATGTTCATGATACCCAAGTGAAATATTTGTTCACAGATAAAGGTGGTGAGTTTTGTTCAGCTGAATTTGAGCAATACAGTGGTACCTCTGGTTATGAACTTAATTTGTTCCGGAGGTCCGTTCTTAACCTGAGGTACAACTTTAGCTAATGGGGCCTCTTGCTGTCACTGTGCCGCCACCACACGATTTCTGTTCTCATCCTGAGGTAAATTTCTTAACCCGAGGTACTGCTTCCGGGTTAGCGGAATCTGTAACCCGAGGTGTTTGTAACCCGAGGTACCACTGTATCTGGCTGAACTTGGCATTGAGCATCAAGTTGATTGTCCCAGATCCCCATGGCAAAATGGTCTCTGTGAAAGAGTAAATCAAACACTCCAACAAGGAATGAAGACTGCTTCATGAGGCCAACTTGCCAGACCCTTTTTGGGGGTTTTGCAGGTTCTCATCAGCCGTAGGCTACACCCCTTATGAAAAGCTGTTCCAGAAAAAGTCTTTCATCAAGCACCTGAGGATTTTTGGTTCAGATGTCTGGGTTCATACACCTCAAGACAACAAACTGAGCAAAAGAGGTTTGCATGGTAAAATTCTTGGTTCTGAGAAAGGTGCTTATTGTGTGTTAATGTCTGGTATCAATGGAATAAGGTTGACTAGGAGTGTTCAATGCAATGCAAAATGGGACAAAGTGGGAATTTTTCAGTGTCACCCCGCTTCTGATGATACAAGTGATGAGTCTGATGTGGATGATGAAGGTTCAGATTCTAATAGTGATGCTGGTGCTGCTGCAGGTTCTGATAGTAATACAGATGCAGCTGATTACAAAAGCACCAAAACATCTCTCAAAACATCTGATGAGTCTGATACTGAATTAGAGGTACCCCTCTTCACTACGGGGCAGTCCTCTTCAACGAATGAAAGACCTGATCCTGAGGATTTACGTATTATGTGCAGGACTCAGAGAGCCACTAAAGGCGAAACCGCCTAAAAGGTATGCTGATGACTATGCTAACATGGCTGTTGCTAGTAACTCAAAACAGGCTTTTCAACCTGCAAATTTTCAAGAGGTTCAAGGTTTGTTCTCAGAGGATGTTGAGCCTTGGCTTAATGCCATGAAGGCTGAACTTGATTCCTTAAGTAAGAACAATACCTGAGAATTGGTTCCAATGCAACCTTCCATGAAGTTAATTGATAGTCATTGGGTTTTTAAGGCCCAAACTGACCAACATGGAAAGGTAATTCAACACAAGGCGAAACTAGTCATTTGTGGATTTTCACAGATCCTAGATCAAGATTACCACAAGATCTATTCACCAACTGTGAAGTTTGAAAGCATAAGGTTAATGCTTAAAATTGCTGCTGAAGAGAAAATGAATGTTTCGCATCACGATGTAAACACAGCGTTCCTGTATGGTGAACTAGCTGAGAATATTATGAGGTGGCTGAAAGAGATAGTTCCTGAAGCTCAATGGGAAGAAGTGGACATAGAGTGGATTCACAGAGTCACTTACAGGAGAAGGGGCCTGACACCTAGAGATACAGTCATGAGATTTGCAAGTTGTTATAAGAAAGAATTTTTTATGAGATCTCTGACTAGCTGATGTACAAATCAGTACCAATTCAAGTGTTCAATGACTTATGCCCAGAAACTATAAGGTGGAGAAGGAGCGTGAAACCCTGCACTGCAATATTGAAAAATGCCAGAATTGCTTATAACTGGCGCTACCCAGTAACTCTGAATTTTCTTTCCCCCCCCCAATTTTTTTAATTGGTTTTCCAATTTATAACAAACAAAAAACATCAAAAACAAACAAACAAACATTTATCCTTGCTATAATGATTCCACTTTAGTTAACATTGTTGAATGACTTCCTCGATTCCCCCTAGCTGAGTTTCCATATACTCCATTGTAGCAATTTTCCAAAACTATTTTCACATAAAATTTACTTAGTCAATTTACATCTTTCTTTCTTTTCATTTTAACATTAACATAGTATTTTACAACATCACAAATTTAAATCCTAGACCTATCTGGTACTCACAAGTGATTCTATTTATATTATCTTAACATATTTAGCTAAATAGTCTTTGAATTTCTTCCATTCCTCTTGGTGCTCCTCCTCCCTCTGGTCACGGACTCTTCCGGTCAGGTCGGCTAGCTCCCCAAAATCCATCATCTTCATCTGCCATTCCTCCACTGTTGGTACTTCTTGTAGTTTCCAATTTTTGGCCAACAAAATTCTACCTGCAGTTGTGGCATACAAAAACAATTCGACATCTTTCTCGGGCAATTCCAAACCTATTATTTCAAGTAGAAAGGCTTCTGGTTTCTTAATAAATGTATATTTCAACATTTTTTCCAATTCATTATAAATCTTTTCCCAGAAGTCTTTCACTTTGGGGCAGGTCCACCACATGTGATAAAAAGTACCTTCTTTTTCTTTACATTTCCAACATAAATTATCACTGTTGTGATAAATCTTTGCTAATTTTACAGGGGTCAAATACCATCTATACATCATTTTCATAACATTTTCCTTTAACACCGTACATGCCATGAACATGACCCCTTTCCTCCACAACCTTTCCCAGTCTTCAAACATTATGTTGTGTCCTACATCTCTTGCCCAGTCTATCATCACAGATTTAACTTGTTCCTCCTTTGTATGCCACTCTAACAGTAAATTACACTGGGCAACAATTTTTTACTTTTTGAATGTTGTCTAGATTTCTACAAATGATTTAGAGTATTTTTGCACTGCTGAATCAGGAAATGGCATCCGTTTGTCTCCACCAGGTCAGGTTTTTGTGTTATGTTGATTTGAAAAAAATCAGATCTTGTGACAAAATCGATTACATTTTTGTGGCATTATCAGCTGATTTTTGTCAACACATATCATCCTAAATATGTTTTTAAGAGATTTTTTCCCCCAACAACATATATTGATTACCTGATAGAAACATCGATTACTGTAAACTGAATGGTGGGCATTGATAAAGGTAAGTAAATGTAAATTGCATGTTGCTTCACCATTTTTCAAATTTCAGGGCTTGAACGTCCGTTTCTTGGAACTCCTGGAATGCTCAGCGTCAGGGAGGTCTCTCTTCAGAGTCCAACAGTAGTCAGCCATCATGACTGCGTCCCAGTGACCCTGATACCTGGTCTCCATCTCTTTCATGCCCTGATGGAATCTCTCCCCCTGCTCATCACTCATTGAACCCAGGTTCTCAGGAAACCGGTCCAGATGTGAAAATAGGTAGTGCATCTTGACGCTCATGTTGCAGCCCAGGTTTCTGAAAGCAGTCAGCATGTTGTTGACAAGTTCTGTGTAGTTTCTGGCCTTCTTGTTGCCCAGAAAGTTCTTCACTACCAGAACAAATGCCTTCCACGCTTCCAGTTCCACTTCGTTCATTGAGTTTCCGAACTCTGGATCTCTGCTGAGCTGACGGATCTGAGGACCGTCAAAGATGCCAGCTTTCAACTTCTCCATGGTCAATCCTGGAAAAAGCCTGGCACAAGTAAGTGAAGCAGTCACCATCCTTGTCCAGAGCCTTGGTGAACTGCTTGATTAAGCCAAGCTTGATGTGCAGCGGTGGGAATAGTATTCTGTCTCTGTCCACCAGAGGGTCGTTGATGACGTTCCTTTTTCTGCAAGGCACCAATTCCTCCCGCACAGTAATGCTGAGCACGGTCCCTACTATCCCACATGCACAGAAAACATGGGTACTTGGTGAAGCCAGACTGTTGTCCCAACAAAAAGTTTACCATCTTCACGTCAACACAAATAAACCACTTATGCTGTTCATAACCAATTTTCTCCAGCACATACTTCACCGCTTCATAGTTCTCCTTCAGTGTAGTCGAGTGAGCCAGGGGTATAGAGGCAGACTGGTTGCCGTTGTGTATAGAGGCAGACTGATTGCCGTTGTGTAGCAGAACACATATCAGCGTGAAGACATAACAAATATAACGGAAGAAGTACTGCTGTGGCTTCATGATCAGAGGAGCCTCTCCCCCCCCCCCTTGAAAGGACAATTAGGACAATGGGAGAGGTGAAATACCTCAGGAAAAAATAGGGGGGGAGAGGAAAAATGGAATGTATGGGTATGGGAAGGGTGGGGAGGGGAGGGGATTGAATGATATGGGTAATGGGTTAGATAAGTATCATAAGACACGAGACCAGAAATTAAGAACTACATTTAACTCATTCATAATAAAATAAAGATATCAACCTTAAATGTTAAAGGGCTGGGGTCAATTATGAAAAGGAGGAGGATAGAAACATTACTGAATAAGGAACTTCCGGTTGACCGCAATCTCATCGCAAGTGGGGATTTTGCCTAGCGGAGAATCCCGGGTTTTTCGGAGGAAAATTGGGGTGCCACAGGGCGCAGTGGCCCCCAAAGTAGTACCTGGAGGGTGTCCAGATATTCCGGTTCCCGCAGAAGCCAAAACGCAGACCACCCGGCCGCCAGGTAACTCCCGGCGGGAGCGAAGAGTGCGGCGGGGGGAGGGGGGAGAAGCGGGCTGAAGGGAAGCCATAGCTACCTCCGGAAAACGAAGCCCCGAGCTTGCAGAGTGAGCGCTTAATTCTCAATTGTAAGAAATTCGGACCCAAATTTGATTTAATTTGATTCAAAAAGACTGACTTTAAAATCAGGAAGGTTTCGGATACGAAAGGAATAAATACGGAGGTCAGCCGTCATCTGCGATCAGCTTAGACGCATCAACTCAAGCAAAGCTTCAGAAAGGAAAGTGAGTTGCCGCTAGCGGCTGTTGTCCCCCCCCTTCTAACTTGCAAAGAATAAATCTTTAAAAGGATACAGAGTAACGTAAGGAGCAACAAAGTTAAAAGGGGGGGACAGAGGGATAAATATTGGAATCTGAAGGTCCTCTTTGTAACTGTGAGAGAAAGGAGAAAGGGAAAACGTTTCCAGTTTCACTTTTTTAAAAAACTGTGTAACGGAAGAGGAGCTTCCGACTCCATTGTTCCTTTTTACAGACGGAGGCAATTGTGGAAAAGAAGGTATACTCTCTTTCTTTTTTGGACATTTTTGCTTACTTTCTGAGGGGGATATTAGGTGCACTTACTTTTTATTGGCCATTATTACCATACAGGATTTTTAGAAAAGATTAAAACTTCTAAACAAAGCTTCTCCCCGCAGCCCCTTGCTTCAAAAGAGGTCGGGGGCAGCGGGAAGCGCTTCCCGCTGTCCCCGGACCTGGGGCTGCGGGGAGATCGCTTCTCCCCGCAGCCCCTTGCTTCAAAAGAGGTCGGGGGCAGCGCGAAGCGCTTCCCGCTGTCCCCGGACCTGGGGCTGCGGGGAGAAGATCCCTTCTCCCCGCCGCCCCTTGCTTCAAAAGAGAAGACCCGCTGTCCCCGGGGCAAGCTTCGTTTTGCGAAGCAAGCCCATAGGGAAATTCGTCTTGCGAGGCAACTCCAAAACGAAAAAACCTTTCGTTTTGCGAGTTTTTCATCTCGCGAGGCGTTCGTCTTGCGGGGTACCACTGTACTCCAGAAAAACAGAGAAAAAAGACTAAATATTGAAGGGAATTATATAATTATCTTTAAAGACATCCCAATCAGATTATTGAAACGAAGAGACCCATATAAACCACTGGTGCAAATCCTCAAGAAGAATAAGATTGAATTCAAGTGGGAATTCCCCGAGGGGATTTCTTTTTTCTACAAAAGTAAGAAGTACAGACTTACCAGCCCAGAGGAAACAGGTAAATTTCAGAGAAAGGGGGGAAAAGAGGGGTTGTTTTATATGCAAGAAACAAAATTGAAGCTCAGCAAATTTTTAAGGATGAAGAAGGAAGAATCATTGCTGTCCAGATCAAATGGCAAGGCGAAAAACTAATAATTGTCGGGATCTATGCACCTAATGGAAATAAGACTGATTTTTATAAAAACTTAGAAGAAAGACTGTTTGAATATATGGACCAAAAGATTATAGTAATGGGAGACATGAACGGGGTAGTTTCAACAGAGATGGACAGATTAAGAGATAAAGAAGTCAGCAAAGAAGGCAAATTACCTAAGACTTTCTTTACGATGACGAAGAATTGTAACTTAATTGACATTTGGAGACTTAGACATCCATTAGAGAAACAGTTTACATTCTATTCAGAACCAAATCAATCAATGTCAAGAATAGATCAAATTTGGGTCTCCAACGAACTAACTCCAAGAATTCTACAAATTGAAATTCAACCAAGAGTAATCTCAGATCATAGCCCAATAAAATTGGAGATTAAAGGTTATGACGAAAGAACTTTTAGATGGAAAATTAATGACTACCTCTTAGATGATCAAAAAATAATACAAGATGCGCAAAAGAAGCTAACAGAATATTTTGTGGATAATTGCAATAAAGGTACAAAGATGAGCACAGTTTGGGATGCAAGTAAGGCGGTAATGAGAGGTTTCTTCATTCAACAGAATGCAATCAAAAATAAGTATAGAGAGAAAGGAAAGAAAGAAATCTTAAAACAAATAATGGACAATGAACAAAAATTGATTAAAAAACCAAACAATTCAAAAATAAAACAAAATATCAAGGTTTTGCAAACACAATTTGCAATGATAATAAACAAAGATGTGGAATGGAATATTAAAAAGCTAAGACAAAGAAATTTTGGACTTCCGGGGGCGGCGCGAACGGCAATGGCGGTCCTCTTCTGAACGGGAGAGGAGGCTCCGCAGACAACGGGTCGTCCGCTACGGCGAAGCGGAGACCCACTCTGGAAAACCACAGGCAGCAAGAGCCTGTGGTCTTGAGGCTCGGTGGGCGCCTTAAGTGACCCTCCAAACGCTAAAGGAACCCCGTAAGGGGCTCCGGAGCGTGGAGGGGGGTTACGGCGCTGAGAGCTGTTTCACAGTCTGCGGAGCGAAGCCGCGCTGCTGCTGCCGGTGAGCGCTGATCCCTTTTCCTGTCAAAATTCGGATTCGGACGAAAAGCAACTAATTCGTGAGTAAAGACTGAATCACTTGAAATTAGAGACTTTAAATCAAAAAATCTGAATTTGCTTGAACTTGGCTGAAAGCGGAGAGACGTGGAAACAGGAAGTCCATCTTCCGCTGCCATTGAACTTGAAAAAAGCAACTAGTTGGAGGAGTGGAGGCTGAAAGAAAGAGATTTTAAACTTTACAGATCTAAGCATCCACTGAACTTGCAACCTAAAGTAAAGATTCTAAGTTAAAGATTTGGAATTATTACTTGCACTTGACTTTCCTCCTTTTATTGGATTACAATTAAAAGGTGAAACCCAGGGTCCGGAGCTGCCTGAGCATTGAGAGATTGAGCTGTCAGTACTGCAGATTTGGATATTGTATATTGGAACTTGCAACAATCTGAGGGTATTGAGACCTTCTAATTTGTAACATTCTTTTTGGAGACAAATAAGCACTGTCTGTAACAAAGTGATTTATTTATCAACTCTGCTAAATATTTGTAACTGAAGGTTCTTGGATACTAAACTAGACTCTGAAAGACATTTTAAGCTCCCTCTAGAGGATTGGATTAAAACAGTGACTTTACATTTACATTTACTTTCGATTCCCTTGTTGTTTGCTTGCTCTGGGCCTTTCTATTCCCATGGGAATAACTCAGTGTGACCTTGACTGATAGATAACGTTGGAATGAGTGGCACAAGAAAAAGAGGGAGAGTTAGACAAACAACTTTAACAACTCTAACCTCAGCCTCGCAGACACGCAGATCATCTGTACCTACTTTGCCCTCAGAAGTAGAAGTTGAAGAAGTTGCCTCGTCACAGGCAAAAGAGGGAGAGGGTGAAGTAGAGCAGTTACAATTGGAAGATATGGCCTCAGGAGCATCTGTTTCTGTTTTAGACAAAATCTTTGAAAAATTGGAAGCTTTGGACAAGAAAGTAGATGTGCAATCAGCAAAGATTGACAAAAATACAGAATGTCTAAATAAATTAACTATACAAGTGGTACAGAATACACAAGCAATTGGACAGTTAACGGAGGCCTCAGCAGAAAATCGGAAATTGGCTGAGGATACCAGACAAAAATTGGAAAATTTAGAACAAGAGGTAAGACCACTCACCAAACAAGTTGGGGAACATCAGATCTATCTTTCTATGATAGAACTGCGAAATCGTGAGAATAATTTGAGGATTAGATCACTACAAGAGGCAGAAGAAGGAAATCTAACTGAGTTTTTGACCAAAGAATTCTCCAAGTTCTGGAATTTGGAAGAAAAGGACTTTAAAATTGTGTCAGCTTTCAGACTTGGAAGATTCACAAAGAAGGAGAGGCCCAGAGACTGTTTGATAACATTGAGATCAAAGGAGGAAAGGGACAAGATTTTGGGCCTACACTACGGAAAGTCACTGGAGGTTTTGGACAGAAGAATTGAAATTTACAAAGATATTCCAAGACAACTGTTGGACCTTAGAGCCGCCTACTCTGAACTTGCCAAACTACTAAGGAGCAACGCAATTCCATTTAGGTGGGAATTTCCTCAAGGAATATCTTTTACCTTTAGAGGGAGAAAGGTCAAAATTAGAACATTGGAAGAGAGAGACAAATTTTTGGCTACACACGGAGAGGACCTTCAAAAAGGAATTGAACTACCTTCTGGGCCTGGGGCAACGCCAGCATCAACACCAGCACCTGGGGAACCTGAAGATCCAGAGAAGATACCACCCCTGGAGAAATAACCAGATCAATTCAGGATGTCTCTGCAATTGCTGAGTTGGAATATTAATGGTTGTAACATTCCGGAAAAAAGGAAGAAAATATTTCACATATTAAAAAAAGAACAATTGGACATTATCTGTCTACAAGAAACACATGTGACGAGGCTCCACAGAAAAGTGTTAATAAATAAAAGATTGGGCCAGGAATTTGTATCGTCGGATAAAGTCAAGAAGAGAGGCGTGGTGATATATGCAAAAGAGAGCCTGTCACCCAAATTCTTATTTAAAGATGAACATGGAAGAATTTTGGCTATTGAGATACAATATCAAGGAGAGAAATCGTTGATATTAGGAATCTATGCACCTAACGAAGGGAAATCGGAATTTTACAAGAAGCTGCAGGAGACAATGCTGGATTATCTGGACTACAACAACATCATAATGATGGGAGATATGAATGGGGTCGTATCAACTAACATGGACAAGTCACAAAGTCAAAATGTTACAAAAGACGGCAGACTACCTAAAACCTTTTTTGAAATGATAGACAATATGGATTTGATTGATGTTTGGAGGACAAAGAACCCACTAGGAAGAGAGGGAACATTCTTTTCTGAAGCCCAACTGACCTGGACAAGAATCGACCAAATATGGATTTCTAGAGGCCTGGCACCTAAGGTCAGAAAAGTGGAAATCTGCCCAAAGACCTGTTCCGACCATAATGCAGTAAAGATGGATATGACACTACTACCAACTGGATCCTTTAGATGGAAGATGAATGACAATTTGTTCAGAGATCAGGAAATTACTAAGAAGGCCCAAAAAGTTTTGAAGGATTATTTTGAGATAAATATGAATACTACGGTGGAAAAAAGAATCGTCTGGGACGCAAGCAAAGCTGTAATGAGGGGATTCTTGATACAACAGAATGCAGTAAAGAAAAGAATACAAAATGAGAAAAAAGATAAGATCTTGGATAAAATAAAAGAATTAGAGAAGAAATTAAGAGTGAACCCGAAGTCACAGCCAACTCTGAGAGAAATTAAACTTTATCAAACACAATATTCTAAACTGATAAATCAGGAAATCGAATGGAAGGTTAAACTAATGAAGCAAAAAACGTTTGAGTCGGCGAATAAATGTGGAAAACTGCTAGCTTGGCAGTTGAAGAGAAGACAAAGATTAAATACTGTTACAAACTTAGAGGTTGATGGAAAAAACATCCAGAATCCAGTGGACATTAGAAAGTGTTTCCAGAGATACTTCAAAAAACTATACACCCAAGGGCCGCAAGACGAAGTCGAGATTAAACAATTTTTGGCAAAAAATGGACTATCCAAATTGTCACAAGAAAATAGGACAATCCTGAATTCTAAAATAACACGACAGGAGATTGAACAAGCCATTCAGAACATGCAACTCGGCAAATCTCCAGGGCCAGATGGGCTGACTTCCAAGTACTATAAGACATTAAAAGACTATTTGATACAACCTTTGATGGAGGTCAGCAATGAAATTATGGAGGGGAAGAGGGCACCGGAGTCGTGGAAGGAAGCGTTTATCACATTAATACCAAAGTCGGAAGCTGAAAAGACACAACTTAAGAACTACCGTCCCATCTCCCTTCTAAACGTGGATTACAAAATATTTGCAGACATTTTGGCAAGTAGATTTAAAAAAGTTTTAAATGAAGTAATTCATAAGGACCAGGCCGGCTTTCTCCCAGGTAGACATCTGTTTGCTAATACAAGGAACATTATTGACATTTTGGAACTTTTGCAAACAGATATAAATACAAAAGCAGTTTTAATTTTTATAGATGCGGAGAAGGCCTTTGACAATATATCCTGGAAATTTATGATGGGAAATTTAAAAGAGATGGGAGTGGGACGGGGTTTTGAGAATGGGATTGAGGCGATATATTCAGAACAGAAAGCTAAATTGATAGTTAATAATGTGGTTACAGAAGAGTTCAAAATTGAAAAAGGGACACGACAAGGTTGCCCTATCTCCCCTTTGTTATTCATTTCGGTTCTGGAAGTGCTATTGAACATGATTAGAGGGGATCGGTTGGTGGAAGGAATTCAGGTCGGACAGAAACAATACAAATTAAAAGCTTTTGCAGATGACCTGGTTTTGACCCTGCAGAAGCCAGAGCCCAGTACGAAAAGAGTATTACAACTGATTAATGACTTTGGTCGGGTGGCTGGATTTAAATTAAATAAACAGAAAACTAAGGTTTTGGGAAAAAAATTGACTGATACAGAGTCAGAACGGTTTCAGAATGAGACGGAACTTAATGTGGTTAAAAAAGTAAAATACCTAGGGGTAAACATAACAGCAAAAAATCTAAGTCTATTTAAGGACAACTATGAAAAATGCTGGACAGAAATTAAGAGAGACTTAGATAGTTGGTCAAAATTGAAACTTTCTTTGTTAGGCCGAATTGCTGCTATTAAGATGAATGTATTGCCAAGGATGTTGTTTTTATTTCAAACACTTCAGGTTTTGGACAAAACGGAGTGCTTTCAGAAGTGGCAGAGAGATATTTCTAAGTTTGTCTGGCAGGGCAAAAAGCCCAGAATTAAGTTTAAGATATTAACTGATGCAAAACAAAGAGGGGGCTTTGCCCTGCCAGACTTAAAGTTGTATTATGAAGCCGCAGCGTTCTGCTGGCTAAAAGACTGGCTACTTCTTGAAGACACTGATGTGTTAGATCTGGAAGGGTTTAACAATGCTTTTGGATGGCATGCATATTTATGGTATGACAAGGTTAAAGCAAATAAGGCCTTTAAGAACCATATTGTCAGAAAATCACTGTTTAATGTCTGGACAAAATATAAAGACTTGCTGGAAAATAAAACACCAAGGTGGCTTTCACCTTTGGAAGCTAAGGCCCGAAAAAGACCCAATATGGAGGCTAAATGGCCAAAATATTGGGAAATACTAGAAAAGGATGGAGATAACTGGAAATTGCAGAGTTTGGAGAAAATGAAAGACAAAGTGCGAGACTGGTTACATTACGCTCAGATTAAAGAAGTTTTTAAAAATGACAAGAAACTAGGGTTCCAGGTGGAGAAATCGAAACTAGAAACAGAATTGTTAGAACCAAAGATTAAGGTACTTTCAAGGATGTATAACTTGCTGTTAAAGTGGAATACACAAGATGAAACGGTTAAATCGGCTATGATAAGGTGGGCACAGGACATTGGGTATAATATCATGTTTGAGGACTGGGAAAGGTTGTGGAGTAATGGATTGAAATTTACTGCATGTAACGCTTTGAAAGAAAATGTAATGAAAATGATTTATAGATGGTATATGACCCCAGTCAAACTTGCAAAAATTTACCACCTGTCTGACAATAAGTGTTGGAAATGTAAAGAGTGTGAGGGAACGTTCTTCCACCTCTGGTGGACTTGCCCTAAAGTGAAGGCGTTCTGGGAAATGATTTATAATGAATTGAAAAAGGTATTTAAATATACCTTCACTAAGAAACCAGAGGCTTTCCTTTTGGGTATTGTCGGCCAAGGGGTGGTAAAGAAGGACCAGACATTTTTTATGTATGCAACAACAGCAGCAAGGATACTTCTCGCAAAACACTGGAAAACTCAAGATCTACCCACACTGGAAGAATGGCAGATGCAACTGATAGACTACATGGAACTGGCTGAGATGACCGGCAGAATTCGTGACCTGGGAGAAGAGAGGATTGAGGAGGACTGGAAGAAATTTAAGAATTATCTACAAAAATATTGTAATTTGAGTGAATGCCAAACAGGATGCTAGATCAAAATAACTGAGCACCACTAAATTTAGAGGTTTTTAAGAAAATAAGTAAGATTGTGAAAATTTAACTCCTTTCGAGAACTATAAGATTATGAAACACAGAAGGGATATAAGAATGTAAATAAGATAATAAATTGCTGACAAAATGTTATAACGATGAAAGTGGGAGCGGGAGATGTGAGGAAGTCCAAAGAAAATGTGAAATTATGTTAAGACAAATGTTATATTGTTTATTATGTTTATTTCTATTGTAAAACCCAATAAATTGCTTAAAAAAAAAAAAAAAGACAAAGAAATTTTGAATTTGCTAACAAGTCAGGCAAATGGCTTGCGTGGCAAATTAAGAAAAGAAAGGAACAAAATACAATCAGTAAAATTATTGTGGATGGAGAAGAGATAGAAAATCCGAAAGGCATCAGAAAAGGATTCCTGGACTTTTATAGACATTGATGTGGAAGTAGTTGACCTCACTTGCGAAACTTCAGAATCTATAGTTTTTGATCTTACGCAAAATGATTCTGTTGTGATTGTTGGAGAGAGTGGGCAGCAGCCCAATAGAGAGTTCTGACATCAACTGTTGTCTGACAGCCTCATATTTAGTGGTGGTGGTGGTGATGATAGCAGACACACAGAGAGTGGTGCTCTTGCCACTAGAAAGCTTCCCAGAGAAGTGGGAAGGAGGGAATTTGCAAGATCCTCAGGCACTTTGAGTTGTGGATTTGCATAGACAGCTATGCAGAGATTGTGCAAAGCGGACGGCTTATAGTGTAGTGTATAGTATAGTATAGTATAGTATAGTATAGTAACAAAGAAAAGAAGAACATGAGGAAAATAGAAAGATATCTAAAAGAAAAAAAGGTGCAACAAATCCCGACAGAAAAGGAAGACAGACTGAACGCCCCAATTGAGAACGAGGAAATAAAAGAGATTATAAAAGAATTGAAAAAAGGAAAGGCCCCGGGACCAGATGGATTCACTTCAAGTTGCTACAAAGAATTGAGGCACACCCTGACGGTACCACTGAAATAAGTTATGAATAATATTTTGAAGGAAAGAGATATACCGGAAACTTGGAAAGAAGCCTTTATAACACTTATCCCAAAGCAAGATTCTGATTTAACACAAGTTAAGAATTATAGGCCGATTTCATTGTTGAATACAGATTATAAAATCTTTACAGGAATATTAGCAAAAAGAATGAAAAAGGTTTTACAATAAATTATTCATGAAGATCAAGCAGGTTTTCTCCCAGGCAGACAGCTGAAAGATAATGTTAGAAATATAATCAATATTTTGGAGTACCTGACTGCTAGGAACGAGAAACAAGCTATTTTAATGTTTGTGGACGCTGAAAAGGCTTTTGATAACATATCATGGGAATTTATGTTAAAAAATTTAGAGTATATGGAGGTGGGAAATGACTTTTATAATGGAATAAGGGCAATTTATACAGAGCAGAGAGCAAAACTGATTGTGAACAACGTAATTACGGAAGAAGTGAAAATATCAAAGGGTACAAGACAGGGATGTCCTCTTTCGCCATTGTTATTTATACTGGTCCTGGAAGCCTTTTTGAGCTCAGTTAGACAAAATGAATTAATAAAAGGGGTAACAGTAGGTCAGAATGAATATAAAGTTAAAGCCTTTGCAGATGATCTGGTAATAACGATTGAAGATCCGTTAAAAAGTATAAATGAGGTGTTGGAAGAGATTGAACAATTTGGTAATGTGGCAGAGTTTATATTAACCAAGAAAAAAACCAAAGTAATTGCAAAGAATATGGATCATAGTGTGATAGAAACAATGCAACAACAAACAGGGATTGAAATAGCGAAGAAAGTAAAATATTTGGGAATATGGTTAACCCCTAAAAATATTGATTTGTTTCAAAATAACTATATACCGGTGTGGAATGGAATCAAAAAAGGCCTGGAGGTGTGGGGACGGATGAAACTTTCTTTTTGGGGTAGAATTTCAACGATAAAAATGAGTGTACTTCCAAAGATGTTATTTCTATTTCAAGTGATTCCAATAATTAAAGGGACAATGATTTTTAAAGAGTGGCAAAGAGTAATTTCAAGATATATTTGGCAGGGTCAAAAGCCAAGAATACAATTTAAGTTATTAACAGATGCAAAGGAAAGAGGAGGCTTTGCCCTGCCAGACTTGAAATTATATTACGAAGCGTCATGTCTCTGTTGGTTAAAGGAATGGATAAAATTAAAAAAATACAACATTGTTCGATTTAGAAGGATTTGATAACAGATTTGGATGGCATGCGTATTTAAGGTCCGAGAAGAAGAAAAGCCATAAAGGTTTTGAGAACCATATCTTTCGGAGATCTTTAATAGAAATATGGGATAGGTATAAAAACCTATTAGAACCAAGAGTTCCACACTGGTTGTCTCCATTAGAGGTTATAAGTGTAAAGAAAATCAATATGAGAGGGAGTTGGATAACATATGGAGAATTGATAATTAAAGAAGGAAGAAAATGGAAAATGAAGCCATATGAACAAGTAAAAGAATACGTGTTTGATTGGTTGCATTGTTTTCAAGTAAATGAAATGTTCAAAAAGGATTTTAAAGAGAGTGGGTATGTAGAAAAAGAATTGAAATTTCAAACAGAAATAATAAATAATGATTATAGGATATTGTCAAAAATGTACAAAATGTTGTTGGAATGGCATACGATCAATGAGGAAGTTAAGTCGGTGATGATACATTGGGCCAGAGATTTTGGATATAATATACAATTGGAAGACTGGGAAAAGGTATGGAAAGAAAATATAAAATTTACAGCATGTACTGCGTTAAAGGAAAATATCATGAAAATGGTATATAGATGGTATATTACACCGGTTAAATTAGCGAAAATGTTTAACACATGTAATAAATGTTGGAAATGTAAAGAAAAAGAGGGGACATTTTACCATATGTGGTGGGAATGTAAGAAAGTGAAGGGTTTCTGGGAGATGATATATAATGAGTTGAAGAAGATGTTGAAATATACATTTGTAAAGAAACCAGAAGCCTTTCTTTTAGGAATAACAGGAAGTGACATAAACAGAAGGGACTGCAAACTTTTCCAATATGCAGTAACTGCGGCGAGAATATTAATGGCCCAAAAATGGAAACAGGAGGAACTACCGACCCTTGAAGAATGGAGAAGGAAACTTATGGACTATGCAGAATTGGACAAGCTAACTGGGAAGATTAGATATCAACGAGATCACAAGTTCATCGAGGACTGGGGAAAATTTACAGAATATCTGAAAAATATATGTGATGAACAAACAACGCTAGTGGGGTTTAAAGAAGCTCTGTGAAAGTTTGAGGTGTATTGTAAAAAAGAGAATAAGACAGGAAGGGTATATCAAAAGGCAATATTAAATTTAGGGAATGTGTAATAAAAATTTAAATATGGATGATTGGCAGAGAAGCTGACGGAAGTCCAAAAGTTGAAATTTGTGAAAATGTTTGATATGGTGATATTTGTATAATGGAAAATTTAATAAAAATTATTATAAAAAAAATATTACTGAATAAAGATAAAGCAGATATAATACTTTTACAGGAAACGCATCAGACGAAAGAGGGGGTTAATGAAAAAGCATAAAGGTAAAGGGACCCCTGACAGCTAGGTCTAGTCACAGACGACTCTGGCGTTGTGGCACTCATCTCGCTTTACTGGCCAAGGGAGCCGGTGTACAGCTTCTGGGTCATGTGGCCAGCATGAGTAAGCCGCTTCGGGTGAACCAGAGCAGCGCACGGTAATGCAGCTTACCTTCCCGCTGGAACGGTACCTATTTATCTACTTGCACTGCGTGCTTTCGAACTGCTAGGTTGGCAGGAGCAGGGACCGATCAACAGGAGCTCACCCTGTCGCGGGGATTCGAACCGCTGACCTTCCAATCGGCAAGCCCTAGGCTCACTGGTTTAAACCACAGCACTACCCGTGTCCCAATGAAAAAGCATATGGTACTTCAAAATCAATTGGATCTGGACTTCCGGGGTGGCGCCATCGGTAATGGCGGACTCCCTCTGATCTGGAGGGACTGGCTCTACGGGAATCGGGTCTGTTCCGCTACGGCGAAGCGGGGACCCTTGAAAAAATCACAGGCGGGTGAAGCCTGTGACTGTGGGACTCGGCGGGCACCTTTCGTGCCCCCCAAATTGCAAAGGAGCCCAGTTACGGGCTCCGGAGTGAAGCGGGGAAGCGGCGCAGTGCTGAGAGTCAACTGCTTCTTCCGGGGAGCGAAGCCGCACAGCCGTTACCGGAGAGCGCTACCTTTTTCCTGTGACAATCTGGCTACAAAACAACTACCCGTGAGTAGGTTAATTTTGGAAATAAAGGAGAACAAAGACGTAATTGGATACCGAAGCGGGGAGGCATAAACAGGAAGTCTGCCTTCCGTTCTTTGTAAATAGAGTAAAGCAATGAACTTGTAAGCTAAAACCTTGAAAGACGCTTTAAAAAGACTATAATTCTAACATCAAAACAAGCGATTTCCCCCCTTGGCTGCAGGAGAGGAGGGGGGAAAGGTGTGAACTGTATTTCCCTGCAAAAAGAGAGAAAAGGAAGCTAAAATCCACCGCTTAAAACCTGGGAACGGGCTGTCAATGGACAATAAGAATGCCGTACTGTGAAATGCGCTGTTGGTGAATAGAGTACTTTTTGACAGCTAACACTGCAAGTGAGATACAATGTTTCTGGCTGGCTTCTCCTGGTTTTAAAGTAACTGGAAAATAACTGAAATTGAAACTGTTGTCTATTTTGTGAATTGGGGGATTAAAAAAAGGTTATTTATTTTAAGGCAACAACTTCTGACTGCTACTGTGTCCCCCTAGAGGAAGTTTGAAATTGCTACAATAACAACTGGGCCAGGGGAATTTTCCACTTCAAAACAAGCCTGGAATTTTCCACTTCAGAATAAATCCTGGCTGTGGGACTGACCTTGGGTTTTAACTAGAGTGTTATGGCAGATGGAAAGGAGAAGATAGATTTGCCTCAGGAAAAAACAACGAGGTCTGGTAGATCTTTTTGCCCAGACGCTGGGCTGCAGCGAAGAGCATCAACATCTGGCCCCTCTGGCCCCTCTGCATCATCAGGGGCTGCATTTGTACAATCTAAACCTAAAGGAATGGCATCCGAAGATGTTTTAGCTCAGGCATTAGGCAAAATTAATGAATCTCTGGAAAAACTAAGTAAACAAGTAGCTGAAGCATCAATTAAAATTGATCAAAATACCACAAGTATCAACAATTTGGGACAGAAGGTAAATACTAATACAGAAACTATTGAGAAACTGCTACAGGAATCTACTTTGACCCGAAAGACAGCTGAAGAAGCAAAGGAAATAGCAGTTGCTGTAGAAGAGAAGATACCACCGATACATAGGCAACTTGAAGACCACAGGTCGATATTGTCTATGATTGAATTGAAGGAGAAACAAACGAATTTGAGGATCAGGGCCGTACCTGAACTTGAGAAAGACAATCTGAGTGACTTTCTTATGCAGGAATTTGCAGGCTTTTGGAACCCAGATTTGTGGAAGGAAGATTTTAAGATAGTGAGTGCTTTCAGGCTTGGAAGAGGAGGGAAGAAGAACAGGGTGAGAGACTGTTTGATCACCCTCCGAACAAAAGAGGAGAGAGACAAAATCTTGAGTCTGCACTTCCAGAAGACTTTGGAAATACATCAGTCAAAAGTGGAGATATTTAAAGATATTCTGAAATATCTTTTGGACCTTAGGTCCAGTTATGGAGATTTGGTTGCCCTGTTGAGAAGCAACAGAATCGTCTTTAGGTGGGAATTTCCCCAAGGCCTATCTTTCAGTTTCAAAGGAAGAAAGATAAAAATAAGATCAGTGGACGACAAAGAAAGATTTTTGAGAGACCACGGAGAAGACCTGCAGAAAGAATCTGGAGAAGAGCTAAGAGCACTAGAAAGAGGAATATTAGACATAGCAAAACTACCTTTTGGATTAAAAGACTGCCCAGAGAAGGTGATACCACCGACAGAGCAGGAACAGGCACTTGGTGCAGTTGGAGGAAAAGTAAAGTAACTACATCATGGCTCTGCAACTATTAAGCTGGAATTGTAATGGTCTCAACTCCCCCCAGAAAAGGAAAAGTGTGTTTCATTTATTAAAAAAGGAACAATTGGACTTGATTTGTCTACAGGAAACACATGTGATAAGGCTACATAGAAAAGTATTGATCAATAAAAGACTGGGCCAGGAGTTTATCTCATCGGATAAAGTTAAAAAAAGAGGAGTAGTGATTTATGCAAAGGAGAGACTATCACCGAAATTTATCTTTAAAGATGACCAAGGAAGATTTGTGGCAATTGAAATTCAAATACAAGGAGAGAAATTCTTAATAGTAGGAGTTTACACACCAAATGAGAGGAAATCCAAATTTTTTAAAAAGTTGCATGAGACCTTGATGGACTATTTGGACTATAATGTGATTTTGATGGGAGATATGAACGGAGTGGTATCTACACATATGGACAAGGCACAAAGACAGGTAGTCACTAAGGATGGCAGACTACCGAAAACCTTTTTTGAGATGACAGACAACTTGGACTTAGTTGATATCTGGAGAACAAAGAATCCCTTGGCTAGGGAGGGAACCTTCTTCTCTGAAGCCAAAATGACATGGACAAGAATTGACCAAATATGGGTAACTAGAGGAATGGCACCAAAGACAAGAAAAGTGGAAATTTGCCCAAAAACCTGCTCCGACCATAATGCTGTGAAGATGGAGATGAAACTAACACCAATTGGCTCCTTCAGATGGAGGATGAATGACACCTTATTTAGAGATGAAGAAGTGACTAAGAAGGCCCAAAAAACCTTGAGAGACTATTTTGAGACAAATATGAACACTAATGTTGAAAAAAGAGTAATCTGGGACGCAAGCAAAGCTGTTATGAGAGGGTTCTTGATACAACAGAATGCAATAAAGAAGAGAATTCAAAATAAGAAGAAGGATAAAATATTGGAGAAAATAAAGGAAAGTGAAAAGAAATTGAGAGCAAAACCAAAGTCACAAGAGATCTTGAGAGAAATAAAGTTATATCAAGTACAATACATGAAAATGATGAATCAGGAGATAGAATGGAAAATTAAACAAATGAGACAAAAGGCATTTGAGTCGGCTAATAAATGTGGGAAATTGTTGGCTTGGCAAATGCAAAAAAGACAAAAACTAAATACCATTATAAATTTAGAAGTGGAAGGAAAGAACATACAGAACCCAGCTGAGATTAGAAACTGTTTCCAGAGGTATTTTAAACAACTATATTCACAAGGGCCACAGAAAGGAATTGATGTAGACCGATTTTTGAAAATAAATGGATTACAAAAAATCTCTCAAGAAAATAAATTAATGCTGAACTATAAAATAACTGAACAGGAGGTAGAAGGTGCCATTCAGAATATGCAATTAGGTAAATCTCCAGGACCGGATGGACTGACTTCTAGATACTACAGATCTCTAAGAGAATGGTTAGTACAACCTTTAAAGGAAGTCTGCAACGAAATAATGGATGGGAAAAGGGCACCAGAGTTGTGGAAAGAGGCGTATATTACACTTATACCGAAAACAGAGACTGAAAAGACGCAGCTTAAGAACTACCGCCCCATATCACTGCTTAATGTGGATTATAAAATCTTTGCAGACATTTTGGCTAAAAGACTAAAAAAAGTGTTAGTGGAAGAGATTCATAAAGATCAAGCAGGCTTTCTCCGGGGTAGACACTTGTCTGATAATATGAGAAACATAATCAATATTTTAGAAAAATTACAAGTGAATATTAATACCAAGGCAGTTTTGATATTTGTGGACGCGGAGAAAGCTTTTGACAACATTTCTTGGAGTTTTATGAAGAAGAATCTACAGGGGATGGGGGTAGGTCAAGGTTTTGGAAACGGTATAAGTGCAATTTATTCAGAACAAAAGGCTAAATTAATTGTTAATAACGTGGTGACGGAGGAATTTAAGATAGAAAAAGGGACACGACAAGGTTGCCCAATTTCCCCACTGCTTTTTATATCGGTCCTGGAGGTCCTGTTGAATATGATTAGAAGGGACCAATTGGTTAAAGGTATACAAGTCGGAGCTAAACAGTACAAATTGAGAGCATTTGCAGATGACTTAGTATTGACATTACAGGAGCCAGAATCTAGTACCAAAAGAGTTTTGGAACTGATTCAAGAATTTGGTCAGGTTGCAGGATTTAAACTAAATAAGTCAAAAACAAAGGTTTTAGAGAAAAATTTAACAGAGATTGAGAGAGAGAGGTTTCAGAATGAGACAGGTTTAACAGTGGTTAAGAAAGTGAAATACCTGGGGATTAACATGACAGCTAAAAATGGGAATTTATTTAAAGACAATTATGAAAAATGCTGGACTGAAGTGAAAAAATATTTAGAAATTTGGTCAAATTTGAAGCTTTCACTGCTAGGCCGTATCGCTGCGATAAAAATGAATGTATTGCCTAGAATGTTGTTTCTGTTTCAAACATTGCAAATTTTGGATAAAATGGATTGCTTCAAGAAGTGGCAGAGAGATATTTCTAGATTTGTCTAGCAGGGCAAGAAGCCTAGAATAAAATTTAAAATACTAATGGATGCAAAGGAAAGAGGTGGAGTTGCCCTGCCAGACCTTAGACTTTATTATGAATCAGCAGCTTTTTCCTGGCTGAAAGAATGGCTGCTTCTTGAAAACACAGACATTTTGGATTTAGAAGGCTTTAATAACGTATTTGGATGGCATGCATATTTATGGTATGATAAGGTCAAAGCACATAAAGCATTTAAAAATCATATTGTCAGGAAAGCATTGTATAATGTCTGGATAAGATATAAGGACTTACTCGAAAATAAAACCCCTAGGTGGTTGTCACCGATGGAAGCGAAGGCTCAAAAAAAGCTCAATATGGAGGCCAAATAGCCGAAATATTGGGAAATTTTGGAACAAGAGGGAGACAGATTGAAATTGCAAAGTTTTGAAAAACTAAAAAATAAAGTGCGAGACTGGCTTCATTATTATCAGATAATGGAGGCATACAATTTGGACAAGAAAATTGGCTTCCAGGTGGAAAAATCAAAATTGGAAACAGAACTGTTAGAACCCAAAACCAAGATTTTGTCAAAGATGTATAACTTGCTGTTGAAATGGAATACTCAGGATGAAACGGTGAAATCTGCTATGATTAAATGGGCACAAGATGTTGGACATAACATAATGATGGCTGACTGGGAACAATTATGGACCACAGGTATGAAGTTTACGGCATGTAATGCCTTAAGAGAGAATATTATGAAAATGATATACACGTGGTACATGACACCAGTCAAGCTTGTGAAAATCTACCATTTGCCTGATAATAAATGTTGGAAATGTAAAGAAACTGAAGGTACATTCTTTCACCTTTGGTGGACATGCCCAAGGATTAAGGCTTTCTGGGAGATGATCTATAACGAAATGAAAAAGGTATTTAAATATACCTTTCTGAAGAAACCAGAGGCCTTTCTCCTGGGCATGGTCGGCCAATTGGTGCCAAAGAAGGACAGAACTTTCTTTATGTATGCCACAACAGCAGCAAGAATACTTATTGCAAAGTATTGGAAGACACAAGATCTACCCACTCTGGAAGAATGGCAGATGAAGGTGATGGACTACATGGAACTGGTGGAAATGACTGGCAGAATCCGAGACCAGGGAGAAGAGTCGGTGGAAGAAGATTGGAAGAAATTTAAAGACTATTTACAGAAATACTGCAAAATTAATGATTGTTAGAATGATGTCAGAATGAAGTTAAGTGGCTTTAGCAGCAATGTTATAAAGGAGTATGTAAAAATGGATTGTTAACAGGTGAGAATCTAAAGTTATAATATATTAAGTTAAAGGATTAAGATAAAAACAAAGAGGGAAAGGATTTGCTGAATTGACTAACTGAACTGGAATACAAAAAAGGGAGGTGTGAGGAGGTCAGGGAAACAAGTAAATGAAAGACAAGACATGGAAAGATTGATTTGTTTTTAAGTGTTTTAATTTTTTTGTATTTTGTATTTTTTCTTTTCTTTTTTTTCTGTTTTTTTTATTCTTTTTCTCTTTTTCTTGTTTTTGTAACCTTTTCTGAAACTTTAATAAATATCATTTAAAAAAAAACAACAAAATCAATTGGATCTATCTTGCATCATAAGGTCGGGGGGGGGCAATTTGTCAGCTTCCTTTTCACTAAAAACATCACTGTAGGCCGCGTACTGGGGGGGGGGGTGCCCAATTCCGTCCCTGTGCCCCCTTCCCATTCTACTTCCACCCTCTTAGCGTCCACTTGCCTGCTCCACCCGCCTCCCAAACAATATTGGATACAGTGTGAAGAAGCAAAGGTGAGTGATCGTTGGCCCCAAGCTATCACCGGGTCATGCTTCGCCAGCCAACTCATTCCCAGCACTACTGGGTCATCCCTGACCACTGGTCCTGCTAGCTAGGGATCATGGGAGTTGTAGGCCAAAAACATCTGGAGGGCTGAGGTTGAGGAAGCCTGCCCTAACTCCTCAAGATGTTGAACTTGCTCCCAGCTTTGGAGTACCTGGTATAAAAGAGCCAACTCCAAAAAAGTCACAGTGCTCCAAAGCGTCACCAGTTGCATAAAGTTGCTTTAGAGAGAGCTTTCATGATCATCATTATCACACTACAGAATTGCTTGGCGACTAAGCAGTGAGCAGCACACGGAGATAAGGGGGAAAGCTAGTACTCTGCAGCCTGTGCCTCTCCCATCCCTGTGCATCATGAGTTCAACAAGTACAGAATTTAATGCAACCAAGCACAGCAAAAGCAAGAGGGGCAGTCGCAATACCTCCTCAAGACCTCATAATACTCTGGACAAGATGATGGTGGGAACTGCTTCTGAACCCTGTATCCCCACCTCCGCCTCCTCCTCCCTGCCATCTACTTCCTCCCTGGCCTTACCTTTATTGCAAGCTGCCCTTGCTGGCTCCCCTCCTGGTGCATGTCAGAGGCATAGATAAAACTCCGGGCTCACGGCCAGTTCCAATCTATTTGATTTATTGACAAAGTTCAAAAGTACATCTCCAGTGTTTCAATTAACGTCCGACCCCTTTGGCACAGTTGCCGCGTCTGCTTTCCCCCCCTTTTTTTACCCAGCATGCAAGTCTGTGGAAACCCCACCCCTGACTTCCTCTGTGTACAGAATGACTTGTTCCAGGCTCATCCTCCTCCCCCCCTGCCTCTGACTCGCTGTCAGACGACAGGCTGCTAATGATCTCTTTAGGCTCTCTATAAGTGCTGGTTTCTGTTCTTAAATCTTCTGCCGTCTGCCTCTCCCTGACAGTTCAGGGCTGAGTTTTATGGAACAAACTACTCCTTTCGGTGGTAGCAAAGGAACTGAGCAGCAGGAGATTCAGAGAAACTATTGTGGATGCAAGACTCACTCTGTGCAAACCTGTAATCAAAGGAAAATAGCTGCTGCAGCTGCACAAGTACAGCCGCACAGCCTTAATGATAGAAGTATTGATGTGGAAGTAGTTGACCTCACTTGCGAAACTTCAGAATCTATAGTTTTTGATCTTACGCAAAATGATTCTGTTGTGATTGTTGGAGAGAGTGGGCAGCAGCCCAATAGAGAGTTCTGACATCAACCGTTGTCTGACAGCCTCATATTTAGTGGTGGTGGTGGTGATGATAGCAGACACACAGAGAGTGGTGCTCTTGCCACTAGAAAGCTCCCCAGAGAAGTGGGAAGGAGAGAATTTGCAAGATCCTCAGGCACTTTGAGTTGTGGATTTGCATAGACAGCTATGCAGAGATTGTGCAAAGCGGACGGCTTATAGTGTCAACAACATGTGGCCACATCTTCTGTAGTCAGTGCCTCAGCAATTTTCTTAGGCATGCTAACTTTTGCCCAATTTGTAGGAGGAAACTCACTCCAAAGGAGTATCATCCAATTTATATGTGAAGACATGGGTGTTCCTGAACACAGTCTAATGTGGCCTTCATAAGCATGAGTGAACGCCAAAGAATACACAAAGTACAGTATATATGACTTAAATATGACAGTTAGCAATTTCACTTTTTTCCAGTTGGCCTCCTTATAGTCCAGTTGTACTGTTTCAGCTTCATTTTGCTTTAATAATAATAATAATAATAATACTAATAATAATAATAATAATAAATTTTATTTATATTCCGCCCTCCCCAGCCGATGCCGGGCTCAGGGCGGCTAACAACAATAAAACAGTACAACACAACACAACACAACACTCTAAAATCATTCATTATAAAATTCAAATCAAACCAATGGCAACCATTGGGCCAGAGCTCTGCGAAGATTGCTGAAGGAGGGAGTCAGGCTGTGCCCTGGCCAAAGGCCTGGTGGAACAGCTCTGTCTTGCAGGCCCTGCAGAAAGATGTCAAGTCCCGCAGGGCCCTAGTCTCTTGTGACGGAGCGTTCCACCAGATCGGAGCCACAGCCAAAAAAGCCCTGGCTCTAGTTGAGGCCAGCCTAACCTCTCTGTGACCTGGGACCTTCAAGATGTTTTTATTTGAAGACCGTAAGTTTTTCTGTGGGACATACCAGGAGAGACGGTCCCGTAGGTACGAGGGTCCTAGGCCGTATAGGGCTTTAAAGGTTAAAACCAGCACCTTAAACCTGATCCTGTACTCCACCGGGAGCCAGTGCAGCTGGTATAGCACTGGGTGAATGTGATCTCACAGCGAGGACCCCGTAAGGAGTCTCGCCGCGGCATTCTGCACCTGCTGGAGTTTCTGGGTCAGTCTCAAGGGCAGCCCCACGTAGAGCAAGTTACAATAATCCAGTCTGGAGGTGACCGTTGCGTGGATCACAGTAGCTAGGTCAGGGCGAGAGAGGTAAGGAGCCAACTGCTTAGCTTGGCGGAGATGAAAAAATGCCGCCTTTGTTATAGCTGCAATCTGCGCCTCCATGGAAAGGGAGGTGTTGAAGATTACACCCAAACTCTTAACGGACGGTGCTGGCACTAATTGCGCCCCCGCAAGAGATGGGAGTTGCCCCCCCAATTCCATATCGTCCCGTCCCAGCCAAAGGACCTCTGTCTTCGAAGGATTTAGCTTCAACCGCCTCCCACGTAACCATCCAGTCACAGCTTCCAAACGTCTGATCAGTGTGTCCGGGGCCGAATCAGGATGGCCATCCATCAACAGATAGAGTTGGGTGTCATCAGCATACTGATGGCAACCCAGCCCAAAACTCCAGACAAGCTGGGCGAGGGGGCGCATAAAGATGTTGAAAAGCATCGGGGAGAGTATCGCACCCTGAGGCACTCCACACATCAAGGAGTAGCGCAATGACAATTCCCCCCCCCAAGCACCACCCTCTGTCCCCGACCAGAGAGAAACGAGCGCAGCCACTGAAGGACTGTGCCCTGGATCCCCATGTCGGCAAGGCTCCAGAAGTTCGTGATCGACCATGTCGAAGGCTGCTGACAGGTCTAGAAGAATCAGCAGCCCCGACCCACCTCGATCCAGCTGCCTGCGGAGATCATCTGTTAGGGCGACCAGAGCTGTCTCGGTCCCATGACCAGCTCAGAAGCCAGACTGGAATGGATCCAGAGCCGATGTTTCACCCAGAAACCCACCAAGCTGTTCAGCAACCGCTCTCTCAATCACCTTACCCAGGAACGGAAGATTCGAAACCGGGCGGTAATTGAAAAAACAAAGTGCGAGACTGGCTTCATTATTTTCAGATAATGGAGGCATTTAAATTGGACAAGAAAATTGGCTTCCAGGTGGAAAGATCAAAATTAGAAACTGAACTGTTAGAACCCAAAACTAAGAATTTGTCAAGAATGTATAACTTGCTGCTGAAATGGAACACTCAGGATGAAACGGTAAAATCGGCTATGATTAAATGGGCACAGGACGTTGGACATAACATTATGTTTGCTGACTGGGAACAGTTGTGGACCACAGGTATGAAATTTACGGCATGTAATGCCTTAAGAGAGAATATTATGAAAATGATATACACGTGGTACATAACCCCAGTCAAGCTTGCAAAAATCTATCACTTGCCCGATAATAAATGTTGGAAATGTAAAGAAACTGAAGGTACATTTTTTCACCTTTGGTGGACATGCCCAAAGATTAAGGCTTTCTGGGAAATGATATATAATGAATTAAAAAAGGTATTTAAATATACCTTCCCTAAGAAACCAGAGGCCTTTCTCCTGGGCATAGTTGGCCAAATGGTGTTAAAAAAGGATAGAACTTTCTTTATGTATGCAACAACAGCAGCAAGAATACTCATCGCAAAGTATTGGAAGACACAAGAACTTCCCACGCTGGAGGAATGGCAGATGAAACTGATGGACTATATGGAACTGGCGGAAATGACTGGTAGAATCCGTGACCAGGGAGAAGAGGCGATGGAGGAAGATTGGAAGAAAGTCAAAGACTACCTACAGAAACATTGCAAAATTAAAGAATGTTAGAGTGATGTTGGATTGAAAATAAGTGGTTTCCAGCTGTACAGGATAAAATTATAGACAGACTAAGATTAAAGATTAGGATTAAAGAAGTTTAAGGAAATGGAAATTTGGTACTTAAGAGGTAAAATTTTAATGCTATATTACATCAAGATTAAAGATTAGGAGTAAAGAAGTTAAAGGAAAGGGAAATTTGGTACTTAGGAGGTAAAATTTTAATGCTATATTACACTAAGATTAAAGATTGGGATTAAAAAAGTGGAAAAGAAATTGCTGGATAAACAATTTGGACTGGAATACAAAAGAGGGAGGTATGAGGAAGTCTAGAAAGTAAGTAAATTCAAAAAAGGAAATGAAAAGGTGATATTGTTTCTAATTGTTCTGTTTCTTTTTTTCTGTTTTTTTTTGTTTCTCGTGTTTTTTCTCTTTTTCTGGGATTTGTATTGTGTATTTGTGTATTTCTTTTTTATGTCTTTTCTGTTCAATTTTTTATTGAAACCTTAATAAAAATTATTTAAAAAAAAAGAAAAAGAAAAAAAGAAACCGGGCGGTAATTGGTTGGCTCTAAGGGATCTAATGATGTTTTCTTTAAGAGCGGGCGCACCACTGCCTCCTTCAGTTCCCCTGGGAATGTCCCCATGCCAAGGGACAAATTGATGATATCCCCTAGGGGGGCCCGCACTTCGTCTGGACACGCTCTAATCAGCCAAGACGGGCACGGGTCAAGAGGACAGGTGGTGGTCTTTCCAGCTCGGAGGAGTCTGTCCACATCGGCTGGGGATATCCGGTCGAAGTGGTCCAATACTGGACCCGAGGACAGTCAAGGGGCCTCCAGTTCCTTTATTGTATGTAAATTGGCAGGGAGGTCATGGCGGAGCAACAAGACCTTCTCCGCAAAAAAGCTCGCAAATGCCTCACAGCTGTGTGTCAAATTGTTATTTAAATTTGGCTGTCCCTCGAGGGACGTTAAAGACCTAATTATACTAAATAATTGCGCCGGGCAAGAACTAGCGGGTGCAATGGAGATCAAGAAGTAAGACTTCTTAACGACCTTCACTGCCATCTCGTAGGTTTTCATAAAAGCCCTATAAGATGTTCTTGAGGCTCTGTCACAGGCACCCCGCCATACTCGCTCTAGCTGTCTGAGGTCCTGCTTCATTTTCCGGAGATCCTCGGTAAACCAGGGAGCCCGGTTTCTGCGGGGTCGCAGAGGGCGCTTAGGTGCAATCTCATCGATGGCTGCCAGGAGCTGGATATTCCAGCCCTCAACAAGCTCAGTCAGTGAGTCGCCAAGGGGAGCAAGGTCCCGCAAGGCTTGGCGGAATCTATCAGGGTCCATCAGCCTCTGCGGGCGAGCCCAAATCGGCTCACCACCTAAGCAGGGGATGTGTGGAAAGTCAATCCTGGCTTTCAGAGCGTAGTGATCAGACCATGGCACCTTCTGTTCTAGTTCTGTTGCTGCTTTGAGAAAAGACTGATGTCTAGTGAACTCATTTATTCAGGACTAGGCTATTTATAGTCATCTATGATAATACAACCTGCAGCTTCTTTTTGCAATTTGCCTTGTAAAAAACCAAAGCTAACCACTCACTGATGGAAGTCTGTTCCACATCTACTTGTTTTCTAGTGACAAACACCTCTTTCTGTTGATGTAGCCCTAATAAAGACCAAGGTTTATAAAACACTGTGGCTCATTTCTAACGCTGCATGCATAAATGGTTTATTACAAATAACTCTTGGTGGTCCGAGTCTTCTCTTTAATAGAATACAGCCATCATGTTAGATCTGAACAGCTTTTCCTGTCCAGGCATATGCTTATGGAGCAATTCATAATGGAGTCTGTACCAAGGTTGCCACGTGGGGCAGAATCAAATTGAGATGAGCTAAGCCATTTATGTGAAACACTCCTCAAATGGTTGGAAGAGGATAAAGTAATTATCTGCTTTTCATAAATGCTTTGCTGTGGAGAAGCTCCATCCATAGGGCCATGTTTCAAGCAGCAAGCATGTAAGACTTGAACCTCGCATGATAAAGTCAACTTGAGTTGCGGTGACTCACTTTCTCAGCCCTGTTGCGTATTCATAGTGGAACTATGAATGGCTTGACCTGTTGAACTTTTAGATGCTGCTGTACTAATAGGTCTAATTGCTTTTAAAAGTTTTATGTTGATAACTCTTAAATTAAATACTTTCTCTTAAACGTATACAAAATTCCTTCCAGTAGCACCTTAGAGACCAACTAAGTTTGTTATTGGTATGAGCTTTCGTGTGCATGCACACTTCTTCAGATACATGAGCACACAAAAGCTCATACCAATAACAAACTTAGTTGGTCTCTAAGGTGCTACTGGAAGGCATTTTTTAATTTTGTTTCGACTACGGCAGACCAACACGGCTACCTACCTGTATCTTAAATGTATGCCACCCAATCATCCGTTGGTAGAAAACATGGGCTATCCAGCTAATCAGCAGCATCTCACCAGGCCTTAATCTGCGAGGTATATGCGCTGCAGTGAGTCTCATAATATTTCCCCCCATGTTTCTTTTTTATTCGATTTTAATGAGTCTCATAACATAGTGAAACCTCACCCATGACAGCTTGGAGAGCCAGTGTTATGCTTCCAGTTCAGCATTGGATTGAACACCTTTTTAAAAAGGGAGGCTTCCTTAGTCTCCCCGCAGCCTGCTGCAGGGGCCTAGCTGCACACACCCCATATTAGACTTGCACATAGCCTGTCAATCATGTGGCATGGTTAGGACTTCCACAGATGGCATTATCTCCGTGAACATGGGCTGTGGGGATCAAATACTCTGTGCAAATGCATCTGGTGTCACCAAAACTTATATGCATCCCCCAGCTTTCGAGTGGAGGTTAAGACAGAGTGCTAAACGGAATGTCATTTCCATTCATCCCTACCATCACCGTTTCTGTTCTGTTTGCACAGACACTCTTATTGAAGAACAAATTACGCTTTGCCCAGGGATGGACCTTGGTAATATGGTGCCCTAGGGGGTCCAAAATTTGACACACACCCTGCCCTCCTGGTGCCTTCCAAAAGCCAGGCAAGGGAGGTGTCAGGCTTTGGGAAGGATGCACAAGGCTCTGGTGGGGTCCTAGAGCCCTCTCATTTCATTCCCAAAGCTGCGAAAGCGCTAACTAGGCTTGGGGAAGGAGGCAGGAAGGCTCCCTTCTGGCCCCCACACTCTGTGCAGGGGAACAGCTTCACTGCCCTAAATCCACCTCTGCTTTGCCTTGTGTATCAGTCACCATTAAAGCATTTTGCCCATTGGAGAAATTTGCACAATGTATTTTTGAGGTCACTTATTTGAGTCGTGATGGGAAAATCTGAATTCCTGTGCGGAATCCTTAATGTGCACCATGTTGGGTGTAGTGAAGGGTTAACCTTCTGTGTCTCGAGGCTGAGAGGAGGCGCTTACAAGGGAAGTAAGCCAGGACGTGACGAAAGCAGCTTGGAATGCTGTGAGCTGAGTGAAAAGTGAAAAGCAGCTTTGCTACGCAGCTGCAAACAGGGAGAAGATGCAGCTTGAATCAGATGGTGTTTATGGATTGTAAATATGCTACTTTTGAGCAAATAAAGTGATACTAGGAAAGAAGAAACGTGTGGGACTTCTTTTACTGCCCTTTCAACACGGACGCTGTGCAATTCTGCTAATTGCTTTACGACCTGCAGAGGCACGCAGGGGGAAGTGTGCTGGACGCCAAGAATAAAGCAATAAATCTACCTAACATGGTTATGGGTCAACGTGAAGCGTGTGAGAAAGGGCTTTGAAGTTTTATTTGCTGATCGTCAGTTTGATCGACTGCCAGAGACTTCAAAGGGGCAGATCGGAGGAGGCTGACGGAGAGGGAGCTGAGAGCCATGACGTCCGGAGTTCCCAGTTTGGCTGAGTGAGTGAGTACCTTTGGAAAAGCCAACAGAAGGGAGGCAATGGCTCAGCCCTGTGAACATGGCTTTGAGCTTAAACTGCCATGTCAGAGACTGTCTAGCCAAAATTGGCTGCAGTGGAGCTTTCAAGTAGAGCTTTTGCTAGTTGGGGAGCAGCTGTGGAATATAATTCACCCCACACAGAATGCAGCTGGGAAAGCAGAGGCTAATAGGGCTGCAGAGCAAAGTGAAGTTGAGAAGCGTGTGCTTGCTTTTTTGGCAGAAAGTGTGGATGCTCATCTGGTGCCTGTTGTCCTGGGTGCAAGAAAGCCAGAGGCCGCTTGGCTAGCACTCCGAGAAGCTTGTGGAGCTGGAGTGGGAAGCAAGGGCCGAGAAGTGGCTGCATCCGAAAGGGAGAGGCAAGATGGCGCTGGCCACATTCTTGAGTGCCGATACACAGCTGGGAGGAGCTGGGAGCCCCCACAGGGGGGCGAAGGGACTGTTGCTGTTGTTGTTGCTAGCAATGCTGCTTGTGCTTTTGCTGAGCCTGGGAGCTGTGTGGATGCTGCAACGTGTCTGTGTGAGGAACCTGAAGAGAGGCCAAGTTTTGAGAGCCCTTCACCCATCAGAGGGGGTGCAGGAAAACGTCCTAGAGACCCCATGAGCAGTGGGTGGGCAGTGAGCAGTGAAAGCTCAGAGACGCCTCTTTCTCCAAAAGCTGCCAAGAGTTGTTTACGTCGTGAGTCGGAGCCTGGGAAGCTGAAAAGAGCTAGAGGCTTCAAGGTCAGCCACCTGCAGCAAGTAGAGATAAGAGCTTCAGAGTTGTGTGGGAACGCTGAGACAAGTCCAGTCTCCATGGCAACTGAGAGAGTTGCATCTACGGAAGCTGTGAAGGTCGTGGGCAAGTCTTCCTGCCGGGGGGAGTCTGTTGCCGTGACAACCAGAAAGGACATCTGCAGAAGCCCCAAGGAGGGGGGTAGTGAGGAGATTGTTGCCCTGGCAACCCAGAAATGTCAACAACAAGACTTTCTCACTGTAATAATAGACTCTGGTGCCTCAAATTCGTTGGTGCCATCTCCTGCACTTTTGAGGAATTGCAGGACAGTAAAAACTGAGAAGTTTGTTACGTTTGCAGGTGGAAGCAGAAAAAAACTAACAGAGACAGGACTGTTCTTCTGTCCTTTTCTTAAGCATGAAGTCAAAGCTTATGCAGTGCCCGGTTTAACTAACTGTTTGTTAAGTGTGCATGATCTATTGATTGATGGTTTTCAAATTTCTTTTGCAGGTGACAAATGTGAATTCTCCAAGGATGGGAAACACGTGTACACAGTGCAGTCTAAAGATAATTTGTTTGCTGTAAATGTGCCTTTTTCCACAGGAGAAGATGACACCGAAGATGCGAAGGGCCAATGTGTGAATGTAGCACCCCACCATGGTTGTTCACATATTTGGCACCGACGCTTCGCCCATTTGAATTGGAGATATCTCCAGAAAGCACCAGAGCTGACACAAGGGTGCAAATTTAATGTTTGTGACAAATTTCTAGATTGCAATGCATGTAAACAGGCGAAAGTTGTGACATGCTCATATCCAAAGTCAGAGAGGCAGACCACGCAACCCTTTGAATTAATTCATGCAGATTTGTGTGGACCCATGTCTGTTGAGTCACTGGGAGGTTCGAAGTATTCTTTGCTTTTGATTGATGATTTTTCGAGGTCTGCTTGGACCTTCTCTCTGAAAATGAAAGGGGAGGCGGCTAAAATGATCAGGGACTGGATCACCGCAGTTGAGGTAACCTTTTCCACCAAAGTTCGTGGTTTTCAAAGTGACAGAGGTGCTGAATTCACTGGTTCTGCTTTACAGGATTTCTTTAGGGAGAAGGGGATTAGCCACAGACTGACCGCTCCTTACTCTCCGCAACAGAATGGGCTGGCAGAGAGAAAGAACAGGACGGTGCAGGAAGCTGTGTCTGCGATCCTGTGGGACGCAGGGCTACCCCAGAAATATTGGTCGGAAGCCTGGCGCTATGTGGTCCATACCGAGAATAGAGTGTACAACTCTAGTGTAGGAAATACACCGTATTTCTTACTTCATGGACGGAAGCCTAAGGTGCACTACCTTCGTGTGTTTGGTTGTGAGGCTTGGGTGCTTATTCCAAAGGCTCTACGCAAGAAAGGTGAGCCAAGATCTAGAAGAATGATCTTTGTAGGGTATGAGCCTGGCTCAAAGGCCTGGCGGTTTGCGTACCCAAGTGGAGACCAGTCTAGGTTGGTTATCAGCAATAGCGCTGAGTTCTGTGAGCAAGCCGGTTGGAAGCGTCTGCATGCTAATCCAGACGTGCTTCCACAGCAGTTCTATGACTCAGACGTTGAGGAGGAAGAGGAACTTGTTGCTGAGGACCACGGTCCAGAGCGACAGAGTCCAAGGCAGGGACAGCTCAGGATCCCTCAGAGGGGGGAACCTAGAACACCTCCTCAGGCAAGTGTCAAGTTTGAGCCAAAGAGTGAGCCTTCTTCACCTGCTGGACCAGCTGTAAGGCCCAAGAGGCGCAGCAGGTCAGAGGGGGAAGACACTGAAGTTGAGGATGATTTAGCTGGACCCAGTGATGCGGCAGGGTCACCAGGATTCACACTGAGGAGATCAGCGAGGACAAGGAGGCCTCCTGATCGGTACGACGCTTCAGGCGTCTGGGTAGGTTCTGTAAGATGTGAACCTGAATCCTTCGAGGATATTCAGAGTTTACCTGAGGAAGAAGCAGGCAAGTGGCACAGAGCAATGGACAAAGAGATGAAGTCCATGAAAGATCTAGGTGTGTTCTCACTCACAGAGTTGCCACCAGGCAAGCAGGCTGTGAGTTCCAGGTGGGTTTACCGCTTGAAACCCACTGACGCTGGAGAGCCGCAGTATAAAGCCAGGTTAGTTGCTCGAGGATTTACTCAGAGGAAGGGAATACACTTCACGGAGGTGTATTCGCCAACGTCACGAGCGGAGACTCAGAGAACGCTTTTAACTTGTGCAGCACAGAGAGGCTGGAAAGTAAACCACTTTGATGTGGATGTTGCCTACCTTAACTCAGATCTCCAGGAGGAGCTGTACATGATTCCTCCTCCGGGGTTTGAGAACTCAAGGCAGGATGTTGTGTGGAGATTGCACAAATCCATCTATGGATTACGTCAATCTGCTAGAAACTGGAACATGTGCCTGAATGAAGCTTTGGAGAAGCTAGGTTTCAGGAAGAGTCTTGCTGACAGTTGCCTGTTCCTTGGAGGATCAGGAGACTCACAGGAACTGGTGTTGTTTTATGTTGATGACGTGCTTTTCTTCTCAGAAACAGATGAACAGGCGGAGACATTTGCCAAAGAGCTAGGTAAACGATTCAAGCTTAAACAGCTTAGTGCTGTCAAAACCTATCTAGGTGTCAATGTTGAGCGTGCACAGGATGGAAGTTTTTTGCTCAGCCAGAGAGGTAAAATTGAGCAATTGCTTCAGAAAATGAGGATGAGTGATTGTGCAGGAGTGAGAAGTCCTATGGAGACTAGTTTTGTGAAGGACAGCCAGCAAGCAGAACGCGCTGCGTTCGAAAATACTGAAGTGTTTCAGTCAGCTCTAGGGAGTTTGTTGTACTTGTCCCAGTGGAGCAGACCTGATATAGCGTTTGCTGTCAATCTGCTCAGCAGGGAGGCATCAAACCCTAGTGTGCAAGCCTGGAATGGCATCAAGAGAGTTCTGAGGTATTTGCAAGAGACCAAAGACTTTTGTCTTAGGTTGCCAGCACAAGGAGAAGTCAAACTGACTTGCTTTGTGGACTCGGATTGGGCTAATCTTGAGGATCGCAAGTCTGTGTCTGGCCTAGTGGTGAAGTTTGGGAACTCAGTAGTTGGATGGAGGTCCAAGAAGCAAAGTCTGATAGCGCTCTCATCCACTGAGGCTGAGTTTAGTGCTCTTTCAGAGGTGTGCAGAGAAGTAGAGTTCTATGCTTGTTTGGTGCAGGAACTCTGCGAAGTGGATTGTCTGCCGATACGTGTTTTCGAGGACAATCAACCATGCCTGCGTTTGGCAGAGTCAGGTCAGTTCAAGGCCAGAACTAAACACCTAGACATTCGCTTTCGGAATGTGTGCCAGAGTGTTCGGGAGGGATTAGTTGCGCTGAAGTATTGTCCCTCTGCCAAGAACCTAGCTGATGGGTTCACGAAGCCACTCACCTTCCAAAGACATGGGGAGTTTTGTGAAGGTCTGGGTTTGGGACGACCAAGGGTCGATTCTCCCCTCAGGCGCGAGACAAGAGGGGGTGTTGGGTGTAGTGAAGGGTTAACCTTCTGTGTCTCGAGGCTGAGAGGAGGCGCTTACAAGGGAAGTAAGCCAGGACGTGACGAAAGCAGCTTGGAATGCTGTGAGCTGAGTGAAAAGTGAAAAGCAGCTTTGCTACGCAGCTGCAAACAGGGAGAAGATGCAGCTTGAATTTGATGGTGTTTATGGATTGTAAATATGCTACTTTTGAGCAAATAAAGTGATACTAGGAAAGAAGAAATGTGTGGGACTTCTTTTACTGCCCTTTCAACACGGACGCTGTGCAATTCTGCTAATTGCTTTACGACCTGCAGAGGCACGCAGGGGGAAGTGTGCTGGACGCCAAGAATAAAGCAATAAATCTACCTAACACACCAGACTGGAGGGGTACAGCAATCACTACTGTTGGATGATGCTGTATGGAACATAACACTTCACCAGTCTAGTCTTTGCATAAAAGTTCTAGCAAAACTATATGTTAGGGTGCCTCGACCCTTACACAGTTTCCTGAATCCTTGCATTGATAGGTTTTTTTTGGGGGGTGGGGGTGGGTTGTCTAGTGGCAGATGAAAAACTGCACCCAAGTTAGCAAAATGCAGTAACAAAAACTACATCTGCATAATGGACTGTTCTTGACGGTAGGCAGCAATTGCCATGTGATACCATGACAAGGATAGGAGAATATTTAGCAAGTGAGTCAGAACTTACAATTGCCATATTCAGACATGATATTGTTTGACTTGAGACTGGACACCTCCCCCACAGGACACTACACTATTACTTTTGTGGTACATAAATAAAGCCATAGGCTATGCGAATAACAGATGGAATAATTGGCAGAATTCAACTTCCAGTTGAGTAGCGGCCATCAAGCGCGGAAAACCCCCTCTGGGGATTCTGAGTGGCGCGGGAGCTTTTAGAGGTTCCGCAAGGACTCTGTGGACCTCAAAACCTCAAGGGGGTTTCTTTGAGGGACAGGGGCACCCAGCGGCATCAAAGCGGGCTCTCCTGCTCCCCGGTTTTTTTGTTTAAGACCTGAGAATGGGATAGAGTGGCAGACACGAAAGGGAAAGCACCACCAGCTCCACGGTACAATGTCTCGAGCTTTGGACGAAAGCGGCAAGCTTTCAGGAGAACAGAAAAGAATTTAAAACATTTACAGGATATTTTTATCTGAGAAAAATTGGAATATAAGCAAAGGAAATTCGGATGCTGAGCCATCCCGGCAGCGGTGATAAAATGGTGCAGAGATCAAAGCCACAAGAACAAAGAAGGAAGTGAAAGTTCCTGCTGAGGAAGTACAAAAGTGAAAGTCCTCAGAAACAATCTTACTGAGCCAAAGAACATTCTGAAACAAGCTATCAGAGAAGAGTTAAAAACAGGGACTTTGTAATCCTTTCTTCAGGGATGGTTTTGGAGGTGGAGGGTAATGCGTCAACACTCCAGTTTGAAGAATAATTTAGTGTGAGGAGGCTTGGAGCAGAAAGGGGGGGGAGCGGTGAATTTACAACGGCTTTAGAGACTGCGATAAGCCCCTTCATAATATTATTTATTTGGGGCTAAAACTAACTCCCTGTGTTTTACGCTGGAGGATTAAAGGCTGTATTTTCTGTTTCATGTTATATCCCTGCTGGCAAAAGACTGAGTTTTGGAAAAGAGAAGAGACATTAACACCTAATCTCTTCAGACCAGCAAAGCATGAGAAAGAGACTGAATTTTAGGTCAAGAAGAAATAGTTTTGGCAGCTCACTCTTTGTGGATTAAGCCAGCAAGAGTCTAGAAAAAGACTGAGTTTGGTGCAAAGGGGAAGTTTGTTTTTTTAAATTTTTGTTGCTTCTTCACTTCTTTATGGATTAAGCCAGCAAGTGGCTAGAAATAAAGACTGAACTGAGATATAAGAAGGGATAGCACTTCCTGTATTCTAAATTTTGGTGGATTAGGCCAGCAAGTGGCTGAAGACTGGTGGACGCTTCATCGAAGGACTGAGTTGATAAGTTATAGAAGAGCAGAAGAGGGGGACCCCTGATGGACTTACAGTTGGACTGATATTCTAAGCTGTTTTGTACTATTGTTACTGGTGGAACCTGAATTAGGAACAAAGGGATAAAAAGTGAAAGTCACTGTGGGGGGAATATGGAGTGACACCTAGAGGCATATAGTGAAATTGCAAGTAAGGATTATATTGTATACGGTTTTTATCTTTATTTCGACGTTGGTTTCCTTGAGCCTCATCTCAGTTGGGTTATATACTCCCCCCCCCTTGGTAGATAGAATATTTCACTACAGTGATTAATTTAAAATGGCTGGGGAAAATGGGGGGGGGATGGGGGGACACCAGGGGAAAGGAAAATTTCCAGACAGGAAGAAATTAAGGATCTAGATATTCTGTGGTTAAAAATAAAGGAAGAATTTAAACAAAATGAACAACATATGGAGGAAAAAAAAGGAGAAGTACAAGAAACTCTGGATAAGAAAATAGATGAAGTAGTAGGGGAACTCTCAATTAAAATTAAAGATCTCACAGTTAGATCAAAGACGATTGAGGAGTCAACGAAAAGAATTAAAAAAGAAGTCAAGGAAAATAAGAAAGAGACGGATCGAATCAAAGATGAAGTAGCAGATCTTAATAAAATTCAGGAGCAGGTCTGGGACAATATGGCTCTATTGGAGATGCGTCAGAAGCAGAGGAATCTGAAATTTAGAGGAGTAGGAGAAGAGATGAATGAAAATATAAAAATAAAAATGATTAAGGAATTGGCAAGATGGTTGGATATGAAAGAAGAAGAAATTGAATATACAGTGGAGAATGTATTTAGAATAAAAGTAAGATCTTTAAAGGCAAAATTAAAAAAATACCAGGAGATGTGCTGATGATTTTTAACTCCCTAGATATGAGAATTGCAATCCTGAGAATGAGTTACCAAAATAAACTGATAATCGATGGAAAGCCAATTAACATATTTAAAGAAATCCCCACTAGATTTTTACGAAAAAGGGACGGATATAAACAATTGGTGAGCTTGCTGAAGAGAAATGGGATACAACATAGATGGGAACTCCCTGAGGGAATTTCCTTCTTTTACACGGACAAAAGATTCAGACTAACTGATATTCAAGAGGTGGAGAAGTTTTCAAGAAGATATGAGAAGGAGCTAGGAAAGTTGGAGGGAAATCGAGTTGACCACAGACCTGTTGGAATGGAACACGATTTAGAAGTAGAGAGAAAGAAGAAGAAAAAGGAAAGAAACAAAGAAGAGGAGGAAGATAAGGATGAAGGGGAAGAGAGGAAATAGAAGACGAGGAAGAAGAAGAAGTAGAAGAAGAGATCTTAGAGGACAAAACCACCTGAATTTAAATAAAAGTTTGAATTTGAGTGTTTTTAAAAAATTATGAATTTGGAACACCCATGTCTTCACATATAAATTGGATGATACTCCTTTGGAGTGAGTTTCCTCCTACAAATTGGGCAAAAGTTAGCATGCCTAAGAAAATTGCTGAGGCACTGACTACAGAAGATGTGGCCACATGTTGTTGACACTATAAGCCGTCCGCTTTGCACAATCTCTGCATAGCTGTCTATGCAAATCCACAACTCAAAGTGCCTGAGGATCTTGCAAATTCCCTCCTTCCCACTTCTCTGGGAAGCTTTCTAGTGGCAAGAGCACCACTCTCTGTGTGTCTGCTATCATCACCACCACCACCACTAAATATGAGGCTGTCAGACAACGGTTGATGTCAGAACTCTCTATTGGGCTGCTGCCCACTCTCTCCAACAATCACAACAGAATCATTTTGCGTAAGATCAAAAACTATAGATTCTGAAGTTTCGCAAGTGAGGTCAACTCCTTCCACATTAATGTCTATAAAAGTCCAGGAATCCTTTTCTGATGCCTTTCGGATTTTCTATCTCTTCTCCATCCACAATAATTTTACTGATTGTATTTTGTTCCTTTCTTTTCTTAATTTGCCACGCAAGCCATTTGCCTGACTTGTTAGCAAATTCAAAATTTCTTTGTCTTAGCTTTTTAATATTCCATTCCACATCTTTGTTTATTATCATTGCAAATTGTGTTTGCAAAACCTTGATATTTTGTTTTATTTTTGAATTGTTTGGTTTTTTAATCAATTTTTGTTCATTGTCCATTATTTGTTTTAAGATTTCTTTCTTTCCTATACTTTCTTTCTTTCTCTATACTTATTTTTGATTGCATTCTGTTGAATGAAGAAACCTCTCATTACCGCCTTACTTGCATCCCAAACTGTGCTCATCTTTGTACCTTTATTGCAATTATCCACAAAATATTCTGTTAGCTTCTTTTGCGCATCTTGTATTATTTTTTGATCATCTAAGAGGTAGTCATTAATTTTCCATCTAAAAGTTCTTTCGTCATAACCTTTAATCTCCAATTTTATTGGGCTATGATCTGAGATTACTCTTGGTTGAATTTCAATTTGTAGAATTCTTGGAGTTAGTTCGTTGGAGACCCAAATTTGATCTATTCTTGACATTGATTGATTTGGTTCTGAATAGAATGTAAACTGTTTCTCTAATGGATGTCTAAGTCTCCAAATGTCAATTAAGTTACAATTCTTCGTCATCGTAAAGAAAGTCTTAGGTAATTTGCCTTCTTTGCTGACTTCTTTATCTCTTAATCTGTCCATCTCTGTTGAAACTACCCCGTTCATGTCTCCCATTACTATAATCTTTTGGTCCATATATTCAAACAGTCTTTCTTCTAAGTTTTTATAAAAATCAGTCTTATTTCCATTAGGTGCATAGATCCCGACAATTATTAGTTTTTCGCCTTGCCATTTGATCTGGACAGCAATGATTCTTCCTTCTTCATCCTTAAAAATTTGCTGAGCTTCAATTTTGTTTCTTGCATATAAAACAACCCCTCTTTTCCCCCCTTTCTCTGAAATTTACCTGTTTCCTCTGGGCTGGTAAGTCTGTACTTCTTACTTTTGTAGAAAAAAGAAATCCCCTCGGGGAATTCCCACTTGAATTCAATCTTATTCTTCTTGAGGATTTGCACCAGTGGTTTATATGGGTCTCTTCGTTTCAATAATCTGATTGGGATGTCTTTAAAGATAATTATATAATTCCCTTCAATATTTAGTCTTTTTTCTCTGTTTTTCTGGAGTACAGTGGTACCCCGCAAGACGAACGCCTCGCGAGATGAAAAACTCGCAAAACGAAAGGTTTTTTCGTTTTGGAGTTGCCTCGCAAGACGAATTTCCCTATGGGCTTGCTTCGCAAAATGAAGCTTGCCCCGGGGACAGCGGGTCTTCTCTTTTGAAGCAAGGGGCGGCGGGGAGAAGCGATCTTCTCCCCGCAGCCCCAGGTCCGGGGACAGCGGGAAGCGCTTCGCGCTGCCCCCGGACCTCTTTTGAAGCAAGGGGCTGCGGGGAGATCGCTTCTCCCCACCGCCCCTTGCTTCAAAAGAGGTCCGGGGACAGCGGGAAGCGCTTCGCGCTGCCCCCGACCTCTTTTGAAGCAAGGGGCTGCGGGGAGAAGTGATCTCCCCGCAGCCCCAGGTCCGGGGACAGCGGGAAGCGCTTCGCGCTGCCCCCGACCTCTTTTGAAGCAAGGGGCTGCGGGGAGAAGCGATCTCCCCGCAGCCCCAGGTCCGGGGACAGCGGGAAGCGCTTCCCGCTGCCCCCGGACCTCTTTTGAAGAAAGGGTTTGCGGGGAGAAGCGATCTCCCCGCAGCCCCTTGCTTCAAAAGAGGTCCGGGGGCAGCGGGAAGCGCAGCGCTTCTTCCCCGCTGCCCCCGGACCTCTTTTGAAGCAAGGGGCTGCGGGGAGATCACTTCTCCCGGTGCTCCGAAGCGGGGCGGGGGGGCAGGTACACCTGCCCCAGCCGCCCCGCTTCGGAACGCTGTTCCGAAGCGGGGTGGGGGGCGGGAACACCTGCCCCAGCTGTTCCGAAGCGGGGCGGGGGGCGGGAACACCTGCCCCAGCTGTTCCAAAGCGGGGCGGGGGGCGGGAACACCTGCCCCAGCCGCCCCACTTCGGAACGCTGTTCCTAAGCGGGGCGGGGGGCGGGAACACCTGCCCCAGCTGTTCCGAAGCGGGGGGGCGGGAACACCTGCCCCAGCCGCCCCGCTTCGGAACGCTGCTCCGAAGCGGGGCGGGGGGGGCGGGAACACCTTCTGAAGGCTGGCGGGGGGCGAAAGTCTTTGTCCCCCCTGCCTGCCTTCCCAGGGGCTTTTAAATCGCCCCGGACAGCGGAGAAGTCCTCCGCTGTCCCGGGGTTTTTTAAAATGCTGGGGGTGGGAAGAAAAGCCCTTGTCCCCCCCCCCAGCCTTCAGAAGAGGTCCGGGGACAGACTGTCCCCGGACCTGGTCTGAAGGCGGTTTCCCTAGGAACGCATTAATTGATTTTCAATGCATTCCTATGGGAAACCGTGCATCGCAAGACGAAAAACTCGCAAGACGGAGAGACTTGCGGAACGAATTAATTTCGTCTTGCGAGGCACCACTGTATCAAATTTCTCATTTCTCTGTCCTTGAAAGTGATTAAACAATCTCCTGGGACTTTCCTTGATTTAGTTGTTCTTACTCTCATCCTAAATGCATTCTGTACAGTTCTTGCCACCTCATCAGTTTGTAACTCCAACCATTGTGCTATCTCTGATATTAATTTCTCTCTAATATTCTCACCTTGAACCTCAGGCACGGCTCTCAGCCTGAGGTTCACTTCCCTCTGTCTTAATTCATTCATGGCGATTGCATCCCATATCTCCTCCTGTGACTTATTAATTTCCAAAAGCCCCACTTTGATTTTCTCTTCCTCACGCTTCACTTCCTTCATTTCAATTCTTGTCTTTGTCATCCCTTCCTCCAGGGATTGTGTTCTCTTAGATACCTCTTTAATTTGCCCTTTCAATTCACTTACTGTCTCGTCAATTTTTTTGTCCATTTTTCCAGTTCTTGTATCCACTTGTTCTAATTTTGTTTCTAAATTATTTTCACTTTGCCTAATTTCTGCAAACATTTCTAGTATTTCTCCTTTGAAATCTGATTCTTGTTTCGATCCTCTTCTATCTACTGGTGTTCCCCCCTCCCCTCCTTTCTTCCGTTTGGTGAGACATTTCCCCAAATATGCTTTGTACACTTAAAAATCTAGATTAAACTTAAAAAACTAAATTCCCACCACCACTTACAAACACCTTCATAAAAACCTAGCCCAAAGCACAAGTATGTTACGTCTTGTCCCATTAGATTCAAATTTGGTAATTTATATATTATGTATTATTATATTTATAGTTTAGTCCTTTGTAGATTCCAGTTTCCAATCTCCACTTTTAATGTTCGAATGTCTTCAGCCCAATCGGATCCTTAGATTTAAAAAATAGAGAATAAAAACTTCAGACAAAAGCCCAAATGTGTATATTCTTCTTGCCACCAATTAGGCTAATCCTTCAGGAACTTTTGTAATCCGTTTGCAATCCAATTTTGTTCTAGTTGTACCACCAAAAATTTTATTCCTCTCAATAATACTCCAGTAATTAAAATCTTCTGCCATCAATTAGGCTAAATCCTTTCCGATCCTTTATAATCAAATTTTAATTCAGTTTGTAATCCGATTTAGCTTTTGTAATCCAATTTGATTTTTGTAAACCAATTTGATTTTGTAATCCAAATTAATTTTGTAGTCCAATTCAATTTTGATTTTTCTTGAAGTTAGACCTCACTTATATCCATATAAGTACAAAACTTCCAGACAGGAAACAACCAAACAAATACTTCCGAGAAGCCATAAAATGAGGGGGGGGGGGACAAAAAAGCCCAGCCACGACTGGAGGGACAAAAAAAGAATAAAGACAAGGAGAACTAAAAAAAAGCAGGAATAAAACAGACAAAAAAGTTGTAATTTCTCTTCTGTCCACTGGAGGCACAAGCTCCCAAAAAGTTCAGAATAAAGTCTCAAAGTTACTTTGTTTAGAAGTTTTAATCTTTTCTAAAAATCCTGTATGGTAATAATGGCCAATAAAAAGTAAGTGCACCTAATATCCCCCTCAGAAAGTAAGCAAAAATGTCCAAAAAAGAAAGAGAGTATACCTTCTTTTCCACAATTGCCTCCGTCTGTAAAAAGGAACAATGGAGTCGGAAGCTCCTCTTCCGTTACGCAGTTTTTTAAAAAAGTGAAACTGGAAACGTTTTCCCTTTCTCCTTTCTCTCACAGTTACAAAGAGGACCTTCAGATTCCAATATTTATCCCTCTGTCCCCCCCTTTTAACTTTGTTGCTCCTTACGTTACTCTGTATCCTTTTAAAGATTTATTCTTTGCAAGTTAGAAGGGGGGGGCAATAGCCGCCAGCGGCAACTCACTTTCCTTTCTGAAGCTTTGCTTGAGTTGATGCGTCTAAGCTGATCGCAGATGACGGCTGACCTCCGTATTTATTCCTTTCGTATCCGAAACCTTCCTGATTTTAAAGTCAGTCTTTTTGAATCAAATTAAATCAAATTTGGGTCCGAATTTCTTACAATTGAGAATTAAGCACTCACTCTGCAAGCTCGGGGCTTCGTTTTCCGGAGGTAGCTATGGCTTCCCTTCAGCCCGCTTCTCCCCCCTCCCCCCGCCTCACTCTTCGCTCCCGCCGGGAGTTACCTGGCGGCCGGGTGGTCTGCGTTTTGGCTTCTGCGGGAACCGGAATATCTGGACACCCTCCAGGTACTACTTTGGGGGCCACTGCGCCCTGTGGCACCCCAATTTTCCTCCGAAAAACCCGGGATTCTCCGCTAGGCAAAATCCCCACTTGCGATGAGATTGCGGTCAACCGGAAGTTCCTTATTCAGTAATGTTTCTATCCTCCTCCTTTTCATAATTGACCCCAGCCCTTTAACATTTAAGGTTGATATCTTTATTTTATTATGAATGAGTTAAATGTAGTTCTTAATTTCTGGTCTCGTGTCTTATGATACTTATCTAACCCATTACCCATATCATTCAATCCCCTCCCCTCCCCACCCTTCCCATACCCATACATTCCATTTTTCCTCTCCCCCCCTATTTTTTCCTGAGGTATTTCACCTCTCCCATTGTCCTAATTGTCCTTTCAAGGGGGGGGGGGGAGAGGCTCCTCTGATCATGAAGCCACAGCAGTACTTCTTCCGTTATATTTGTTATGTCTTCACGCTGATATGTGTTCTGCTACACAACGGCAATCAGTCTGCCTCTATACACAACGGCAACCAGTCTGCCTCTATACCCCTGGCTCACTCGACTACACTGAAGGAGAACTATGAAGCGGTGAAGTATGTGCTGGAGAAAATTGGTTATGAACAGCATAAGTGGTTTATTTGTGTTGACGTGAAGATGGTAAACTTTTTGTTGGGACAACAGTCTGGCTTCACCAAGTACCCATGTTTTCTGTGCATGTGGGATAGTAGGGACCGTGCTCAGCATTACTGTGCGGGAGGAATTGGTGCCTTGCAGAAAAAGGAACGTCATCAACGACCCTCTGGTGGACAGAGACAGAATACTATTCCCACCGCTGCACATCAAGCTTGGCTTAATCAAGCAGTTCACCAAGGCTCTGGACAAGGATGGTGACTGCTTCACTTACTTGTGCCAGGCTTTTTCCAGGATTGACCATGGAGAAGTTGAAAGCTGGCATCTTTGACGGTCCTCAGATCCGTCAGCTCAGCAGAGATCCAGAGTTCGGAAACTCAATGAACGAAGTGGAACTGGAAGCGTGGAAGGCATTTGTTCTGGTAGTGAAGAACTTTCTGGGCAACAAGAAGGCCAGAAACTACACAGAACTTGTCAACAACATGCTGACTGCTTTCAGAAACCTGGGCTGCAACATGAGCGTCAAGATGCACTACCTATTTTCACATCTGGACCGGTTTCCTGAGAACCTGGGTTCAATGAGTGACGAGCAGGGGGAGAGATTCCATCAGGGCATGAAAGAGATGGAGACCAGGTATCAGGGTCGCTGAGACGCAGTCACGATGGCTGACTACTGTTGGACTCTGAAGAGAGACCTCCCTGCCGCTGAGCATTCCAGGAGTTCCAAGAAACGGACGTTCAAGCCCTGAAATTTGAAAAATGGTGAAGCAACATGCAATTTACATTTACTTACCTTTATCAATGCCCACCATTCAGCTTACAGTAATCGATGTTTCTATCAGGTAATCAATATATGTTGTTGGGGGAAAAAATCTCTTAAAAACATATTTAGGATGATATGTGTTGACAAAAATCAGCTGATAATGCCACAAAAATGTAATCGATTTTGTCACAAGATCTGATTTTTTTCAAATCAACATAACACAAAAACCTGACCTGGTGGAGACAAACGGATGCCATTTCCTGATTCAGCAGTGCAAAAATACTCTAAATCATTTGTAGAAATCTAGACAACATTCAAAAAGTAAAAAATTGTTGCCCAGTGTTATGAATGAAATTTTAGACAAAGGAGAAATACCCAATTCGTGGTAAGAAGCATTGATAACCCTTATCCCAAAGCAAGGTACAGATTTGAGACTTATAAAAAACTACAGGCCAATATCTGTATTGAATATAGACTATAAAATATTTACTGGAGTTCTTGCAAATAGAATGAAAACTCTGCTAAAAAGGGTAATTTAAAAAGATCAGGCAGGATTTTTGCCAGCCAGACAAATAAAGGACAACACTAGAATAATTATAGACTTAATAGAATATGCCGAAATGAACCCAAAGTAGAGAAATTTCAGTGCTCTTGGTAGACGTTGAAAAGACATTTGACAGTGTCTCTTGGAAATTTATGATCAAAACCTGTGAAAGTTTAAATTTAGGTAAAAGATTTATTAATGGAATTCAAGCAATCTACAAAAAACAAAGAGCCAAATTAATCCTAAACAACGAAATTACAGAAGAATTCAACATCGAGAGAGGGACACGACAGGAATGTCCTTTATCCCCACTCCTATTTATAACAATATTAGAAACCCTATTAATAGCTCTGAGAAAGGACGAAGAAATAAAGGGCATATGTCTTGGTACACAGTGTTACAAAGTAAGAGCATTTGCAGACGATGTGAACCTTACAACCGAAACACCAAAAGAAAGTATAAAAAAGCATTAGAAAGAATGAAATAATTTGTTGAAGTAGCAGGATTCAAATTGAACAAAGATAAATCGAAATTGATAACTAAAAATATAGGCGAGAAAGGGAAAAAGGAATTAGAGGAAACAACAGGACTAAAAATAGAAAATAAAGTGAACTACTTAGGGATATGGATTACAAATAAAAATACAAATTTATTTAAGGATAATTATATCAAAAAATTGAAAGAAATTAAAGGAAGTATGGATAAATGGGGAAAACTAAAACTATCATTAGGAGGAAGAATATCTATGATTAAAATGATGATACTCCCCAAAATTCTATTTTTATTCCAAACGATTCCAATTGTAATAGGAACTAAATGTTTTATAAGCTGGCAAAGAGATTTTGCAAATTTTATATGGCAGGGGGAAAAGGCAAGGATAAAATGAGGGCCCAAAGGAAAGTGGAGGATTCGCAGTGCCAGATTTAAGAAAGTATTTTGAGGCAGCGTGTTGGTCCTGTATACCTGAAGGAGCGTCTCCACCCCCATCGTTCAGCCCGGACACTGAGATCCAGCGCCGAGGGCCTTCTGGCGGTTCCCTCATTGCGAGAAGCAAGGTTACAGAGAACCAGGCAGAGGGCCTTCTCGGTAGTAGCGCCTGCCCTGTGGAACGCCCTCCCAGCAGATGTCAAAGCAATAAACAACTATTTTACTTTTAAAAGACAACTGAAGGCAGCCCTCTTTAGGGAAGTTTTTAATGTCTGATGCTGTACTGTTTTTAATATTCAGTTGGAAGCCGCCCAGAGTGGCTGGGGAAACCCAGCCAGATGGGCGGGGTATAAATAATAAATTATTATTATTATTATTATTATTATTATTATTGGATAAAAAAATGGATATTATTAAAAGATAATGAAGTCCTAACACTAGAGGGCTGGGACAAAATATATGGCTGGCAAGGCTATTTATTCTATGACAAAAAAGAACAACATAAAAAATTTACAAATCACATAGTAAGAAAGGCTCTATTGGATGTCTGGGAAAGAACAAAAGGAAAAATTATTGAGAAAACTCCCCAATGGGTTTCGCCAGTGGAAGCAACCACAACATTAAAGAGTAATGTAAAAGAGACTTGGCCAACATATAGGGAAATATTAGAGGATGCAGATGGAAATATTAAATTAAAAACGTACGAAATATTAAATTACAAACATTTGGAATAAATTGGTTACAATATTATCAATTAAAAGCAACATATGAAAAAGACATAAAAAGGGGGGATTTGAAAATAAAACCTCAAAATTAGAAAAGGAAATATTGCAAAGTGATAAAAAAATACTTGCAAAAATGTATAGATTATTAATGAAAACCACCTTAGAACAAGAGACGAAAGGGGAAAACATGTTAAAATGGGAGCATGATTTGGGATATGAGATAGGTCTGGAAAGATGGAAAACTTTTGGGGAGGAAAACATAGATTTTACTGCGTGTGATTTATTAAGGGAGAATTTCAGGAAAATTCACCACAGATGGTACCTAACCCCTGACAGATTGTCAAAAATAAATGGAACAACGACAAATGTTGGAAATGTAACAGAACAAAAGGTACATTATACCACATGTGGTGGACTTGCCCAAAGATTAAAACCTTTTGGGACATGATCCATGATGAAATAAAAAAATTGATAAGGACATCACACACAAAAAGGGCAGAGGCATATCTATTAGGAATTCTAGATAAAGATATCCCAAAAGATAAAACTAACTTATTTCTATACGCGACAACAGCGGCAAGAATTTTGATTGCTAGCTATTGGAAAGAAGACAGCATCCCAACAAAAAGAGAATGGTTGGGGAAACTTTGCGAGTACCTGGAATTAGCAAAACTGACGGATATAATAAGGAGAAAATCCAAAACTATGGTTATGAAGCAATGGGAGTTCTTAAATGATTATTTACAAAACCAGGGCTCAACTACAAAAATCTGGTTGTGTTTAGAATAATCTTGTGCGCAATATAAAAAATACAAAGTGAGACATTAAGGAAATCCAAAGGGAAAATATGAAGAACAGAGGTTCTGATGAACGGATTATTAAAAACGCGTGAGGTAAACGGTGGAAGTCTTTTAAAAAAAAAAACAAAAAAACAAAAACCAATTTATTTAAGGTAGATAAGGACAAGATGAAATTATACAATTGAATGTAAATATAGATGGGATGGGATGCGGGTGGCGCTGTGGGTAAAACCTCAGTGCCTAGGGCTTGCCGATCGCATGGTCGGCGGTTCGAATCCCCGCGGCGGGGTGAGCTCCCGTCTTTCGGTCCCAGCTCCTGCCCACCTAGCAGTTCAAAAGCACCCCTAAGTGCAAGTAGATAAATAGGTACCGCTTTATAGCGGGAAGGTAAACGGCGTTTCCTTGTGCTGCGCTGGTGCTGGCTCGCCAGAGCAGCTTCGTCACGCTTGCCACGTGACCCGGAAGTGTCTCCGGACAGCGCTGGCCCCCGGCCTCTTAAATGAGATGGGCGCACAACCCTAGAGTTGGACACGACTGGCCCGTACGGGCAGGGGTACATTTACCTTTACCTTTATAGATGGGAAACGGCTATGTATTGTGAGTACTTATCTACTTTTAAACAATTTTCACTTATGATCGTTTTCTTTTACTTCTTTATTCTTTGTTCTTTTTTCTGATATCTTCTTTCATTTCACTGCTTTATTGTGAATAGCATTTTATAGAGGCATAAATAACTGTAAATATGAAAAGAGACAAAATATTCTCTAATTTTTTTCCCCTTGGTTAGATGTATTTTCTTTTTCTTTTGTATTTTCTTTTCTTGTGAATATGTATGTTTTCTAATTTGTACTTAATAAAAATATTAATATAATTTTATAAAAAGAAAAGAAAAGAAAAAGAAAAGGAAGCCCCAGCTTCAAAACACAGCTGAGTATCAGCTGCTGGGGGGCAATAGCAGAAAAGGCTCTCACCTTCTCTTTCTTTAAATAAAATATAAATAAATAAATATTTTATATTAAATAAAAAAAATTAATAAAGCCATTTTCTTCTCTCCAATTTTTTTTAAAAATAATAATAAATGAGAAATCTAAGAGAAATAAAGTGGAAAATGTTTTGAAAAAAGAAATCTATATGTAATTTGTTTGCAAGAAACCCACATTGCAAAGAAACACAGACATATTTTGAAAAATAAGAGGTTGGGTACCGAGTTCATATCCTCGGATGTTAATAAGAAAAGAGGTGTGGTAATGTATATAAGAGAGAAACTAGAACCAAAATTAATCTTGAAAGATGAGGAGGGGAGAGTAATTGTGGTGCAAATTACATTCCAGGGGGAGAAATTGACAGTGGTGGGAATTTATGCACCTAATGTAAATAAGGCGGAAGTTTAAAAGAGGTTGGAAGAAAGACTGATAGAAACTGTAGACCAGAAAATAACATTAATGGGGGACTGTAACGGAGTGGTGACGCCGGAAATGGATAGCTCAACAAAAAAGAAAAAGTTTTCTGCCTGGAAGACATATGAAAGATAACATCAGAAATATAGTGGATATTTTGGAAAGATTAGAGGCTAAAAAAAACACTAAGCATTATTAATGTTTATCGATGCAGAGAAAGCCATTGATAATATTTCTTGGCTTTTTATGGAAAAAAATTTGGAAAGTATTGAGGTTGGTCTACAATTTTTAAATAGTATCAAAGCGATTTATTCTGAACAAAAAGCTAAAATTATTGTTAATAATGTGGTATCGGAAGAAATGAAAATTGAGAAAGGAACCAGGCAAGGGTGTCCACTTTCCCCTCTATTATTTATTTTGGTCCTGGAGGTACTGGTGAATAGTCTGAGAAAAGAAGAGAAAGTAAAGGGCATCGTAGTGGGTTCTAAGCAATATAAACTAAAAGCCTTTGCTGGTGATTTGGTTCTAACTTTACAGGATCCAGAGAACAGTGCAGTGAAAGCACTGGAGATGATTCAGGAGTAGGGGCAGCTGGCTGGTTTTAAATGAAATAAGAGCAAAACCAAAGTGTTGGACAAAAATTTAGATAAAGATGAAAGAAAAACCCTTACAGAAAAAACAGGCCTTGCATTTACGAAGAAGGTTAAATATTTGGGTGTGAACTTAACAGCGAAGAATTTGAATTTGTATAAAGATAATTTTGAGAAAGTATGGAATGAAATAAAAAGACATTTAGAGGTTTGGTCAAATTTAAAATTTTCACTTTTGGGTCGAATATCCGTGGTTAAGATGAATGTATTGCTGAAAATGTTGTTTTTGTTTCAAACTCTACCTATTATTGATAATGTTAAATGCTTTAAAGACTGGCAGAAGGCCCTGTCCAAATTTATCTGGCAAGGGAAAAAACAGAGAATCAAGTATAAATTACTTACAGATACAAAAGAAAGAGGGGTTTTTTCCCTGCCTGATCTAAAGATATATTTTGAGGCTGCGACCTTCTGCTGGATTAAAGACTGGATTAATTTAGAAAATGAAGATATTCTGGATTTAGAGGGATTGGACAATAGGCATGCATATCTTTGGTATGATAAAATAAAGGCCCATAGTGGCTTCAAGAATCACGTAATTAGGAAGGCACTTTACAATGTGTGGATTAGATATCAGGATCTTTTGGTAAGAAAAACACCCAAATGGATCTCACCAATGGAAGCGCAGGCACAAAAAAAGCTAAACATGGAAAATAAGTGGTTGAGACATTCAGAGTTATTGGTAGAAGATGATGAGGGATTTAAGTTAAAATCATTCGAACAAATTAAAGATAAAGTAAATTGGCTTCAATATTACCAAATTAATGAACTATTTAAGATTGACAAGAAAAAAGGTTTTGCAACTGAAAAAACCAAATTGGAAACAGAGTTGTTATATACCAATGTTAAGAATATGTCCAAGATCTATAGTTCGTTATTGGAGTGGCATACAAAAGGTGAGCAAGTAAAATCGGTTATGATTGATTGGGCACAAGATGTGGGACATAATATAATGATGGGGGAATGGGAGAGGCTTACTTTAGTTTATGGTTGCCATCAATTTTGATTTTAATTAATTCTTTGATGTTTTTATAATGTTGCACTATTTTAGTGTTGTTAGCCGCCCTGAGCCCGGCTTCGGCTGGGGAGGGCGGGATATAAATAAAATTTATTATTATTATTATTATTTGGAAGAAAGGGGTTATGTTTACTGCATGTACAATGTTAAAGGAGTGTGATGGCCTGGGAATCCGATTCAGAGGCTGAACCGGAGGAATCCCGGCCTGCACAGGAGTCTCCGCCTCCAGGGCCGGCTGAGCTGGGGCAGGGCCTTGCATCTGAAGCGCCTGCACCTGTGCCGGATCCTCAGGAGCAGGCACCAGGTGAATCCACTCTGGCACCGGAGGTGATTGAGGACACATTGCCTACAGGTGCGCCTCTCCCAGCCCTGTCAGGGGAAGGTGAGTCTCCCCCTGGGTCCAGTAACCCTCCAGCCTCTCCTGAGCTGCAGAGGCTCAGGGCAGAGAGGCAGAGGGAACTGGTTTCTCCCAGGAGGAGTGCTCGCCTTAAGGCCAGAAGAGGCGGGTCACCTGGGGGCCGGGACTGCCCCTGGCCTCGGAGAAGATAAAGGCCAGTCAGCCCGGTCCCAGGTGGCGGGAGCAACGTCGCTGGAAACCTGCTACTGCCAGCACCCAGTCCTGTTCTTCCAGAGTTCCCGACCACGCCTGGCTTCTTGCTTCGGATCCCGCTTCGCCCTGGGTGGACTGTCTCTAGACCCGTGACCCAGGACCGGACTCTGACCACGCCTCACGGTAACCTCCCGCTGGGACCAGCACAAGGAGAATGTTATGAAAATGATGTATAGATGGTACTTAACCCCTGTTAAATTGGCGAAGATCTACCACAATTGTGATAATTTATATTGGAAATGTAAAGAAAAGAAAGGTACTTTTTATCATATGTGGTGGACTTGCTCCAAGGTAAAAGACTTATGGGGAAAAATTTATAATGAATTAAAAAAAATGATGAAATATACTTTTATGAAGAAACCAGAGGCCTTTCTCCTTGAAACAACAGGTTCTGAACTGCCCAAAAAAGATGTAAAAGTATTTTTGTATGCCACAACTGCTGCACGGATTTTACTAGCCAAAAAATGGAAAACACAGGAACTACCAACGGTAGAAGAATGGCAGATGAAGATGATGGAGTTTATGGAGCTGGCTGATCTCACCGGGAGAATCCGCGACCAGAAAGAAGAGGAACACCAAGAAGACTGGAAGAAATTTAAAGACTATCTGAATAAATATTGTAATATTAAAGATATGTAATCACTTGAAAGAATCAATTAGGCCTAGGACTAAATTAGGATTAAATAAATAAATAAGAAAATGTACGATAAGAAAAGTTAGGAAATATGATCATGACTGTGATATGGTTTTATGAAATAATGATATTGGAAACTGCTACATATAATTACTAAGAAATTCAGATGGAAGAGATTTGAGGAAGTCAAATAATATGTTTATGAAGATGGATTTTAATTAATTAATTAAGTGTTAGTGTAGTGATGATTTGTTGTATTTTAGGTTCTATATTCTTTTTTCTTTTTCTTTTTTCTGTTTCATTCTTTTTCTTTTATTATTGTTAACTTTTTCTTTTGTTATGTCTATGTATGGAAAATAATAAATATTATTATGGGGGGGAGGGACTGTAATGGAGTGGTGATGCCGGAAATGGATAGATCAGAAAAAGAAGAAAAAGTCCAAACAGGGCAAACTGCCAAACACCCCACCACAAAACAATACACTTTCTTCTCCAAACCACATAAAAGTTTGGGAAGAATTGCCTACATATGGACATCAAAAGAACTGGTTCCAAGAGTAGTGAGAAGCGAAATCACATCACAAACATTATCAGATCATAACCCTATGATGGTGGAACTAAAGAGTAAAGAACAAAATTCTTTTAGATGGAGGATGAATAAAAATCTGTTCGAGAATTAAGAAGTAGTGGAAAAAGCAAATGAGGTTTTAAAAGAATACTTTAAATGGAATCTACATAAGGAAACGAGATTAGATATAATATGGGACGCGAGTAAAGCAGTCATGCGAGGCTTCCTGATACAGCAAAACAGTTATAAGAAAAAGATGAGAGAGAAAAAGAAAGAAGAAATTTTGGGCCATCTTGTAGAAAACGAGAGATAATTAATATTAAAACCAAAAGACAAACAAATAAAACAAACAATTAAAATGTTGCAAACTCAATTTTCCATATTGGTGAACCAGGAAGTATAATGGAAAATAAAATTTATGAGACAAAAGAAATTTCGAGTCGGCCAATAAAACAGGGAAATTACTTGCGTGGCAATTAAGGAAACGTCAAAATCAGAACATAATAAATAAAATAAAGATAGGAGAACATCAAACTGAAGATCCAAAAGAAATAAGGAAAGCAGTTCAGGGGTTCTACAAAGAACTGTACAGGAAAGAGAAAGAAGATATAAGAAAAGTGGGGAAATATTTGGAAGAACATATAGGAAAACAAATATCGGCAGAAGATAGAGAACAACTAAATAACCCAATAACAATGCAAGAGATTCAAAGAGCAGTTAAAAGAATGAAATTAGGCAAAGCCCCAGGACCTGATGGACTCACTACTAAATATTACAAAACTCTGTGCGGACAGTTGACCCCAGTCCTCTGTGAGGTAATGAATAACATTTTACAAGGAGGAAACATCCTGAATACTTGGAAAGAGGCATGTATAACACTAATCCCAAAACAAGAGGCTGACTGCTTAAATGTTAAGAATTACAGACCAATATCTTTGCTGAATAATGATTATAAGTTATTTGCAGACATATTAGCAAATAGATTAAAACAAATTTTAAAGGAGGTAATTCACAAAGATCAAGCAGGGTTTTTACCTGAACGTCAGCTAAAAGATAATGTAAGACACATTGTAAATGTAATAGAATACTTAGAGGTTAGAAATGATAAGCCAGTGGCGTTAATGTTTATCGACGGGGAGAAAGCTTTCAATGTGTCATGGCAATTTTTGATGAAAAGTATGGGATTAATGGGTGTAGGGGGAGCCTTCATGAAAGGCATAGAGGCAATCTACTCCAAACAGAGAGCTAAATTAATTGTAAATAATGTCTTAACAGAGTCATTTGATATAACCAATGGCACAAGACAGGGATGGCCTTTATCCCCATTACTGTTCATAATGGTACTGGAGGTGTTAACAAATACGCTGAGAAAGACATCAGAAATAAGAGGTATAAAAATTGGAGTAAAAGAATTCAAGCTAAAAGCCTATGCTGATGATTTAGTATTAACCCTAGAGGAACCACAAACAAGTGTCATGAAAGCAGATTATCAGGATTTAAATTAAATAAAACAAAGACGGTGGTTAAAAATATGGACAGAAAGGAGTCAGAACTGCTGGAACAAAAATGTGGAATCAAAGTGGTAAAGAGAGTACAGTATTTGGGAATCTGGTTAACGACTAAAAATATAAATTTGTTTCATGATAATTATGTACCGACCGGTATGGAGAGACATTAAACGAGACTTAGATATATGGAATAGACTAAAATTATCTTGGAGTGGCAGAATGGTGGCGATCAAAATGAACATACTACCAAAGATGCTGTTCTTATTTCAAATGATTCCAATTATTAAGGGTTCATCACAATTCCGTGATTGGCAAAAAGTTTTATCAAAATTCATATGGCAAGGGTAGGGACGTGGGTGGCGCTGTGGGTAAAACTTCAGCGCCTAGGACTTGCCGATCGCATGGTCGGCGGTTCGAATCCGCTCCCATCGTTCGGTCCCAGCTCCTGCCCACCTAGCAGTTCGAAAGCACCCTTAAGTGCAAGTAGATAAATAGGTACCGCTTTATAGTGGGAAGGTAAACGGCGTTCCGCGTGCTGCTCTGGTGCCGGTTCGCCAGAGCAGCTTCGTCACGCTGGCCATGTGACCCGGAAGTGTCTGCGGATAGCGCTGGCTCCTGGCCTCTAGAGTGAGATGAGCGCACAACCCTAGAGTCTGTCAAGACTGGCCCGTACGGGCAGGGGTACCTTTATCTTTACCTTTAAAATTCCAACTACTAACTGACAAGAAAGAAAGAGGAGGATTCTCGGTGCCAAATGTAAAACTTTACTATGAAGCCTCCTGTTTGTGTTGGGTGAGAGAATGGATAGTATTGAAAAATACAGATTTGCTGGATCTAGAGGGACATAACAATAGATATAGGTGGCACTCCTATTTATGGTACAATAAGGTGAAGATACATAAAGGATTTGTAAACCACATAATTAGGGGTGCATGTATGGGACAGGAATAGAAACCTATTAGAGAGACATACGCCATGGTGGCTATCCCCTGGTAGAAGTGCTAACAGTAAAAAAACTGAACATGGATAGGAGGAGGGTAACTTATGAAGAAATACTATTGAAAATTGATAAAGGATGGAAGTTAAAACCCTACAACAGTTGTAGAGAATGCCTTCACGGGATGGTTAAAATATCATCAAGTAAATGAAATACTCAAAGAGGATAAGAAAATAGGATTCAGTGAAAAGAAATCAAGACATCAAATTGAAATTCTAGAGGGTAGGACAAAACCTTTATCAAAAATGTACGATTATTTGTTGGAATGGAATACAAAAGACGAATTGATAAAGGAAGTTATGATAAAATGGGCAGTTGATTTTGGATATAGTATTGATTATGATAATTGGGTAAAACTATGGAATGAAGGTTTGAGGTTCATGGCGTGCTCCACTCTAAAATAAAATATAATGAAAATGATGTACCACTGGTATATCACCCCGGTCAAACTAGCAAAAATGTATAGAATAAGTAACAAAATGTGTTGGAAGTGTAAAATTAAAGACAGTGAATTTTTTCACATGTGGTGGACGTGTGAAAAAATGAAAAAAAATTGGGACATTATATATAACGAAATGAAAAACCGGTTTAAATACACCTTCCCAAAAAAACCAGAAGCTTTTTTGCTAGGGATGATAGGGGATGAATTAAAAAAGGAAGCTCACAAATTATTTATGTACGCCACGACCGCTGCTAGAGTTTTAGTGGCTCAAAAATGGAAAACCCAAGAAATTCCAACTTGAATGGAATGGCAGACGAAAATGTTTGAATACGTAGAATTGGCGAAATTGACTTATAGGATTCAAAATCAAAAAGAAGCAAAGTTCGAACAGGAATGGAATAAATTTGTTGATTATATACGGAATAATTGTAGAAGTTTAAAAACCGCAGCAGGGTTAATGTAAATCTTGTGATGTGGATAGAGTATAAATAAGAAACTGTAAGAGAGTATTTTAAAGGTGAAAGCCGGTGTAGGGATAGAGGGAAGTCCAGGCGCGACAGGGCACATGGTAAATAAGAAGACACACGAATGTTGAATGTAAGAGTATTTGTTTTATTTGTTTATGTTATAGAAAATCAATAAAAAGCATTTTTTTTAAAAAAGGAATAATTGGCAGAATTCTCTGCTAGGTTTTGTGACCTCTGCCATTTCTCAAGGAAAGGGTCACAGTCATCTGAATACAATTTACCTGCATTTAATAAGAAACGAGTTCTTAAAGGACTGTCAGTGTTTATTTGTGGTTTTCATTTGGTGATGTATATATAATTAATGTTTGTGAGGTGCCCCTCCCTTTTTACTTGCTCCTAGCTCCTAGTCAAGTAACCAGTTAATGTTCTGTAATTCACACAGAAATCTTCAGCACCACAGGGCAGGTGTATCTGGTATTGAACACTTTTTGCCTTAACAGATTTAAGAAAAACACAACAGCTCTTGGTATTCAACTTTACCTGTTTAGTTACTCTACTCTGAATTCCCTTGCTTAGTTAATCTAGTTCACTTTTCTGCATAAACAAAACACACTTTGCATCTTAAACAAAACTCCCATCAGGATTCCAGTAGGAACCAGTTTTGAAAGGGGTGACCCAAACCCAGTGGGTCTATTTTTGCTTGCACTAGAAGACATTGCCGAACTCCCTTAATCATGGTGAGTGCAAGGGTGTGCATAGATTATGTTGTAATCTATGTATTCACATATCATCATCGACTTTCTGACTTACGGTTTCAAGATGCTTGTGACCATTGCTTCATTTCTCCCACTTTGCTCCATTCCTGGCACAAGTAGGATAAACAAACCTGGAAGCTTTGTTTTGCCCATTACATCTGGTCATGGTTTGTTGCTTCCTAACGAGCCACAGTCAGCCGGCCAACCATAAGCAGTGACTTCAGATTGGCTGGCAATTGTTGCTTATTATGATAAGGCCACGGGGACGCGGGTGGCGCTGTGGGTAAAACCTCAGCGCCTAGGACTTGCCGATCGCATGGTCGGTGGTTCGAATCCCCGCGGCGGGGTGCGCTCCCGTCGTTCGGTCCCAGCGCCTGCCAACCTAGCAGTTCGAAAGCACCTCCAGGTGCAAGTAGATAAATAGGTACCACTTTATAGCGGGAAGGTAAACGGCGTTTCCGTGTGCTGCGCTGACTCGCCAGATGCAGCTTGTCACGCTGGCCACGTGACCCGGAAGTTTCTGCGGACAGCGCTGGCTCCCGGCCTATAGAGTGAGATGAGCGCACAACCCTAGAGTCTGTCAAGACTGGCCTGTACGGGCAGGGGTACCTTTACCTTTACCTATGATAAGGCCACAGTCCCTGGTTCAGACGTGATGTGGTGCCAAGGCCTTGTGCTTTGCTTCTCCTGCTTGCTCCAATAGAGAACAGAATGAGGAGCAATTGAGCAGCATGTGCTACATAATACATTATAAAATTACTCATTATGACTGCTGTATGTTTACAGTGTCTAGGAAGCTGCTTTGTATGCAATCAATCACAGTCTTAACTTAGACTAATCTGCATAATAACAAATCACCATTTTGCAGGGAACGCATGTTTTAATGCTCCCTAATGGCAAACTCCTTGCTTGTAGAAATATATTTTTAAATCCTATCCAAATGGCATGTCCTATGGTCCTACCCTGCTAATTCTTCTGGTTCTAATTCTCCCAACAATCCTGTTTCCTTCATAATCAGAAATTTTATTTATCCTTTTTTTTCATCATAAATAGATTCACCATTGGCTAGGTAAGGCCTTTCCAAATTGAGTTGTGGTTATAGCAGGTATGGGGAACTTTGGGCCTTCCAGACGTTGCTGAACAACAAGTCCCATCAGCCCCTGCAAACATGGCCAGTGGCAAGGAATGGTGGGGGTTGTAGTTCAGTAACACCGGGGGGGGGGTAGCAAAGCCTCCCCAGACCTGCTCTATAGCACATGTTCTTGTTCCAAGTAGTGATGGCTGGTCCTCATTGGGGCTGGAGGGGCAGAAGACACAGAGACCAACTGTAGGTGGAGCCAGAGCCAATGACAGGCAGAGCCAACTAATTCTAGAATTGTCCCCACCCTTCTCTCTGCTGAGTTCTTCAAGGGCACAACTGAGACTAAGGAGAAGGAAGCTGGCAGGCAGTGCTACCCTCTGGACTGTTTGTAAGTAAGAAGGCAGGTAGGGTGGGGACTGGCTGTGAGTAGAACGAAGTAAGTGAGGTATCTCCCCAATTGTCCTAATAAATAGACCAACCTCCGCTGGTTCTAAGTTTCCAGTGGAAATGTAGCACTTGTGCATTGATTTCTCATAATTTGCAAAATAACTGGCTTCCATCAGCACCTTTCCAAATTCCAATTTCATGGACACATGCCTCAAGTAAGAAGATCCCTGCTGGCTAAGGCCAAAGGCCTGCCTAGCCCAGCATTCTGTTCTCACAGGGGCCAACCAGATGCCTAGGGGAAGTCCACAAGCAAGACATGGGTGCATTAGCACTCTCCTGTTCATGATCCTCATTCACTTGTTCTGCACAGCCAACTTTTTGCCATCAGGGCCATTTGCCTCTGGTTTCACAGCAACCCAAGCTTTGGATCTCGGTGCCTCAGGTCTCACATTGTCATTGCTTCTTATACCCCCAGCATGTTGTGAATCTTTTTGACTGAATTCCTCTTACTGAGTCCTGTCTTGGGAGCAGCCGTGAAATTGGCTAGATGGACAGAAATCTGACGTCTATTTCATATAAAGATTTTGTAACAGGACAGAACCTATCTCTAGGTGTGGATCACACTGTTAAAAGATATGAAGGAAATAATTTTGAAAAACAAGATGGCAAGAACTCTTGGGCTAAGTTTGTTTTTGTTTTCTCTGTACGGTACTGTTTCCAAAAGAAAGCCATTTTCTTCCTTATTTAAGGACAATAATCGAAATACCCTTTCTTATAGGCTCAAGTGCTTAGCTATTACATCAGGCACCCCCAAACTCGGCCCTCCAGATGTTTTGGGACTACAACTCCCATGATCCCTAGCTAACAGGGCCAGTGGTCAGGGATGATGGGAATTGCAGTCCCAAAACATCTGGAGGGCCGAGTTTGGGGATGCCTGTATTACATCCATAAAAGTATATTCTTATTTTGCAGACTCGTTCCATAAACATCCTTAACTTCTCCCCCATATCCTGAAATCAGCTATCTGATCCTCTAGAAAAGGCAGAACACCACAGAGGTAAATACATGTAGCTGTTCAAAAGCAAATGTATATATGGGACTTCTGATTGTTGAGGAGAGGAATGGCGGCACTCGGCACTTTGTCCCATTAAAGGCGAGCACTTTGGGGGTTGCTGAGCGAAGAGGGGAGGTTGCCAGGACTAGGTACCCCCTAAAAAAAACCTGCAGAAGAGCAGGGCTTCAGAGGGGTCCTGCAGAATCCGTTCTTTCCTCCTGCCGGGACCCGGTTCTCGCAACTACATTTTTGACAGAGGACTTTAAAAAAGCAGACATACGATATAAATGGGAGTTTCCAGAAGGACTCTAATTTATATACAAAGGCAAAAGATACAGATTTACAACAGAAACACAGGCACATGAATTTTTTGACAAACAAGGCAAAGACTTAGAAAGACAAAAAGCAGATAGGCATGGGAAGACTCCTTTGGAACAGCAAAGGCTGGCAATGGAACTGTTGGCACATTGAGAAGAAAAAGGTGCAGTAGGGGGCAGACCTATCTTAAGAAAAATAGACTGGCAAACCTTAAGATATTGAGCTGGAATGTGAACGGGTTGAATAGTAAAACAAAGAGAAATAGGGTGCAACACAAACGGATTAAAAAAGATGAAAAAGGGAGAATGATAATAGTTTAAATTAAAAATCATGGAGAGAATATATATTTGGTAGGAATCTATGCCCCAAACGATAATAAAGCAGAATTTTATTTTAAAAAAATAGAAACAGACCTGTTGGAATTTGCAGATAAAAAAATTATCATAATGGGAGATTTGAGCAGAGTGCCATCATTGGAAGTGGATGGTGTTACGATATAGAAGCAATGCAGCTGCAAATTGCTAGCTTGAAAACATCACATGATGTTGGGACTGTCCGTGGGAAACAGAGGGACAGTCAATTCACAGTGCGAAGCACCGGAATTAGCTCAGAGTGTAATATGAGCTCTTCCTCTTGCTCTTGTACAGGAAGTACAGGAGGTGTTTGTCTCTCGACTGCTGGAGCTTGAAGAGAGCAGTCATGTTTTCTGTAATGCTGCAAAGACAGAAATAAAGGCATGTAAATACGTTTCTGTCTATCTCTTTCCCCTGCCGGGGGGCAGGAAAAAGGGAGTGTGTTCTTCTCACGCTGAGAAGAATCGCCTATCGCGACCTAGCCTGGATCTTGCTGGGGAATGCAGCCAGGGAGGTCAACAGGAAACCAAGCCGGGTGCCTGGGAGTGCTGCCTGTTACTCCTGATATAGGCTTGATTTCCGACATCTGGTAGCAGAGGATGGTTTTGCTACATGCAGTAGCAAAAGAGGTCGATGGATCGTATTCATCCTCTGCAAGGAGATAAAGGAAGATATGGTAGCGTGCGGATGGAGGCTACAAAGGACGGCTGAGCACCGGAGGAGGCGTTTTTGCTGATAAGCTACGAGCAACAGAACCCCTAAGGTATGCTGATTTATGGGCTAAAAGAGTGAACGCAGATTGATTCTTCTCTGGTTCACAAAAGCTGCTGTTTGGATAAAAAACAGCGCTGAGAGAAAGCCACATTCTTCAAATTCCTTAGGACTGATAAGCTCTGCTATTGCCAAGTCCAGTTGCTAAGCAACGAGACGTCAGTAAAGTGGAAAATTACAAGCCAACGGAAGTAAGGCTGGGACTGTGAGAGGCTGGAAAAACACTGGTGGAAAATTCCAGCGTTTGTTTGTCTGTTATCTCACTGCTCTTGGAGGGACTTTCAAAACAGCCTGAGTTTAGCTGCCAGGTGCAAGGCAGTAAACAACCAGCTATTTGATTTTACCAGCGCGTGACTGAGAGCTGAGGCTTGGAATGAAGATGGCCTTATTCAGTCAGAAACTGAGTGGGCAAAACTGGGAACAGTGGAGTTTTGCAATGGAATATTTGCTGGTGGGAGAACAACTTTGGCACTTAGTGCAATCCCCTCTGCCTGATGCTGGACATGCACAGGGGAGGAAGGCTGAAGTTCAAAATGAACTGAAGCAGCGTTTGATCAGAATTCTGGCGGAGAATGTGGAAGCTTATCTTGAGCCAATTCTATTGGGTGCTGAGGAGCCACGAGTCGCTTGGCAATCCCTCCGAAAAGCTTGTGAAGCTGGGATGGGAAGCAAGGGCCAAGAGTTGGCTACACCACCAGAGGGAGAGAGCCAAGAAAGTGATAGCCAGATTCTTGAAAGCTCATTGAAAGCTGAGAAGAGCTTTGACCCCAAAAGGGGGAGTGAAGGAACTGTTGCTGCTGTTGCTGTTGATGTTCCTGTTCTTACTGCAACAGATGTTGCTGACAGGGGGAGTGAGGCTCGGAGTTGTAGCGCCCCCACTGCTATTGCAAGAGAAGAGCAAGCTGAAGCTCTGAACGTTGTTTGTTGTTGCAATTGTGGCCAGCCTGGGCATGTTCAGAGAAACTGTAAAAGGCCACGTCAGCAGAAAGAAGCCAAAGGGAGCTCTGCAAAGCCAGAGGCTTCAAGCAAGAGTCATAGTAAGTCCCAGGAGGAACCAGCTAAGGCTTTGAAGTCACTAAAAGCCACACCAGAAGTAGAAAACACTCTGCTGAGTGTTTCGCAGATCGCAAAGAAAGGACTGGTCTTGTCCTACGATAAGGAAAGCTGCAAGATCTTCAAAGATGGAGAGCTGTATCTTTCTGCCAGAGAGAAAGATGGACTGTATCTGTTGACATTTGAGGAATCTGATTATAATATGTCTATTGCATGTGATTCTAATATGATTTCTCTTGCAGGTGTGTCGAAAAGCGTCCAGAAGGCGACGAGAGTAACTAGTGCTTTTCAGTGAGTGTATGCTGATGTGATTGGTCCTCTAGCACCATCTAGAGGCAATGCAAGATATTATCTTGTGTGTGTGGATTATTTTTCTCATTATGTGTGGATACATATATTGCAGAGTCCAAAAGAAGCCTTAACAAGGTTTAAAGAGTTTTGTGATAAGGTTAAAAGTGTTCATGATTCTAACATTGATTGTCTTTTCACAGATGAAAAGCCAGTTTTTCTTTTACAGGATTTTCAGGATTTCCTGGATAAGCGAGGCATAAGGCACAAGACTGCTGTTTCTGCAGGTGCATGGAACAAGAGTGTCTGTGTGCAAGTGAACAAAGAATTGCAAAATGGCATGAAGGCGCAATTGCTAAGTTCACATTTGCCACATGAGTATTGGGCTGAATCTTTATCGTGTTATTGTTACACTTGGTTGAGAAAGATTTCAAAAGGTTTGGGATGTTCTCCTTTTGAAAAGCTATTTCACAGAAAACCTTCTGTTGCCCATTTTAAGGTTTTTAGGTCTCATGTGAAATCTGATGCTCCAGGTGGAGTAGAGAATGCTAGAGGCATTTTTGTGGGTTATGAAAAGGGTCTCTACAGAGTAATTTTGTCTGAATCTGGTCAGGTGATTCTCACAAAATTTCTAGAGAGTGCTCCTGAACAGGAGAGAGTAATTGTTCACACATTTCCCACTGAGGACAATTCAGATGATGATGATTTTACTGATTACAGTGGTACTGAGAGTGACAGTGATAGCTCAAAGAGCTCAGTTGACACAGTCATTGAGAGGAAATCTCACACAATGGCTAGACCTTCACAGGTGAAGGATGAACCACTGTTTACTATTGGAACTGGTTCTCCAAAGAGTCCTGAGACTGAACCAGTGAGCAGAGAGGATCAGCACCTCATACGCAGGTCTGAGAGAGTTACAAAGGGCGTACCACCCTGTTAGGATATTTCCGTTCCACCTTAAAAGGGAGCAGGCTTTGTGAGTCACAGAGTCTGCAGATTTCCTGTTCACAGGAAGTTTATGTTTTCTATTGCTTTCGTTTTCTCTCTCTGTGTCGTAGACACTGAAGCAGGCAGTCATGTTTTTCTTTGTTCTGATCAACGCTGAATAAAACTTGTAAATAATGCTCTCCTGAGTGCAACTTTGGCTGTGCATTATCTGCTGATAGAGAGTGTGCATCGGCTCTAGAATGTGGCAGGCTATTTCTGGAGCTCATGTCACTAATTGCTGATACTGCGTGACTACGGGAGATCGACGGACGTCCGGACACAGCTTGGGGCCATGATGGACTTTATCTCCCTGGCAGTATCCCAACAACAGGTTATGGGCACTTATTCACGGCACTTACAGGAGAGTAAGACTGCGAAGGACTGCTGAGAGGTATGTGGAGGAAAAGCAAAAGTGAGGCTTTTCGTTGCCACGGCAAAATCTCTTTGATGTCCGGCTGGCCTAACTGGTCTGGGAGCCGAGCCAAGCAAGCTTCGTGATTTATGGCTGCCGAGATAAGGAGCCTATGAAGTGAATAAGGGCTCACGGCTCAAGTGAAAAGCTGGAATGGAGTTTTTCCATGCTTCTGAAGCTTCTGAAGCTGCTGAGTGCCCAAAGGTATATCGGCACAATTATGAGACCTGGGCAAAATGGTGTGAAAGTTTGCTGCGTCAGTTTGGAGTGTGGCATACTGTGTCTGAAGCCCCTCCAGTTCCTCTGACAGATAGATGGAGGGCCGAAAATTCGAAGGCCATTGACGTAATAGTCTTGTCCGTCTCTCTGGAGGAAATTAAAACGTTAGCTGGCAACGTGACTACACGTAAGATGTGGAATGCTTTGAAGATAGCCCATCTGCCACTCATCCAAGCCCAGAGTTTGACTGCATCGGAGGTCCTGGCTGTTTCCCAGAATGCGAGTGAATGCAGGGATGCTGAGGGCACCGATTGCAGGCTGCAGGGGGAGCTGACTGTGATGTCATCCCAGGCAGCATTCCAGCCTCCAGGGGGAGCCAAGGAGTCGGCAGCTGAGAACTCTGTTTCTCGTGAGAACCAAGGTCATCGCCTTTGCAGAGGCCGGAAGGGCAGAGGTAAACAGAGCAAGATGCGTGCAGATGGCCCGAAGCAGAAGGGGGGTGAAGAGCCCACGTCAGTGGAAAACAAGGCTTTGTTTGCTGGCACAGCTTCACCAAAGGCTAAAGGCAAGTTTGATTGCCAGGAGCAGGGGGGCAAGCAGCAAAAGCCCAAGCCGGTGGAAAACAAGGTTTTGCTTGCCAGAAAAGCTGCTCCAAAGGCTAAGGCCAGGTTTATTATTGATTCGGGCTGCACCCGCCATGTGACAAAAGATAGGCATCTCTTTATCTCCTTCAAACCTCAAGAAGGTGAGATCCACCTGGCTGACGGAAAGACGTTACGAATTGCAGGAGAAGGGTCTGTGAAACTGGCAAGTCTGCACACTACCATCAAAGATGTACTATATGTTCCAGGTGCTGCAGACAATTTGCTCAGTGTCCCACAGCTGACTGGGCGTGGTTTTGAGATTTCCTTCAAGAGGAGCGTCTGTGTCATCAGGAAAGGCAAAGAGGACATTTTGCATGCAAAGTTTATAGATGGTTTGTTCTGTATAACTTATGATGACAATGGTGCTGTTGCTGTGTCTAATGTTGATTCTTGTTGTGTTGCACAAGCTAACAAAGTTCTTCATGCAGGTTGCATTCATGATGCACACAGAGGATTTTGTCACATGTCTTGGCAGGCGCTGGCCAAGATGCCTAAGTTGGTTGAGGGTTTGAACATCAAACCCTGTAAGTTTCACATGAAATGTGTATCTTGTGCAGAGAACAAGGTGAAGGTTGCTCCAAAAGGCAAGGAGTCTAGCAGGCAGGCTTCCAAACCCTACCAGCTAGTCCACGCAGACCTGGTTGGTCCACTTGCGCCCTCTTTGGGTGGAGCAAGGTACTTCATGGTTCTAATTGATTCTTTTTCCAGGTACATTCATGTGTTTATGCTCGAGCAGAAATCGCAAGCGTTTCCTAAGTTCAAGGCATTCTGTGCTTGGTTGGAGAATGTTCACGGTAAACGTATCGGCTGTCTCTTTACTGATCGGGGCGGGGAGTTCAGTTCTCAGCAGTTTGAAGCTTTCCTGACTGAGAAGGGAATCCAGCATGACTTGTCAACGCCTAGATCGCCATGGATGAATGGACTTGCGGAGCGAGTAAATCAAACGTTGTTGCAAGGAATGAAAACCTTGTTGGATGATGCCAATCTCCCTGATAAGTATTGGGGGGAGGCTCTGTCGACTTTTGTTTACACTTTTAATCGCAGATTGTCATCACCTATTGGTTGTACCCCCTACGAGAAGATGTTTGGTAAGAAACCCAACATCAAGCACTTTGACATGAAGGATCTTGGTGAGGTATCCAACTATCTTTCTCTGCAGGTGGAAAGGGACCAAGCAGGTAATTTTCTGGTACACCAAACACAGAAAATTGCTGATGTATTAGCCAGGTTGAATTTGGTTGATGCAAACCCAGCAGACACACCGATGGTGCAAGGTTACCAGGTAGATAGTACTGCTGAAGCGTTTTCTGACACAACGCTGTACAGATGCATTCTAGGCAAGTTGAATTTCATTGCTAGATGCTCAAGACCTGACATTGCTGTAAGCACTAACCTGCTTAGCAGACATGCTAACAATCCTACTGTTCAGGATTGGAAAGCTCTGAAGCGCATAGCCCGCTATTTAAAAGGGACTTTGCACTACAGGCTGAGGTTCACCAGTCAGAAGACTGGAGGTCTTGAAATCTTTGCAGATGCTAGTTTTGGAAGTGACACCACGAATGGTACAAGTACTTCTGGAGTATGCTACATGTACAACCACTGTCTGTTTGACTGGCTGTGCAAGAAGCAGATGACAGTGAGCCTAAGTTCCTGTGAAGCAGAACTCAATGCTCTGTCATTTTCACTCATGGATTGTGAATGGTTGATGCAACTGCTTAAGGACATCAGAGTTTCTGTGAAATGTCCTATACAAGTGTATCAAGACAATAGATCCTGTTTGGCTTTGCTGAACTCAGAGAGTTGCAAGCAAAGAACCAAGTACTTGCAGATTAAGCTACATCGTGCAAGAGAGTGTATTCAGAAAGGACTCATTCAGGTGTCCTACATGGCAGGAAATGAAATTCCTGCTGATCTGTTGTCTAAGGTTGTTAACAGAGAACAACTTAAGGTTTACGTACAGAGGTTGCAATTGGGTTGAACCACAGGTACTACAGGTTACACGGAAAGGGGGAGGATGTTAGAATATTTCCGTTCCACCTTAAAAGGGAGCAGGCTTTGTGAGTCACAGAGTCTGCGCATTTCCTGTTCACAGGAAGTTTATGTTTTCTATTGCTTTCGTTTTCTCTCTCTGTGTCGTAGACACTGAAGCAGGCAGTCATGTTTTTCTTTGTTCTGATCAATGCTGAATAAAACTTGTAAGTAATGCTCTCCTGAGTGCGACTTTGGCTGTGCATTATCTGCTGATAGAGAGTGTGCATCGGCTCTAGAATGTGGCAGGCTATTTCTGGAGCTCATGTCACTAATTGCTGATACTGCGTGACTACGGGAGATCGACGGACATCCGGACACAGCTTGGGGCCATGATGGACTTTATCTCCCTGGCAGTATCCCAACACACCCAAGAGGTATTCCAAAGAGTTTGCTAACTCAGCTGTTGCATGTGTTACTATTGTTGACAACTCAACACAGGTTGAAGCTGTGTCCAAGTCAGAGACAAAGACACAACAGGGAGTTGCTAAGCGTAACACTACATTCCCTAGCCAAGGTAATGCAGAAACACTCATTCCTTGGAAGTCAGACAACCAGAGATATACACTGGGGAAACCAGTGGCGGGTAGTTCCAAGGGTGGAACTAAAACAACAGGGGATTGTTATATGTATAACAACTGTTTGTTTTCTTCTCTGGATCAAGCTTTGTTCGCAGCTCACATTGATTCATATGGGGGAGTATGTTACGATATAGAAGCAATGCAGCTGCAAATTGCTAGCTTGAAAACATCACATGATGTTGGGACTGTCCGTGGGAAACAGAGGGACAGTCAATACACAGTGCGAAGCACCGGAATTAGCTCAGAGTGTAATATGAGCTCTTCCTCTTGCTCTTGTACAGGAAGTACAGGAGGTGTTTGTCTCTCGACTGCTGGAGCTTGAAGAGAGCAGTCATGTTTTCTGTAATGCTGCAAAGACAGAAATAAAGGCATGTAAATACGTTTCTGTCTATCTCTTTCCCCTGCTGGGGGGCAGGAAAGGGGGGGGGTGTTCTTCTCACGCTGAGAAGAATCGCCTATCGCGACCTAGCCTGGATCTTGCTGGGGAATGCAGCCAGGGAGGTCAACGGGAAACCAAGCTGGGTGCCTGGGAGTGCTGCCTGTTACTCCTGATATAGGCTTGATTTCCGACAGATGGAACCATCAGAAAAAAGAGACAAAAGAAGGGAAACTTCCCAAAACTTTCTTTGATATGACTAAAACTTTGAACTTGGTAGACATTTGGAGAGTAAGGCATTTAATGGAGAAACAGTTCACTTATTATTCTCATGGCCATTAGAGCAGTACGAGAAGTGATGCAGTTTGGATTACTAAAGAATTGGAATTCAGTCAAGAAAGTTGAGATAGAGCAGAGGATTATGTCAGATCATAACCCAGTGGCTGTGGAAATGCAAAAGGAAGAACGGTCAACCTTGAGATGGAGACTTAATAATGATTTATTGGATGACCAAGAATTAGTAGACAACACAAAAAAATTAGAAGAATATTTTAAATTGAATTTAAATAAAGAAATAAAAACCCAAACTGTATGGGATGCTAGTAAAGCGGTCATGAGAGGCTTTTTTTTTTAATAAGATATTTATTAGGTTTTTTGAAATATTACAGTAAAAATGAAAAAGAAAAGAGAAAAATACAAAATAAAAACAATTAAAAACACACATATTTCCAGTTATTTATTTTCCTTTAGCTTGTTTCCCGGACCTCCTCGTACCTCCCTTTTTTGTATTCCACTTCAATTTATTGGTTCAGCAAATCCTTACCATTAGATTTTAACCCATTTATAACCCTTTTTTTCATATTCTCTTAAAGCATTACAGCTAGAAACCACTTAGTTACTATCCAACATCATTCTATCATTCATTAATTTTACAATATTTCTGTAAGTAGTCTTTAAATTTCTTCCAATCTTCTTCCACCGACTCTTCTCCCTGGTCTCGGATTCTGCCAGTCATTTCTGCCAATTCCATATAGTCCATCACCTTCATCTGCCATTCTTCCAAAGTGGGTAGATCTTGTGTCTTCCAATACTTTGCAATGAGTATTCTTGCTGCTGTTGTAGCATACATAAAAAAAGTTCTGTCCTTCTTTGGCACCAATTGGCCGACAATGCCCAGAAGAAAGGCCTCTGGTTTCTTCAAGAAGGTATATTTAAATACCTTTTTCAGTTCATTATATATCATTTCCCAGAAAGCCTTAATCCTTGGGCACGGAGAGGCTTTTTTATACAACAAAATGCTGTTAAAAAAAGAGCCAGGGAAGCAAAGAAAAAGGAAATTTTGGGTGCCACCAGTGGCGTTGCAACGGGGGGGGGGGCATGGGGGACAGTACGCAGCTGCAGCGGCTATGGACGGGTCCCGGCACCGTCTTTATGGGGCTGGAGTGGCACCGGCGGCAAACCAATATAAAGCACATGTGCAGCGGCGCTACGTACGGTGCATGCGTCATACGTAGTGATGCCGCACATGCGCCCTACTTCATGATGCCCGCCCTGGGTGTCACGATGCCTTCCTTCATAGTGGTCCCTTCCAGATGCCTGTTTTTGTTGATTCATGATTGTTTCTATTCATGATAGTAGGAGGGCAGTTATATGCAAGACTGTATTCAGTACTGTTTGTGCCTGCAAAGCTTTCGGGACAGACATACTCTGACACTTCCAACCAGTGCCCCCTAACTTCCAGCTGAAACCAGGTACCGTTTTCATACCACAAATGTTCTTCAGTGGTGAACCATGGCGTCTCAAATTCCAGGGGAGCCCTGTACAGTGCCAAAATTCAGTGCCCCCATGCCTCTCAACATCCATTCAACATCATATTGTGGTGTCCCCTGTGGGGCCCACAAGGCTTCATGCCAGTGTGACCAAATCTGTTGCACTCCCCTAAATCCGCCTAAATGTTATGGGGGGGGGAGTTGTCCCACTTAAGTTGCATTTTATAGCTCAAGAGGGCCCCTCTGGCTGATAATAATATAGTAGCACAGGGGATGCATCACAGAACAACTTGCAAAGCAAAATGACATGTAGTTGGTCCACCACAATTGCAATATTATTGCATCAGTGACCTGCAAAAAAGCCTGCAACAAGTCACTGACTGCAGTAATAGTGCCCTGCTTTGTCTTTCACACATGGAGCAACTGGGAAGAGCTTTTGGGGCCATCCAAAAATAAGATAGAATAGAATAAATAATTCATATTTATTATAGTATACTGCATATGTTCTCCTCCACACATACAGGAGGACATGCAAACTTGTATGCAGGGGTATACAAGTTTGTAAATTAAAAGAAAAGGTTTTATTTTTTAAATAATGTCAAGTCCTCGCTGTGCGAGCAGGTAGCCAGAACAGGGGGCCTTGTAAGAGTGCACCGTGGCAAGGTAGGCATCAACAAAAATTCTTCCCCTCTTTGACTGTGTATTGGTTGAAAGGTGTGCAGCTGAGACTGTAACAAAGGAGGCATTGTGATTCCACAAGCCACTGTTACGGCAATTGGAACAGGTTCTAAAGGCAATGAGGGAGATACTCGTCCAGTTGTAAATAATTTCTTTATTTTCCAATAAATGCAAATCCCCCCAAATTACCAAGTTTCATTCTGACTTTAAAATAAAAACAATGCAAATATCTATCTATCTCAGAAGGTGCTATGACAAGCACCTGGGAGCTTTCAGGGCTTGCAGAAGGTTGAGTGTTGGCGATCGACCCCCTCGGGAAATGCTGACTCCTCTTCCCAGGCACTGGGGCCTCTGGCTGGTGATCTGCCCCTGGCTGGTCTTTGCTCCGTCCAGGGAGATCGGTAATAAGCGACACCTCCCTTTTGGAAGATGCACACTCCCTTTCCCCTTGCATCTCAGCAGAAGAAAGAAAACAGTCTGAAAGTAGTCTAACTCATTCTACTTTATTCCACAGACTGTACACTGTACACGAGCTAGTACAAAACATGACTTCTCTCTCAGAAGCCTCCGTACAACTCACTCACTCCTCCTTTGCAGCAACAACAGGAAGGTCTCAAGTTACACTGAGAACACAACCTTGAGAACAGTGTAGGACATCCTGTCTCATGCTCAGTAAAATCAGAAACATCACATGATGTAAACAATGTGCTGTTAGGATGCAGCTGGTGAGCTCTCATATCCCAACATCCTCCCCCATATGAGGCGAATCGAGCTGTGAAAACAAAGGCAGCATCTAGAGAAGAAAACAAACAGTTGTTATACACATAACAATCCCCTGTTGTTTCAGTTCCACCTTTGGAACTACCTGCCACTGGATCTACCAGAGCAAACCTCAGGTTGCCTGTTTTCCAAGGAACTAGAGCTTCTGCTCTACCTTGGCTGGGGAGAATTGAGTTGCGCTTTGCAACTTCCAGGAGTGGCTTTGTCTCTGTCTTGGACAAACCTCGAACCTGGCTTGAGTTGTTAACTACAGCAACACATGCAACCGCTGAGTTAGCAAACTCTTGAGAGTACCTTTTGGGTGGTATTCCCTTTTTGACTCTCTCAGATCTGTGAATGAGGTGCAGATCCTGCTTGCTGGCTGGTTCTTCTTGGGACTTTTGGGAGAAACACGCCCAACAGTAAACAGTGGCTCAGTCAATTCCAGTTCAGCCTGAACCTGTGTAGGCCTGGACATTGTGTGTGAACCCTTCTCAATGACTGTGTCATCAAAACTCTCAGTGGAGCTCTCAGTATCACTCTCAGTATCAGAATACTCATCTGTATTGGTATCAGTGGGAAAAGTGTGGAGAACCCCTCTCTCCTGTCTTCTAGTGCTTTCTACAAACTTTGTGAGAATCACTTGATCAGACTCAGGTAGTACTACTCTGTAGTAACCCTTTTCATAACCCACAAAAATGCCCTTGGCACCCTTGATTCCCTGTGGTGTATCCACACGCACAAGAGACCCAAAAACCTTAAAGTGTTTAACTGAAGGTTTTCTGTGGGACAGTTTCTCAAATGGAGAACTTTCCATACCTGCTGAAACCTGTCTTACCCACGTGTAAGAAAAAGCGTTCAGCGACTCAGCCCAGACCTCTTGGGGCAAATGCGAACTTAGCAGTTGAGTTTTCATGCCTTTCTGCAACTCTGTGTTCACTTTTACACACACACACTTGTTCCATGAAGCTTCAGAGACAGCAATCTTGTGATCTATCTCACGTTTCTCAAGGAAATCTTGAAAATCCTGTGAAACAAAAACCGGCTTTTCATCTGTGAAAAGACTTTCAACATTAGCATCATGAACAAATTTAACCTTATCACAAAATTCTCTGAACTTTGCTAAGGCTTCCTGTGGTTTCTGCAGCACATGAATCCACACATACTGAGAAAAATGATCAACAATTACAAGATAGTACTTTGCTTTGCCTCTAGAGAGCGGTAGAGGACCGATTACATCAGCATACACCCGCTGAAAAGCTTTGGTAACCTTCGCAGATTTCTTGTTCTTGGCACCTGTGGAAAAACCTGTAAAAGAAGATACCTTATTTTCACAAGCATTACAATCTTTGTAATCTGAATTATCAAAACATAACAGATACAGTCCATCTTCCTCTTTGGCAGAAAGATACAGCTTCCCGTCCTTAAAGATCCTGCATCTCTTCACATCAAAGGATATAACCAATCCTTGCTTTGTCATCTGAGACACACTCAGCAAGTTGAACTCCAAACCTGGGACAAAGTAAACGTTGTTTATAGTCAAATTAAGACTCTCCAGGAACACAGTCCTGAATCCAGTTGCTTCCATCTCCTGCCCATTCGCTTGCTTCACAGTGAAGCGTCGATTCTCATATGTTGAGAACAAACTTCGCCATCCTGTCAGGTGCTGTGTAGCTCCAGCAACAATTACAAAAGCATTCCCAATCGATGATGAAGCCTTTGGTGACATCAAAGCTTTGGCAGGCCTCACCTGAGACTTGGCACGACTCTTACCTGTAGCCTCTGGCTTTCCTGAGCTCCCCTTGGCTCCTTTGGAAACACGGCTCCTTTTACAGTTCTTCTGTAAATGGCCAGCCTGACCACAATTGTAGCACCGAATGACGTTTAAGGCTATAGCCTGCTCCTCCTGAGCAACTGTGGGGGTAGCACTGGCAGCTTGACCCGCCCCATCAGCAACAGCTATGGCAGCCAATCTGTCATTCTCATTAAGCAAAGCGGCACAAATGAGCTGCACCGTCAGGTCCTGAGCAGGGAGTGAACCCAGCTGACTTGCAACAGTCTTAAATCTTTGATCCAAGCTGTTTATGATCATGAAACAAAAGATAGCTTCATCAAGCAGAAAATTTCGCTCCGCCATCTGCCGGCGCAAATACTGCATCTGCGTCAGATGAGCCTGAAGATCCCCATCCGGCTTCAGTCTAAAGTTTGTGAGCTTTTCAAAATGCAGCAGAGCAGTCCCAGCTGCTTCACGCATGTGTATGCGTCTCAAAGCTTGCCACATGTCCCTTGCGTGAGGCAAATCTGCAATGTGCACCAACTTGTCGTCTCCTACACACAAGATGATCGCAGACCTTGCCTGCATGTCAGAGTCATTCCAGACCCTTGTTGGTGCAGCAGGGATGGGACTTTGAATTACTCCAAATATTCTCTGTCTCTCGAGCAGCGCCTGCATTTTTAGAGACCAACTGAAATAATTCCCATCTGACAATGGTGATGGATATGGCAGCCCAGCCCCCGGTCTGGCATCCATCTTGATCCCAATTAACAGCTATCAGCTACTAGCTGGAAACTTGGCAGCAAGCAAGCTGTAAAATTCCAACAGCCTTTGAGCCTTAACTGCTCAACTCCGGCTTGCGTCTGCTTTGAGGCTTAACGAGTCCATAAATCAGTACAGAGTACTCACAGTTCCTTGGCGGCTAGCTTCAAAAAGTGTCCGACTTGACTGGCAGGGTAAACAGCTCTCCCCCGGAATGTAGGAACTTGGCTTTCGCTGTGTTTTAATCCAAAAACAAGCGGCAGAAAAACAGCATAGCTTCGATGAACCGGAGAAGCCTTCGATCCGCGTTCATCAGGCAGCCATCCATCAGGAACCATCTGGAACCGGCAGACGTCCATGGAATCGCCCCAACCAGCAACTCTGCTACCATTTGTTGGCGATCAACCCCCTCGGGAAAGGCTGACTCCTCTTCCCAGGCACTGGGGCCTCTGGCCGGTGATCTGCCCCTGGCTGGTCTTTGCTCAGTCCAGGGAGATCAGTAATAAGTGACACGTCCCTTTTGGAAGATGCACACTTCCTTTCCCCTTGCATCTCAGCAGAAGAAAGAAAACAGTCTGAAAGTAGTCTAACTCATTGGCTAGTAGAGGGCAGGGAGAAATTCAGGGCCCTGCCAGACTGGCTTCCCTTGCGACAAATACCCCCCCCCCCAATAACAACAAACCCACCATAGGGCCTCACATACTGTTGGCAATGATTTTGGCAAATGCGTGGCTCAGGAGCCTCTCGTCCTCATGAAGGGGCTGCAAGCCCACCAGAAGGCTGTAGTCCAGGCATAGGCAAACTTGGCCCCCGGCTGTTTTGGGACTACAATTCCCATCATCCCTGACCACTGGTCCTGTTAGCTAGGGATGATGGGAGTTGTAGACCAAAAACATCTGGAGGGCCGAGTTTGCCTATGCCTGCTGTAGTTTATCATGCCGAAATCCTTCAGGAATTGTGTGCCCAGCTCCATCTGAGTCGTCATCCAGGCACGCTGTGGAGCTGCCTGGATGAGAGGTGGGCATCTTCGGCCAGTCAGGGGTGAAGAGCTGGCAAGATCCCCTGTACTGAGCAGAAAAGCAAACTCTTTGGCCTCCGAGATCTCTCTCAACTCTCAGGAGCCCTCACTGTGATCCATACTAGAGGAATTTTGTCCTGCTTTTGCTGAGCTACAACACAGGAGTGCACCCCCAGGTGGCCATGATGTGGTAACCCTGGCGAAGCATTGCAGAGCAACTGAGAAAACAGAATGATGTTTGCGTGGACAGTCCATTAGAAAGCTGCACTATTATTGCATCGCTAGCACATTGCAGAATATGGCCCCCCTCCACGCAAAAACATCCATCTGGATGGACAGTAGCTTTCATTTCGGAGGTTGTGGTTTTACATCTTCCTATTTATTTATTTATTCAAAATTATTTATTTATTTCATAAAATTTATACACTACCAGATGGTAAGAAACATCAAAGCCGTTTACAGAAAGATAAAACCATAAAATCAGGGAAAACCTACAGTACATTAAACGCTGAAGAAGTGAATACCAGGATAGATCAGAACTGACTCCCAAGGCAAGGGGAAGAGACATGGCTAAGATGGCAGGACAGCTTACTCTATGATGTTAACCCCTTCATGCACTAATTAGATTGAAGCATGTTGGTTGTTTGAGACTGGTTATCCCACACAACATGCTCTCACGCAACCCATGCCCTCCAACTGAAAACCCATTTCCTGGACAATATCAACATTGTGTTTTGTGCCTGTGAACTGCACAGTGAATATTTTTATTAGAAAAGAAAACAGCCCGGTATTTCAGCTTCTCAAAGTTGTTTTATTCAGTGAGCTGCTACAGCTTGTCACACCCAAATCCTCCAAAGGAATCTGCCAAAGTGCTTTTCCAGGCAAAAGGGGGCAGAGGAAGAGAAACCAAGAACCTCAAATTCACTAGACCAGGGATGGGGAATTCTGTGGCCCTCTAGATGTTGTTGGATTCCATCACCCCTGACCGTCAGGCATGCTGGCTGGGGCAGCAGGCCATTGGATCTGGCAATATCTGGGAGCCCACAAGATTCCCTGCCCCCGCCCTAAACAAACAACCAGGCACTCAGCTGTGAGGCATGCCTCTTACCGGAGGGAGGGTCACTCCAGAGGCAGCTGTGGCATGGGGGTGCTGGATCATGCCTTTGTGGGCACATCTGAGGACTAAAGAGGACCCCCTAGGAAGCGTGCATGGAGATCTTCCTTACCACGTGGTTCTCTGGCAAAAACACAACAATACTAATGGCCATATGGAACCACACCTCAAAGCTGGATCAGACTTCCCAGATCCTGCAGGAGGAAGTCTGGGGCAGAGGGGCCTAGAGTGGGAGTCAGAGCTGCTCTTAGGGCTGCATGTCTGAAGCGTGGGCAGAAATCTTTGGGTGTGAGGTTGCATGGGGCTGTCTCTTTGTGTTTTGGCGATGCCAAGCCACCAGCCAGCCAGAGGCAGGCAACCAACTGGGTTCAGGGGCAAGCTTCTTTGCAAAGCCAGTCTGACTTCACCGAAGGCAATGGCAGAGTGACCATTCGGCCCGTGTTCTGCTTCGCTGTGAAATGGCATGTGTTCCTCAACCCAGAGAACCTCTCGTTCAACGTCAAGCTGGTCTAAGGAAGAAAAGCATAAGAGTTAGTCTTGAATCCCCACACACATGTGCTGGGAGATGCCTGCACACCCTGCTCTGGAGTGAGAAAAATCCACCACATTCAAACACTCCTGCATGAAGCTGCCCATGGCAAGGTTACAGCACAAACCCTAGAGATTCTGATGTCCAGGAATGGTTTCCTTGAGGGCATGTGTCATAGGGTACCTGTCAGGGAACTGCCATCAGTACTGGAGGGAGAGCGCAAAAGCCAGAGGGATTCCAGAGAGCGTCCAGGGATCAGGAGAAGCAGCCCATCTTCTGGGGAAGAGAATCAGCGTAGCACCAGTGGAGAAGGGGGGCAGGTGGGGGAAGTGGCGAGGCAGTCCCATGACTCCTTGCCTGGGACCAGCGGGGAGAGTAGGGGTCCTCCGTTGCCCACACCCTTGTTGGGATACTGCCAGGGAGATAAAGTCCATCAAGGCCCCCAAGCCGTCTGCCGGACGATCCATCGACCTCCCGTAGGCACGCAGCGACATGAGTTTCTAGAAAATATCTTGCCACATTCTAGAGCTCATGCACACTCTATAAGCAGATAATGCACAGCCAAAAGTTGCAGTCAGGAGAGCATTATTTACAAGTTTATTCAGCATTGATCAGAACACAGAAAAACATGACTGACTGCTTTAGTGTCTGCGACACACAGAGAGAAAACGAAAGCAAACAGAAAACATAAACATCCTGTGAACAGGAAATACGCAGACTCTGTGACTCACAGCCTGCTCCCTTTTAAGGTGGAACGGAAATATCCTAACATCCTCCCCCTTCCCGTGTAACCTGTAGTACCTGTGGTTCAACCCAATTGCAACCTTTGTACGTAAACCTTAAGTTGTTCTCTGTTAACAACCTTAGACAACAGATCAGCAGGAATTTCATTTCCTGCCATGTAGGACACCTGAATGAGTCCTTTCTGAATACACTCTCTTGCACGATGTAGCTTAATCTGCAAGTACTTGGTCCTTTGCTTGCAACTCTCCGAGTTCAGCAAAGCCAAACACGATCTATTGTCTTGATACACTTGTACAGGACATTTCACAGAAACTCCGATGTCCTTAAACAGTTGCATCAACCATTCACAATCCATGAGTGAAAATGACAGAGCATTGAGTTCTGCTTCACGGGAACTTAGGCTCACTGTTGTCTGCTTTTTGCACAACCAGTCAAACAGGCAGTGGTTGTACATGTAGCATACTCCAGAAGTGCTTGTACCATCCGTGGTATCACTTCCAAAACTTGCATCTGCAAAGATTTCAAGACCTCCAGTCTTCTGACTGGTGAACCTCAGCCTGTAGTGCAAAGTCCCTTTCAAATAGCGGGCTATGCGCTTCAGAGCTTTCCAATCCTGAACAGTAGGATTGTTAGCATGTCTGCTAAGCAGGTTAGTGCTTACAGCTATGTCAGGTCTTGAGCATCTAGCAATGAAATTCAACTTGCCTAGAATGCATCTGTACAGCGTTGTGTCAGAAAACGCTTCAGCAGTACTGTCTACCTGGTAACCTGTCACCATCGGTGTATCTGCTGGGTTTGCATCAACCAAATTCAACCTGGTTAATACATCAGCAATTTTCTGTGTTTGGTGTACCAGAAAATTACCTGCTTGGTCCCTCTCCACCTGCAGAGAAAGATAGTTGGATACCTCACCAAGATCCTTCATGTCAAAGTGCTCCTTCAGCTGAGCTAGGGTGCTTTGGTACAAAGCCTGATTCTTCCAAAACACCAGAAGATCATCAACAAAACATAAACAATACAGTTTGTTTTGCCCCTCCTCCTTGACAAACACACATGGATCAGCTTTGCCCTGGTGAAAACCTAGAGAAAGCAACGTCTCAGTGAGTTTCGTGTTCCAACACCTGGCACTCTGCTTGAGACCATACAAGGATTTCCGCAGTTTACAGACCATTCCCTTCTGTATCTGCATCCCATCAGGTGGAAGCATAAACAGCTCCTCCCCCAAAATCCCGTACAAAAAAGCTGTATTAATGTCATGATGGGAAACATGCAGTTTCTCCTCCGCAGCTATCTTGAGCATCAGCCGAATGCTCTCATATTTGACGGTGGGTGAGTAGGTCTCGTGGTAATCCTGTCCTGGTACCTGTGAAAAACCTCTGGCAACCAATCTGGCTTTGTGTCTGACAACCTTGCCATTCTGGTCTGTCTTGGCCTTGAAGACCCATTTGCTGCCAACCAGTCTCATTCCTGGGACTACCGGTACCAGTTCCCAAGTTTGGTTCCTATTCAAGGAATCAACTTCAGCCTTCATGGCATTAAGCCAAGGCTCAGCATCTTTAGAGGTTAACTCCTGAACCTCTTTGAAGCTTGAAGGTTCCCACACCTTCTCTGAGCTACTAAGAACAGCAGTTGCTGTCTTAGCAAACTCATCAGCAAATCTCTTTGGAGGTCTGCCCTTGGTCGCTCTTTCAGATCTGCGTACTAGACGCAAGTCCTCTGGACTCATCTCCTCCTTCTTAGGAGAAAAGTGACCAATGGTGAACAGTGGTTCTTCCAGTTCATTGTCAGACGCATCAGATGGTCTGACTGAGGCCTTTGCGCTCTTGTAGTCTGCTGTGTCATCACTGTCACTGACATCAGCAGCAGCGCCGCCCACTGAACTGGAATCCGAACTCTGATCATCATCATCATCATCATCATCATCCTCAGCAGCTTCCTCAGCTTTAGCTGCTTCTTTGACATCAGCTTCATCCTCCTCTGGGTAACTCTGGAAAATTCCCACATTTCCCCCCCACTTAGGATTGTACTCAACACTCCTTGTGAACTTAATGGACTTAGAGTTGGTCATCCATACCCTGTATGCACCTTTTTCGTACCCCATGAACAAACCATGTGCCCCACGCTTCCCAAGCTTGTTGCTCTGTGGGGTGTGTACCCACATGTAAGAACCAAAGATTCTCATGTGCACAGAATGCCTTGAACCTAGGAAACGCTTGCGATTTCTGCTCGAGCATAAACACATGAATGTACCTGGAAAAAGAATCAATTAGAACCATGAAGTACCTTGCTCCACCCAAAGAGGGCGCAAGTGGACCAACCAGGTCTGCGTGCACTAGCTGGTAGGGTTTGGAAGCCTGCCTGATAGACTCCTTGCCTTTTGGAGCAACCTTCACCTTGTTCTCTGCACAAGATACACATTTCATGTGAAACTTACAGGGTTTGATGTTCAAACCTTCAACCATCTCTGGCATCTTGGCCAGTGCCTTCCAAGAGAGGTGGCAAAACCTTCGATGTGCATCGTGAATGCATCCTGCATGAAGAACTTTGTTAGTTTGTGCAACACAACAAGAATCAACATTAGACACAACAGCACCATTGTCGTCATAAGTTATACAGAACAAGCCATCCATAAACTTTGCATGCAAAATGTCCTCTTTGCCTTTTCTGATGACACAAACGCTCCTCTTGAAGGAAATCTCAAAACCACGCCCAGTCAGCTGTGGGACACTGAGCAAATTGTCTGCAGCGCCTGGAACATACAGTACATCTTTGATGGTAGTGTGCAGACTTGCCAGTTTCACAGTCCCTTCTCCTGCAATTCGCAACGTCTTTCCATCAGCCAGGTGGATCTCACCTTCTTGAGGTTTGAAGGAGATAAAGAGATGGCGGTCTTTTGAGACATGGCGGGTACAGCCTGAATCAACAACAAACCTGGCCTTGGCCTTTGGAGCAGTCTTTCTGGCAAGCAAAACCTTGTTTTCCACCGGCGTGGGCTTTTGCAGCTTGCCCCCCTGCTCCTGGCCATCAGACTTGCCTTTAGCCTTTGGTGAGGCTGTGCCAGTAAACAAAGCATTGTTTTTCCCTGGCTTGGGCTTTCCACCCCCCCTCTGCTTCTTGCCATCTGCTGGCTTCTTCCTTTGTTTATTTCCAGTCTTTGGACAAAACTTCTGAGTGTGACCTTGGGTCCCACAGTTCCAGCACTTCACAGCTGCCAACGCTTTGGCTCCCCCTGGAGGCTGGAATGCTGTCCCACATTGCTCCCCCTGGAGCGCACAAGCCGACTCAGCTGCATTCCTTCTATCGTATTCATTTTGCAAAGTTGCCAAGACCTTTGTAGCAGTGAGGTCTTGCGCAGGGAGGGTCGCCAGCTGACTTGCCACGACATGGTAGCTTTCATCCAGGGAGTCCAGGATGAGAATTGCAAACAGTGACTCAGGCATATTGAAACCTCTCTGAGTCAATTCCTGTCTGAGATGCTGCAAATGTAAAACGTGGGCTCTAAGGTCTTCCCCTGGCTCCAAACGCTTCTTTTGCAGCTTTCTGAAATAAAGCAACACAGACCCAGCCTCTTGTCGGAGATGACAGGCTCTAAGCCCGTCCCACATCTCACGGGCACTGGCCTTGCCAGCCAGGGTGATTAACTCTTCAGGAGCTACTGAGAGCAAAATTATCCCCATGGCTCTTGAGTCCTGTGCCGTCCATTCATCTGTCACAGGGGCTGGGGGGTCCTCAGAAACGGTATTCCACACTCCAAGCTTTCTCATCTGGCCCTCACAGTACCTTGCCCAGGTCTGATAGTTGTGGCCATTTAGCTTTGGTGGAGACGGAGCAGTTTCTGAGGATTGTAAAAGATCCATCTCAGCCTTTTACTTGAGCAGTGAGTCTTATTCACTTCAAAGACATCTTATCTTGGCTCCCATTAATCACGAATGCTCTGGCGCAGCTCCCAGATCAATTAAGCCAGCCGGAGTTCAAAGACTCTTCCGCGGCATCAGAAAAGCCTTACTTTCGCTTTTCCTCCACATACCTTTCAGCAGTCTGTCGCAGTCTTACTCTCCTGTAAGTGCCGTGAATCTGGGCCCATAACCTGTTGTTGGGATACTGCCAGGGAGATAAAGTCCATCAAGGCCCCCAAGCCATCTGCCGGACGATCCATCGACCTCCCGTAGGCACGCAGCGACATGAGTTTCTAGAAAATATCTTGCCACATTCTAGAGCTCATGCACACTCTATCAGCAGATAATGCACAGCCAAAAGTTGCAGTCAGGAGAGCATTATTTACAAGTTTATTCAGCGTTGATCAGAACACAGAAAAACATGACTGACTGCTTTAGTGTCTGCGACACACAGAGAGAAAACGAAAGCAAACAGAAAACATAAACATCCTGTGAACAGGAAATACGCAGACTCTGTGACTCACAGCCTGCTCCCTTTTAAGGTGGAACGGAAATATCCTAACAACCCTCCCTGCGCAGAAGGCTTTCGCGCAGAGAGGGTAGGCGGAGACTAGGCGTCAAAGAGCTTCTTTGCTGGAAGAAGTTTAAGAAACGCCCACTCATGGATTCTGCCAGCGACTGAGTCAGCCACAGGTGAGTGGCGGTCCGGACAGATGAGGTTCACTTTGGCAGCCCAGCCAGGTGTTTGCACCCAGCCAGGGAGATGGGTACCTGCTTACGCACGAGCAACCCCTTAGAAACCATTACAGTACCAAACCCACCTTCTATGTTTTGAAGCCCGGGAGTTAAGAGATGAGGAGTCCACCCAACCCAAGCTCGAGCTGGGGGTTGGACTGGAAGGGAGACAAGCTAATGTCCCCAGAATTGGGGGAAAGCTTGGCTAATTTCCAGGTCCAACTGAATGGCACCATGATGTGTGGTCCTCTGATGCATGAGAAAGCTCAGAAGGTAAGAAGAAAGCTTTCCTCCGCACTCCTGATTTCAGCAGGTGGCTAGAAGCGGCCACCTGGACGGACGGACACACACAAACACACACACACCAGCATAGGTTCAACTTTTAGCACACCTGAACCTTAACAAAAAGTCTTCAGCCAGATGGCATGCAACCCTTTGGCAGGGGCAACTTATCATTTTATTGATTTTCCATAACAAAGAATTAAAAATCGGACAATCTTTCAAAGGAGTGTTGCCATGTAAACTGCTGGTGTGACGTAGGAACCCAAACAAAGAAAAAGAACAAACTACCCAGAGTCTGCTTCCGATTGCCCTTGTTCTCCACCTCCCTCTATCCTAATCAGCCGCAAACAAGAGTTCAGATTTGAAAGCCTTGTTATCACTTTATTCCCTTCAATTAGCCAGCTTCTCTGGCAGATGACATCAGTTCCTTCCCACTCCCAATATTCCTTCTCCTAATCTGGTTAGCCATAGCCCGGAAGCTGAATCTCAGGGGAACGCCTTTGGGCTGGGAAGGGCTCATCTTTTCTGGGCCTCTTCTCCCCCTCAGGAAGGGGTGCTTGGCTCCTGGCCTGTGAAATGCACGCAAAATGTAAAGATGCCTTTTTTCCATGGAGCCAAGGAATAAGGGTGGAATTTGTTATACCCCCAAAGCTTCCCACATCAGAGATGCAGGAGTTGCGTCACCTACAACTTCCTCAGGGATGAAGCAGCTACGAAAAACGAAACATCCCACCTGGGCATGGTCTCTGAGAGAGCAACAGCAGAAGTTCTGTACGTCGAGGGCAGGAGACCCAGACTCTGGCAACATGAGCATTTGCCCAGTGGATTCTGGCCAGTCCATAAGGGCAAATGGGATGGCTGCGGTGGCTTCCAGCCCCTTCCCACTGTTGGGATACTGCCAGGGAGACATAGGCCATCGTGCCTCCACATCGTCTCCCGGTCTCCCGTGGAAACAGTATCAGTCAATTAGCGACACGAGCCTCGGAAATAGCTGTCCACATTCCAGGACTCATGCACGCCTTTTTTGCAGAGCTTCCACAACGAAAGATGAATCCAGGAGAGCAGCATATTTACAGCTTTATTCAGTGGTGGTCAGAACAAAGGAAAAACATGACTGCCTGCCTTCAAGTCAAGGCAACAGAGTGAAACAAAAGCTATATACAAAACAGAAACTTCCTGTGAGCCGGAAGTATGCAGGCTTGTCACAAACAACAGCCTGCTCCCTGTTCAAGGTGGAACGGAAACATCCTAACATCCTCCCCCTTTCCGTGTAACCTGTAGTACCTGTGGTTCAACCCAATTGCAACATCTGTACATAAACCTTAAGTTGTTCTCTATTAACAACCTTAGACAACAGATCAGCAGGAATTTCATTTCCTGCCATGTAGGACACCTGAATGAGTCCTTTCTGAATGCACTTCTCTTGCACGATGTAGCTTAATCTGCAAGTACTTGGTTCTTTGCTTGCAACTCTCTGAGTTCAGCAAAGGCAAACAGGATCTATTGTCTTGATACACTTGTATAGGACATTTCACAGAAACTCTGATGTCCTGAAACAGTTGCATCAACCATTCACAATCCATGAGTGAAAATGACAGAGCATTGAGTTCTGCTTCACAGGAACTTAGGCTTACTGTCGTCTGCTTTTTGCACAGCCAGACAAACAGACAGTGGTTGTACATGTAGCATACTCCAGAAGTGCTGGTACCATCCATGGTGTCAATTCCAAAACTAGCATCTGCAAAGATTTCAAGACCTCCAGTCTTCTGATTGGTTAACCTCAGTCTGTAAAGCAATTGTTGTTTAGTCTTTTAGTCGTGTCTGACTCTTCGTGACTCCATGGACCAGAGCACGCCAGGCACTCCTGTCTTCCACTGCCTCCCGCAGTTTGGTCAGACTCATGTTTGTAGCTTCGAGAACACTGTCCAACCATCTCGTCCTCTGTCGTCCCCTTCTCCTCGTGCCCTCCATCTTTCCCAGCATCAGGGTCTTTTCCAGGGAGTCTTCTCTTCTCATGAGGTGGCCAAAGTATTGGAGCCTCAGCTTCAGGATCTGTCCTTCCAGTGAGCACTCAGGGCTAATTTCCTTAAGAATGGATGCGTTTGATCTTCTTGCAGTCCATGGGACTCTCAAGAGTCTCCTCCAGCACTATAATTCAAAAACATCAATTCTTCGGCGATCAGCCTTCTTTATGGTCCAGCTCTCACTTCCATACATCACTACCGGGGAAAACCATGGCTTTAACTATACAGACCTTTGTTGGCAAGGTGATGTCTCTGCTTTTTAAGATGCTGTCTAGGTTTGCCATCGCCTTTCTCCCAAGGAGCAGGCGTCTTTTAATTTCGTGACTGCTGTCACCATCTGCAGTGATCATGGAGCCCAAGAAAGTAAAATCTCTCACTGCCTCCATTTCTTCCCCTTCTATTTGCCAGGAGGTGATGGGCCCAGTGGCCATGATCTTCATTTTTTTGATGTTGAGCTTCAGACCATATTTTGCACTCTCCTCTTTCACCCTCATTAAAAGGTTCTTTAATTCCTCCTCACTTTCTGCCATCAAGGTTGTGTCATCTGCATATCTGAGGTTGTTAATATTTCTTCCGGCGATCTTAATTCCGGTTTGGGATTCATCCAGCCCAGCCTTTCGCATGATGAATTCAGCATATAAGTTAAATAAGCAGGGAGACAATATACAGCCTTGTCGTACTCCTTTCCCAATTTTGAACCAAACAGTTGTTCCATATTCAGTTCTAACTGTAGCTTCTTGTCCCACATAGAGATTTCTCAGGAGACAGATGAGGTGATCAGGCACTCCCATTTCTTTAAGAACTTGCCATAGTTTGCTGTGGTCGACACAGTCAAAGGCTTTTCCATAGTCAATGAAGCAAAAGTAGATGTCTTTCTGGAACTCTCTAGCATTCTCCATAATCCAGCGCATGTTTGCAATTTGGTCTTTGGTTCCTCTGCCCCTTCAAAATCCAGCTTGCACTTCTGGGAGTTCTCGGTCCACATACTGCTTAAGCCTGCCTTGTAGAATTTTAAGCATAACCTTGCTAGCGTGTGAAATGAGTGCAATTGTGCGGTAGTTGGAGCATTCTTTGGCACTGCCCTTCTTTGGGATTGGGATGTAGACTGATCTTCTCCAATCCTCCGGCCACTGCTGAGTTTTCCAAATTTGCTGGCATATTGAGTGTAGCACCTTAACAGCATCATTGTTTAAAATTTTAAATAGTTCAGCTGGAATATCATCACTTCCACTGGCCTTGTTATTAGCAGTGCTTTCTAAGACCCATTTGACTTCACTCTCCAGGATGTCTGGCTCAAAGTCATCAAAGTGCAAAGTCCCCTTCAAATAGCGGGCTATGCGCTTCAGAGCTTTCCAATCCTTAACAGTAGGATTGTTGGCATGTCTGCTAAGCAGGCTAGTGCTTAGAGCTATGTCAGGTCTTGAACATCTAGCAATGAAATTCAGCTTGCCTAGAATGCATCTGTACAGCATAGTGTCAGAAAATGCTTCAGCAGTATTATCTACCTGGTAACCTGTCACCATCGGTGTGTCTGCTGGGTTTGCATCAACCAAATTCAACCTGGTTAATACATCAGCAATTTTCTGTGTTTGGTGTACCAGAACATTACCTGCTTGGTCCTGCTTCACCTGCAGAGAAAGATAGTTGGATACCTCACGAAGATTCTTCATGTCAAAGTGCTCCTTCAGCTGAGCTAGGGTGCTTTGGTACAAAGCCTGATTCTGTCAAAACATCAGAAGATCATCAACAAAACATAAACAATAGAGTTTGTTTTGCCCCTCCTCCTTGACAAACACACATGGATCAGCTTTGCCTTGGTGAAAACCAAGAGAAAGCAATGTCTCAGTGAGTTTTGTGTTCCAACACCTGGCACTCTGCTTGAGACCATATAAGGATTTCCGAAGTTTACAGACCATTCCCTTCTGTATCTGCATTCCATCAGGTGGAAGCATATACAGCTCCTCCCCCAAAACCCCGTACAAAAAAGCTGTATTAACGTTGTGATGGGAAACGTGCAGTTTCTCCTCTGCAGCAATCTTGAGCATTAGTCTAATGCTCTCATACTTGGCAGTGGATGAGTAGGTCTCGTGGTAATCCTGTCCTGGTACCTGTGAAAAACCTCTGGCAACCAATCTGGCTTTGTGTCTGACAACCTTGCCATTCTGGTCTGTCTTGGCCTTGAAGACCCATCTGCTGCCAACCAGTCTCATTCCTGGGATTACTGGTACCAGCTCCCAAGTTTGGTTCCTATCCAAGGAATCAACTTCAGCCTTCATGGCATTAAGCCATGGCTCAGCATCTTTAGAGGTTAACTCCTGAACCTCTTTGAAGCTTGAAGGTTCCCACACCTTCTCTGAGCTACTAAGAACAGCAGTTGCTGTCTTAGCAAACTCATCAGCAAATCTCTTTGGAGGTTTGCCTTTTGTGGCACTTTCAGATCTGCATACTAGACGCAAGTCTTCTGGACTCATCTCCTCCTTCTTAGGAGAAAAGTGACCAATGGTGAACAGTGGTTCTTCCAGTTCATTGTCAGACGCCTCAGATGGTCTGACTGAGGCCTTTGCGCTCTTGTAGTCTGCTGTGCCATCACTGTTGCTGACACCAGTAGCAGCGCTGCCCACTGAGCTGGAATCCGAACTCTGATCATCATCATCAGCTTCCTCTTCTTCCTCAACATCATATGCTTTTTTCACATCATCTTCATCCTCTGGAAAATTCCCACATTTCCCCCCCCCTTAGGATTGTACTCAACACTCTTTGTGAACCTAATGGACTTAGAGTCAGTCATCCATACCCTGTATGCACCTTTTTCGTACCCCATGAACAAACCATGTGCCCCACGCTTTCCAAGCTTGCTGCTCTGTGGGGTGTGGACCCACATGTCAGAACCAAAGATTCTCATGTGCTTGATGTAAGGTTTCTTACCAAACATCTTCTCATAGGGAGTACAACCAATAGGTGATGACAATCTGCGATTATAAGTATAAGCAAACAAGTTCAAAGACTCCCCCCAAAACTTCTCAGGGAGATTGGCATCATGCAACAAGGTTTTTAGGCCTGAAGCAAAGTCTGGTTTGCTCGCTCAACAAGTCCATTCATCCATGGAGATCTAGGCGTTGAGAGGTCGTGCTGGATTCCCTTCTCAGTCAGGAAAGCTTCAAACTGCTGAGAAGTGAATTCACTGCCTTGACCAGTAAACAAACAGCCGATACGTTTACTGTGAGCATTCTCCAACCAAGTACAGAACGCCTTGAACCTAGGAAACGCTTCTGATTTCTGCTGGAGCATAAACACATGAATGTAGCTGGAAAAAGAATCAGTTAAAACCATGAAGTACCTTGCTCCATCCAAAGAGGGCGCAAGTGGACCAACCAGGTCTGCGTGGACTAGGTGGTAGGGTTTGGAAGCCTGCCTGCTAGACTCCTTGCCTTTTGGAGCAACCTTCACCTTGTTCTCTGCACAAGATACACATTTCATGTGAAACTTACAGGGCTTGATGTTCAAACCCTGAACCAACCCAGGCATCTTGGCCAGTGCCTGCCAAGACATGTGACTAAATCTTCGGTGCGCCTCGTGAATACATCCTGCATGAAGAACTTTGTTAGTTTGTGCAACACAACAAGATTCAACATTAGACACATCAACACCATTGTCATCATAAGTTATACAGAACAAACCATCTATAAACTTTGCATGCAAAATGTCCTCTTTGCCTTTCCTGATGACACAGACGCTCTTCTTGAAGGAAATCTCAAAGCCACGCCCAGTCAGCTGTGGGACGCTGAGCAAATTGTCTGCAGACTCTGGAACATAAAGTACGTCACTAATGGTTGTGTGTAGACTTGTCAGTCTCACAGTCCCGACTCCTGCAATTCTCAACGTCTTTCCATCAGCCTGGTGGATCTCTCCATCTTGAGGCATGAAGGAGATAAACAGATGTTTATCCTTCGTTAAATGCCTTGTCGCTCCAGAATCAACAACAAACTTTCCTTTGGCTTTTGGAGAAGCAGTGCCAGGAAACAGAACCTTGTTTTCCACTGCCTTGGGCTGCTGCTTGCCTCCCTGCTCCTGGCCATCAAACTTGCCTTTGGCCTTTGGCGAAGCAGTGCCAGCAAACAAAGCCTTGTTTTTCCCTGGCCTGGGCTTTCCACCCCCCTTCTGCTTCGGGCCATCTGGAGGCTTCTGTCTCTGTTTACTTCTGGCCTTCCGGTATCTGTGAGGACGACCTTGGCTCTCATGGGAAACAGAGTTCTCAGCTGCTGACTCCTTGGCTCCCCCTTGAGACTGGAATGCTGCCTGGGATGACGTCACAGTCAGCTCCCCCTGCAGCTTGCAACCAGTGCCCTTGGCATCCTTGCAATCACTCTCGATCTGGGAAACAGCCAGGACCTCCGACGCAGTCAAACTCTGGGCTGGGATGACCGCCAGATGGGCTACTTTCAAAGCATTCCACATCTGACTTGCTGTCGTGTTGCCAGCCAGTGTTACAATTTCCTCCAGAGAGACGGACAAGAGAATCACGTCTATGGCCCGTGAATCTTCTGCCTTCCATCTATCTGTCAGAGGAACTGGAGGGGCTTCACACACTGTATGCCACACTCCAAACTGACGCAGTAATCATAATCATAATCATAATCATAATCATAATCATAATCATAATCATAATCATAATTTATTATTTGTACCCCACCCATCTGGCGGCTTCCACAGAAACCAAAAATACACTAAAATATCACACATTAAAAACTTCCCTGAACAGGGCTGCCTTAAGATGTCTTCTGAATGTCAGGTAGTTGTTTATTGCTTTGACATCTGATGGGAGGGCGTTCCACAGGGCGGGCGCCACTACCGAGAAGGCCCTCTGCCTGGTTCCCTGTAGCTTTGCTTCTCACAATGAGGAAACCGCCAGAAGGCCCTCGGCGCTGGACCTCAGCGTCCGGGCAAAACAATGGGGGCGGAGACGCTCCTTCAGGTATACTGTGCCGAGGCCGTTTAGGGCTTTAAAAGTCAACACCAGCACTTTGAGTTGTGCTTAGAAACGTACTGGGAGCCAATGTAGGTCTTTCAAGAGCGGTGTTATGTGGTCTCGGCGGCCGCCCCCAGTCACCAGTCTAGCTGCCGCATTCTGGATTAGTTGTAGTTTCCGGGTCACCTTCAAAGGTAGCCCCACATAGAGCACATTGCAGTAGTCCAAGCGGGAGATAACTAGAGCATGCACCACTCTGGCGAGACAGTCTGCGGGCAGGTAGGGTGTCAGTATACATACCAGGTGGAGCTGATAAACAGCTGCCCTGGATACAGAATTGACCTGTGCCTCCATGGACAGCTGTGAGTCCAAAATGACTCCCAGGCTGCGCACCTGGTCCTTCAGGGGCACAGTTACCCCATTCAGGACCAGGGAGTCCTCCACACCAGCCCGCCCCCTGTCCCCCCAAAACAGTACTTCTGTCTTGTCAGGATTCAACCTCAATCCATTAGCCGCCATCCATCCTCCAACCGCCTCCAGGCACTCACACAGGACCTTCACTGCCTTCACTGGTTCTGATTTGAAAGAGAGGTAGAGCTGGGTATCATCTGCATATTGATGAACACCCAGTCCAAACCCCCTGATGATCTCTCCCAGCAGCTTCATATAGATGTTAAAAAGCATGGGGGAGAGGACGGAACCCTGAGGCACCCCACAAGTGAGGTCCCAGGGGTCTGAACACTCATCCCCCACCACCACTTTCTGAACACGGCCCAGGAGGAAGGAGTGAAACCACTGTATAACAGTGCCCCCAGCTCCCAGCCCCTCTAGACGACCCAGAAGGATGTTATGGTCGATTGTATCAAAGGCCGCTGAGAGATCCAGCAGAACTAGGAAACAGCTCTCACTTCTGTCCCTAGCTCACCAGAGATCATCAACCAGCGTGACCAAGGCAGTTTCAGTCCCATGATGAGGCCTGAATCCCGATTGGAAGGGATCCAAATGGTCCGCATCCTCCAGGCGTGCCTGGAGTTGTTCAGCAACCACTCGCTCAATCACCTTGCCCGAGAATGGAAGATTTGAGACTGAGTGATAGTTGGCCATACTGGCTGGGTCTAAAGATGTTTTTTTAAGAAGCGGTTTAATGACCGCCTCTTTCAGCGGATCTGGGAATGTTCCCTCACAGAGGGCAGCATTCACCACCCCGCAGAGCCCATCGCCCAGCCCTTCCCGGCTTGCTTTTATTAGCCAGGATGGGCAAGGATCAAGGAGACAGGTGGTTGGTTTCACGCGTCCAAGCAGCCTGTCCACATCCTCGGGGGTAACGGATTGAAATTGATTCCATGCAACTTGACCAGACAGGGCTCTAGCACTCTCCCGCCCCAGCCCTGCTCCCACGGTGGTGTCTAGCTCCTTCCGAATATGAGTGATTTTATCTGCAAAAAACTTCGCAAAATCGTTGCAGGAGATCTTGGAGTCTTTACAAGGCCCCAGTGGTAAAGGTCGTTCCGTTAAATTGCGGACCACCTGAAAAAGTCTCCTGCTACTATTTTCTGCAGATGCAATAGAGGCGGTGAAGAAAGTCTTCTTCGCCGTCGCTATCGCCACTTGGTAGGCTCGACGTTAAGCTCTAACCTGTGTCCGGTCAGATTCGGAGTGAGTTTTCTGCCACCGACGCTCTAGCCATCTCAGCGATTGTTTCATCGCCCTCAGCTCCGAAGAAAACCACGGGGCTGTCCGGGCTCCATGCAATCGGAGAGGGCGCTTCGGAGCCAGACAGTCGATAGCCCTGGTTAACTCCGCATTCCAGCGGGCCACCAGGGAATCAGCTGAAAGGCCATCAACATGGGATAAAGCATCCCCTACCACTCTCTTGAAACCATTTGGATCCACTAAGTGGCGGGTGGCAGTAGGCCCTCACAACACGTTGCCCAGGTCTCATAATTGTGGCGATTAAGCTTTGGGCATGGAGCAGCATCAGAGGCTTGTAAAAACTCCATTCCAGGTTTTTACATCAGCCGTTGAGCCTTTTTCCCTTCAAAGACTCCTTATCTTGGCAACTTATAAATCATGAGGCCTCTGGCTCGTCTCCTACCTAGGCTAATTAGCCTGCCAGACTTCAAAGACTCTGCCGCGGCAACGAAAAGTCTTGACTTTTCCCCACATACCTTTCGCAGTCTTACTCTCCTGTAAGTGCCGTGAATCTGGGCCCATAACCTGTTGTTGGGATACTGCCAGGGAGACATAGGCCATCGTGCCTCCACGTCGTCTCCCGGTCTCCCGTGGAAACAGTATCAGTCAATTAGCGACATGAGCCTCGGAAATAGCTGTCCACATTCCAGGACTCATGCACGCCCTTTTCGCAGAGCTTCCACAACGAAAGATGCACCCAGGAAAGCAGCGTATTTACAGCGTTATTCAGCGGTGGTCAGAACAAAGGAAAAACATGACTGCCTGGCTTCAAGTCAAGGCAACAGAGTGAAACAAAAGCTATATACAAAACAGAAACTTCCTGTGAGCCGGAAGTACGCAGGCTTGTCACAAACAACAGCCTGCTCCCTGTTTAAGGTGGAACGGAAACATCCTAACACCCACTCCATCTCAGATACAGAACATATTGGCTTGGCCACTCCTTGGCTCTGGCGCCACCTACTGTTGGCCTCCTTGCCTTCCACCCTACCAGTCCCAATGAACACCATTCACCCCTGCATTGGTCCAGAGGCGCAGAGCCGTAGCTAGGTGATCTTGCGCCCCTGCAGAACCGTCCAGATTGCGCCCCCTAGCCACGGACAAGTTAGCTCTTCTTTCCTTTTTTTCCAAGTGAATTTTTATTGTTTTCCTTACATATTCTTTTCCAACAAATTGTAATAGCACCATACATTCCCTTTGACTCTGCCGAGTCGCGACCCCCCTCCCTCCCCACAACTGGTATATTTATCCTCTTTCCATCACGCACATCATTCTCATATTAGTACTATTATACATTGGAGGTATTATGTCAATCCTGCTAGTGTCTTGACCTCTTTACAATTCTTCTTTAAATATTCAATAAATTTACTCCAGTTATTTTGGTATCTTTGATCTCCCTGGTCCCGGATCCTCCCTGACAGTTTGGCAAGTTCTGCATATTCTGTCAACTTCGCCTGCCACTCCTGAATAGTTGGTATATCTTGTACTTTCCATCTTTGGGCCAGAAGGGTTCTCGCGGCAGCTGTAGCATACATGAACAGATTTTGATCTTCTATTTTAATTTCTGTTCCTATTAAGCCTAATAGACACGCTTCCGGTCTTTTGGGGAAAGTATATCTAAATTTTTTTTGAGTTCATTATAAATTGATTCCCAAATTTTTTTTACCTTATCGCAGGTCCACCACATATGGAAATAGTCCCCATCTGCCTTTTTACATTTCCAACATTTTCTTTCTTTTTTCCTATACATTTTAGCTAATTTTACTGGCGTCAAATGCCATCTATACATCATTTTTAGCAAGTTTTCCTTTAAAGCCATGCATCCTGTAAATCTCGAACCCTCCTTCCATAATCTTTTCCACGCATCCAATTCAATGTTATGCCCAATATCAATTGCCCATTTTTTCATTGATTCCTTTACTTCTTCGTCTTTTGTATACCATTCTAACAATAAACTATACATTCTTGATAAAATTTTATCTTTACAGTCTATTAACTCGATTTGGAATTTCGATTTTTTATCTTCGAACCCATTTCTCTTTTTATCTTCCTTTAATAAGTCACTGATCTGGTGGTATTGCAGCCACCCTGTTAACATCTTTTCAATTTGGTCATATGGTTTGAGCTTTATCCCTTGGTCTGTTTTCCTAGTAATATCCTCATATATTACTCTTTCCCCTTCCATGTTTACTTTTTTTGTTGTCAACACCTCAATTGGTGATATCCACCATGGTGTCTTTCTTTCCAGGAGGTTTTTATTCCGATCCCATACTTCATATAAAGATTTCCTAATCACATGGTTTAGAAAACCTTTATGTACCTTTACTTTGTTGTACCATAGGTACGAATGCCAACCGTATCAATTGTCGTGGCCCTCTAGATCTAATAGGTCAGTGTTTTCTAAAGTCAGCCAATCATTTAACCATACCAAGCACGAAGCTTCATAATATAAAGTCAGGTCTGGTAAATCAAAACCTCCTCTCTCTTTCTTATCTACTAGTATCTTCATTTTTATCCTTGGCCTTTTCCCCTGCCAGACAAATTTCGCTAAATTATTTTGCCAATCCTTAAATTGTCTTATCCCTTTTACCACTGGTATTGCTTGAAATAGAAATAACAATCTAGGTAGTATATTCATTTTTATCACAGAGATTCTGCCTAATAATGACAATTTTAGTCTGCTCCATATATCCATATCTTTCTTAATTTCTTTCCATACCACCTCATAGTTGTCCTTGTACAGGTTTATATTTTTTGTTGTCATCCAAATTCCTAAATATTTTATTTTTTTAGCTATTGCGATTCCTGAGTCTACTTGTAATTCTTCCATCTCTTCTTTCTTCAGATTTTTTGCTAGCATTTTCGTCTTGTTTTTGTTGAGTTTAAACCCTGATATCTTCCCAAACTCTTCCATTCTTTTTATTGCCTCTTTCACACTTTGTCTTGGTTCTTCCAACGTTAAGACTAGATCATCTGCGAAGGCTCTTAATTTAAATTCTTTTCACCCCACCTTAATGCCTCTGACTTCTGATGATTCTCTTAGCTTCTTGTTCAAGACCTCTAGGACTGTAATAAATAGCAAGGGAGACAAAGGACATCCCTGCCTAGTACCTTTAGTTATCTCAAAGTTATCTGATATGTTGTTATTAATTATTAACTTTGCTTTTTGGTCCAAATAGATCGTGTCAATACCTCTCAAAAAAATTTCACCAATTCCTAATACTTTTAAGTTTTCTTTCATGAAATGCCAAGAAACATTATTGAACGCTTTTTCCGCGTCTATAAACATTAGTACTGCCTGTTTCTCATTTCAGACTTCAAGGTATTCAATTATATTTATCAGGTTTCTTACGTTGTCCCTCAGTTGCCTCCCCGGCAGAAAGCCTGTTTGGTCCTTGTGTATCACCTTATTTAACACCATTTTTAGTCTATTCGCTAGTATATCCGCAAATAGCTTATAGTCGTTATTCAATAACAAAATTGGTCTGAAATTTTTTACATCTAATATATCCACCTCTTTCTTCGGGATCAGTGTAATATAGGCTTCTTTCCAGGTGTTTGGCATCCTTCCTTCTCTTAAGACTTTATTCATTACTTCACTTAGAACAGGTGTCAGGTATTGCAATAGTGTTTTATAATACTTTGCTGAGATACCGTCCGGTCCTGGGGCCTTCCCTATTTTCATTCTTTTTATTGCCTTCGTGACCTCTTGTTCTGTTATCTCCTGGTTAAGCATTATTTTTTCTTCTTCTGAGATTTGATGCAATTTATGGTCATGGATATACTTCTCTATTCTCTTATTGTCTTCTTTATCTTTCCTATAAAGATCTCTATAGAATCTCTGAAATACTTTTCTAATTTCTTTCGGGTCCTCAATCATTTTATCCCCATCTTTTATTTTACAAATTGTGTTCCGTTTTTGTCTTGCTTTTATTTGCCACACCAAGAATCTCCCAACTTTGTTGGCCGACTCAAATTTTTTTTGTCTCATGGCTTTTACTTTCCATTCGATCTCCTGTCCCACCACCATGGAGAACTGAGACTGCAACATTTTTATATTTCGTTTTATTATTTCATCTTTAGGTTTTGTTATTAGCTGTTTTTCGTTCTCCATGAGCTGGGACAGGATCTCTTCTTTCTTCTTCTCTCTCCCTCTTTTCTGGAAGCTGTTTTTTTGAATCAGGAAACCCCTTATCACCACTTTGCTCGCATCCCAGACTGTTTCAATTGGTGTTTCTTTGTTTAGATTCCATTTAAAATAGTCTGTTATTGTCTCTTTTGCAGTTTCCACTACTCTCTGATCATTAAATAAGCTCTCATTCATTCTCCATCTATGTGTAGAAGGGTCCTTTCCTTTTAATTCCATATATAGCGGATTATGATCTGACAGGGTTTTTGGGAGGAATTCAATTCTGGTTACTCTCGGTGTTAGAATCTTAGAAACCCAGATCTGATCTATTCTGCTGAAGCTTTGGTTTGGTTCAGAGTGGAATGAAAATTATCTTACTGTTGGATTCCTTAATCTTCAGATGTCAATTACTCCCAATGTATTGGCCATATCAAAGAAGGCCTTCGGCAGTTTACCTTCATATGTATTTTGCCTCTTTGTTAATCTGTCTAAATCTGGTACCACCACTCCATTAAAATCTCCCAGTAGTATCAATTTCTGATCTAAATACATTATTTCATTCAACTTTGTATAAAATTCAGCTTTCTTATCGTTTGGTGCATAAATCCCCACAATCAGCCATTTTCCCCCTTGAAACCCAATTTGTACAATCAATATTCTTCCCTCATCCTCCTTAAAAAATAATTTTGGATCATGCTTCTCTTTTACATATATTACCACACCTCTCTTTTTGTTCGAGTCTGACGCAATAAACTCTTGGCCCAGTTTTTTATTACTTAAAATTCTTTTATGTTTTTTTGCTACATGTGTTTCTTGCAGGCATATGATATCTAGGTTTCGTTTAATCAAAACATGGTTAACTTTTCGTCTCTTATTTAAATTGTTCATTCCATTCACATTCCAAGAAAATACTTTCAGGTTCATTATTTCTTTTATCTAAGAGTTCTCACTCAGTCGCGCTAAGTTTACTGTTCTTTGTTGTTGTCTTCTTCTTCTGATTCCTCTCTCTCTTCTTCTTGTTCCTCCTCTTCTTCCTGTTGCTCTTCTTCTTTCTCCTTTTCCTTTCCTTCCTCTTTCTGGTCCTGTCTTGGTTTTATTTTTCCTGTCCTCCCTAACTCTTTGTCGTATCTTCTGGAGAATTTTTCTAACTCTTGGGGGCTAGTTAGTTTGAATCTTTTATCTTTAAAGTAAAAGGAGATTCTTTCTGGGAATTCCCATCTATGCTGAATTCCATTCCTTTTCAATAGACTCACCATTTGTTTATAAATTCCCCTTCGTTTCAGAAACTTGGCAGGGATCTCCCTAAAAATCAAGATTTTCACTCCATCTATGCATAAATTTTTGTTGTAATTCAGTCTCAGTATTTCATTTCTTATGTCCAATGAGTTAAACATGACTAGAACATCTCCAGGAAGCTTTTTTGCCCTTGCTTTCCCTGATCTAACCTTTATTCTAAAGACATTCATTATCATTGGTCCAATATCTTCTTCTCTTAGTTCCATCCACCCAGCCAGTTATCTTATTATTTTAGCTTTTATATTCTCATTTGGCGTCTCCGGGAGACCCCTGAATTTCAGATTTCGCTCTTTTTGCCGCATCTCCAGAGTAGATAGATTATCCAACATCTCCTCCTGTGCCATATTCATTTCTGTAATTTCTCCTCTAATTTGCTCTGTCTGTCTTTTTACTTCCTTTATATCTTTCTGCGTGCGTTTTGTTGAATCCTCTACCACCTTAGTTCTTATTTCCAAGTCTTTTACCTTCCCTGTCAACTCTCCCACCACCATTTCCAATTTTTTGTCTAAGGCTTCTTGGACCTCCAATAATTTTCTCTCTATATATTGCTCCTTCTGCTTAAACTCTTTTCTTATTTCCCCCAATAAGCTCTCATATTCCCTGTTTTCTTTTCCATTTTCTTGCCTAGATGGGCGTCTCTCTGCTGGAGTCCCTATTCCCTTTTTCCCATTTTCCCCGGACATCTTAGATATATATTATACAAAAATTTAGATCTTATATATATATCACACAAAGTCAGTCCACGCAATGTTTCAGCCAGCCACCAGGGGGAGCACTTTCCCACCTTCTTTGCTTTTAGAATGTAATTTTTTAGCTCCCCACACGGTGGCAGTCCCTAATCCACACGCTGTATCATCACTCCCAGCACGTCCGTCACTTCTATCCCTCCTCTCCCCACGTCCTCCAACACACAGGAGGCAGCAGGGAAGTCCGAGAGTCTTCAGGCAGATATTCCAAAAGGCAAAGGGTAAGAGTTTATTTGTTATCCCTTGTGTGTTTTCTTCTCTTCTTCTATCAGTCCATAAGGTTGTTTCAAACCACGCGCGGGTTGTATAAGGCTCCCAAGTTCCCAAAGCGTAATTTCTGGCTTCTTCTTCCTCCCGATGATGGGGGGGGGAGGGCAGGAGGGGGAGATTAAACCCCCCTTGTTTTTCTTTGTTCCTTTAATATTAGTCTTGGCCCCCTCAGGAAACTATTAAAAGTCAGTGTAGAAACCACCACCACGCGCTTCTCCTACCGTCAGGGTTCACCTTGCTTTCTCTTTGAGTCTGCAGTCCAAATACAGTACTTTTTCCCCAGTAGTCATTTCAAAAGTAGCTTTGCCTCAACACTTTGTAGTTCGTGTTCGAGGACTTAAAAAGTAACACTCACTCAGCGGAAACTTTTTTTCTCTCCCCCTTCCTCCAACCTTCCATCGTGTGCCATTTTCTCCCAGCTGTCCGGGGCGGACTCCCTTTCTGCGTCCCGTAACTCGCCAAATTCTAATAGATTTCAAGTTTTAAAGCAGTGCTCGGATTAGCTCCGTCAGCTGTAGGTCTGAATTCGTTGTTGGTTTTGGAAGCTAACTGCTTTCATAAGAAGTCTGAGGCTTCACGGTGTGGGTTTAAAGTTGCTCCCCCTTCGTGCCCGCAGCTCAATCCCGTCCCTGAGTCTATTATTAAGAGCCAGGGAGCAAGAGAGCACCTCTGGGCACCGCTGGGTACCAGCGCCCCTCAGGATCTCTTCCCGAGGTTCCGAGGTCCACATAGCCTTCGCGAAACCTCTCAAATAGCCCCCACACCGCTCGAGACCCCCCGGAGGGTTATCTCGCACTTCTTATCATGTCTGCAGTTCCGCCGGAAGCCCCTTCACGTTAGCTCTTCTTTCCGCCTCTCCTCCGACCCCCCCCCCCATTCAATTCACCCTGGAAGTACAAGTATCAAAAAATAAAATGTTAGAGGTTTCCCCCCACCCCATAGCAATATAATTTGATTCAGCTAGCTGGTCAATCTACTTTCAGTTTCACTCCTGGCTCCTTGTTATATTAATACTGCATCAGAAACCTCCCAAGCAGATATACAAAGTTCTTTGGCATTTCTCCAGTTGTTAAAGGGGTGCATTGCAGCAGTCATTGCAAATCTCCATGAGTTGCCTTTCAGCCAGAAGCTCTGCAGCACAGGTGGTTCTGATGATTCCCCTGTAAGGAAGGCTTACAATGTAGGAGGCTTTGGGGCTTTGTGAGAGGGGGGAAAGTGGGGACATCAAAAAATTATGCATGATGTGGGAAAGGTGCAGAGTGATGTTTTCTCCCTCATAATATCAGATCCTGGATCTTTTTAAGAAAGCAGAATGTTGGCAGATTCAAGCCAGACACAGAGTGCCTAGTGACACTGAAATTTCCTCCTTCCTTTTTTTTATAAATATTTTTTATTAATTTTCCAACATACATTTATAATATCCAATCTAAATTTACCACATATTTTCTCTTTTGGACTTCCTTCAGCCTCTCTAACAATCATCCATTATTCAATTTTTTAATTACACATTTCCTAATTTTTATATTGCATTTTATATACCTTCACCCTCTTATTTTTCTTCAACACAATATTCCTCAAACATTCACAGAGCCTCTTGAAATCCCACTAGCATTGTTTGCTCATCACATATACACTTCAAATAATCTGAAAATTTTCCCCAATCTTCGATGAACTTTTGGTCTTGTAGATATCTGATCTTCCCCGTTAGTTTGTCTAGTTCTGCATAATCCATCAGTTTCATTCTCCATTCTTCTAACGTCGGTAGTTGTTCCTGTTTCCATTTTTGGGCCAGTAGTATTCTCGCTGCAGTTACTGCGTATTGGAAAAGTTTACAGTCCTTTCTATTTATCTCATTTCCTACTATTTCTAAAAGAAAAGTCTCTGGTTTCTTAACAAATGTATATTTCAACATCTTTTTCAACTCATTATATATCAATTCCCAGAAACCCTTCACCTTCTTGCAATCCCACCACATATGGTAAAATGTTCCCTCTTTTTCTTTACATTTCCAACACTTATTACATGTTTTATACATTTTTGCCAATTTTACGGGTGTAATATACCATCTATAAACCATTTTCATAACATTTTCCTTTAACGCAGTGCATGCCGTAAATTTTATATTTTCATTCCATAATTTTATCCAGTCATTAAATTGTATATTATGACCCAAATCTCTGGCCCAGTGTATCATAACCGATTTAACTTCTTCGTCTTTTGTGTACCATTCCAGCAACATTTTATACATTTTAGATAAAATTTTGTACTCATTATTTATTATTTCCATTTGATATTTTGATTCTTCTTCATCAAAACCTCTTTCTTTAGAATCCTTTTAAAACATTAACCTGATAATAATGCAACCAATCATATACATGCTCCTTCAAAATAAAAAATCCTTCCAGTAGCACCTTTAAGACCAACTAAGTTAGTTCTTGGTATGAGCTTTCGTGTGCAAGCACACTTCTTCAGATGCTCCTTCACTTCTTCATAAGGTTTCATTTTCCATTTTCCTCCTTCTTTTACTATCAATTCTTTGTATGTAATCCAGTTTCCCCTCATATTGACTTTTCTTAAGACTCATAACTTCTAACGGAGATAGCCAGTGGGGAGTTCTTGGTTCTAATAAACTTTTATACCTCTCCCATATTTCTATGAGAGATCTTCTAAAGATGTGGTTTTCGAAACCTTTATGGATTTTCTTCTTCTCATTCTCACACCATAAGTATGTGTGCCAGCCAAATCTGTTATCAAAACCTTCTAAATCTAACAAGTCAGTATTTTTTTAACTTTATCCATTCCTTCAACCAACAGAGACATGAAGTCTTCAACCAACAGAGACATTTCAAGTCTGGCAGGGCGAAGCCTCCTCTTTCTTTTGCATCCGTTCATAATTTAAACTGAATTCTTGGCTTCTTACCCTGCCAGATATATCTTGAAACTACTCTTTGCCATTCTTTAAAGATCACTGTCCCCTTGATTATTGGAATTGTCTGAAACAGAAACAACATCTTTGGCAGCACGCTCATCTTAATAGTTGAAATTCTCCCCCAAAAAGATAACTTCATTCGACCCCACACCTCTAGATCTTTCTTTATTCCCTTCCACACTGGCTCATAGTTATTCTGAAACAAATCAATGTTCTTGGGGGTTAACCAGATTCCCAAATATTTAACTTTTTTGACCACTTCTATCCCTATTTGTTGTTGCATTGTTTCTACCCTATCTTGTTCCATGTTTTTTGTAAGTATTTGGTTTTTTTCTTATTTAATATAAACCCTGCCACTTGACAAAATTGTTCAACTTCTTCCAAAACTACGTTTGCACTTTCCAGCGGTTCTTCCAGTGTTATTACCAGATCATCAGCAAAGGCTTTTACTTTATACTCATTCCAGCCTACTTTTTTTTTTTTTTAATGATATTTATTAAAGTTTAAAAAAATACAAGAATTACACAAAAACAAAAAGTAAAAATACAAGGTGTGATGGGATGATGAGCTGCTTGTGCGTAAAACCGTATCCCCTCAGAGTTTGTTCAAGTCCACAAACCTCTGTCTGTGACGGAACCCCTCAGACATGGCTCCTCTAGTCACTAGCAGATTCCGACAGTGGTTGCTTTCGGAATCGCTTCCAACATAAAAGCTCCTTAACGGAAACACGTCTTCTGGACTCTCTGCGTGACAGTTTCCGGCGAGGAGTGGGTGTCCCTACAGGAGGTCCTGAAACCTCCCCACTGTTTTCGCTGGAAGTGTCTCTGAGCCATCCCTCCAGCTCACTTTCCCTCAGCTCAGCTCCTCTCCCCCTACTGGTTCCCTCTTCAGCTGCTGAGTCTCTCCCAACCTGTGTGAGCCCTTTCACCTCCCTTCCTTCCGATGGCAGTTCCCTGACATCCACCTCCCCTCCAGGGCCCCCTTCATCCCCTCTCGCCCCCTCCTCTACGGGCGGTGAGGAGGCAAAACCCCGGAATGAACTTCCTTCACCTTCCGATGTCTCGAACACTTCTCTCCACCTGTTGCGGTTCCTGGTCTCAAAGTACTCCTCCTCCTCAGAGTCCATCTCCCCTTCCCCTTCCGAGTCCGGGAATCCTTCCAACTCCTCCTCCTCATCGGTGGTCCCAAAGTATTCCCTCCGGAACCTCTCCACAGGCTGAGGTTTCCTTGGGAACCTTTGATGGAACGTTTCTATCAATACCTCGTCATTGATATCTTCTGCCATTACCCAAGTGTTTTCTGACTCCGGTTCTCCTTCCCACGCTACCAAATACTCCATCTGATCCCCCTTCCACCTGGCGTCGAGGATTTCTGCCACATGGCTGCTGCATTCCCTTTCTTCTATGACCGGTCCCCGAGTGGCCATCCCTTCTCGTCCCCCCTCATACGGTGACAGTAACGACCTGTGAAATACTGGGTGCAGTTTCATGTGGTTGGGTAACCGGAGCCTGAAAGCCACTGGGTTGACCTGTTGAATGACCTCAAAGGGACCCAATCTCCTGGGTCTTAATTTCTTACAACCTCCTTTGAACGGCAACCCTTGGGTTGACAGCCACACCCTATCTCCCACCCTTATGGTTTCACCTTCCCTTCGGTTCTTGTCTGCCTGCCTCTTGTATTCTTCCTTCGCCCTTTCTAAGTTGAGTTGGAGCTGACGATGGATTGCTTCCATTTCTTCTACAAAATGCTCGGCTGCCGGGACGCTCCATCTCTCCCCTTCTCCCCCTGGGAAAGCCCTGGGATGACACCCATAATTAGCCAAGAAGGGGCTCATCCCTAATATAATGGGAGCTCCTCCCAAGGTGGCCACATTAAACGCTATCAGTTCGGTGTGCCTTGCCACCTTCATTATCATTGGGACGGTCTGCAAGCTGACTTCTCCTCCCAACAGCTCCCTGCCATCGATCGTGGTCACCTGCAGGGGGTTGCTTAAAGGGATCGTCTGTATCTGGTGTTCAGCTGCAAACTCTTTGCTCATGAAATTGCAGGAGCTGCCTGAGTCCAACAGCGCCTTTATCTTTAGAGGGTGTCCGTTTGGCAGCTCTAGCGCCACTTCTATCACTAGGGCGGGTTTAGGAGGTTCTGGTGTGGGCACTTTCACTGCTCTTTGGCCTGGCTGCTGTGCCCCGACGGTGGCAGCCAGGCGTTGGCTTTTACTTGCTCCGGTATTTCTTCCTCTCTTCCCTCCACAGCTCCTACCATCCCTTGCCATTCCTTCCTCTGGGGGCAGACTCTGGCAAAGTGACCTGGCTGTTGGCAGAGATAGCATTTCCGGGCGCCTTTTCCCTCCTTCTTTCCCCCCTCACTGGGCTTTGAAACTGCGCGCGCGCGCGCGCTGTTCCGATTTCCATCGGCTCTGCCGGCGGGAAAGTTGGCTCTGGAATGTCTGGAATGCGGAACTCCTTCCAACGTTCCCCCTTCCCTTCCCGCCTCTCCAATGCTCTCGCCTCCTGGCGCGCTCCTATGGTCAGCGCTGATTTGGTCAGCTGGTCCATAGACCTGGGCGCCCGGGAAAGTTCGTCTTTCACAGCCGAAGAAAGCCCTTCTTCAAAGAGCATTTGAATGGGTTCCGCCGATAGATCCCACCCCAATTTATGGATCAACATGGTGAACTCAGTCCAGTACTCACGGACAGATCGGCTCCCCTGTTTGCAAGCCATTAACTGTCAGCGCACCACTCCCTGTTCAATATCGCTGGAAAACATCAGATCCATGGCGCGAAAGAACTTCATCGTGTCCTTTAGGACGTCACTATTCGCTGCCATCAGGGGTCTAACCCAGTCTCTCGCCCCCTTTTCAAGATGCCCAATCACGAAAGCCACTCGTGATTCCTCGTCAGGGAATTCATCAAACTGCAGATTGAGGGCATATTGCATCTCTGTCCAAAAGCCATGATAGTCTTTGGGCTCCCCCCCAAACTTCTGCACCAATCCTGGTACCTTTCTGGCGAGCTGGGTGGCTTTCCCCTTTTTGTCTGCATCCTGAGCCCTCCTCTCCTCAAGCCTCGCCGTCTGCAGCGCTAGCTGGACCTCCAACACCCGGTACCTTTCTTCCAGGCTTGGACCCGCTCCAGCTCCTGCTTCTCCGGTTCCGGCTGGGTTGCTCATGATGCCTTCTCCTGCACAAGCTGCTTTCAAAGACTGTCGGAATGCTGTGATGGGATGATGAGCTGCTTGTGCGTAAAATCGTATCCCCTCAGAGTTTGTTCAAGTCCACAAACCTCTGTCTGTGACGGAACCCCTCAGACATGGCTCCTCTAGTCACTAGCAGATTCCGACAGTGGTTGCTTTCGGAATCGCTTCCAACATAAAAGCTCCTTAACGGAAACACGTCTTCTGGACTCTCTGCGTGACAGTTTCCGGCGAGGAGTGGGTATCCCTACAGGAGGTCCTGAAACCTCCCCACTGTTTTCGCTGGAAGTGTCTCTGAGCCATCCCTCCAGCTCACTTTCCCTCAGCTCAGCTCCTCTCCCCCTACTGGTTCCCTCTTCAGCTGCTGAGTCTCTCCCAACCTGTGTGAGCCCTTTCACCTCCCTTCCTTCCGATGGCAGTTCCCTGACATCAGGAAATACAAAATACAGAAAAAAGAATAAAGTTTTTAAGATATAACAAAAAAATGAAAAATAAAAAGAAACATACAAAATAAAACAGTTAAAAACACGTTGATTTTCCATAGCCTATCTTCCTTACACTTATTTCCCCGGACCTCCTCGTACCTCCCTTTTTTGTATTCCAGTTCAGTTTGTTAGTTCAGCAAATCCTTACCATTAAGCTTTTACCCATTTGTAAACCTTTTTTTCGTATCTCTTAAAGCATTACAGCTGGAAACCACTTAGTTTCTATCCAACATCCTTCTAAGATTCCTTAATTTTACAATATTTCTGTAAATAGTCTTTAAATTTCTTCCAATCTTCTTCCACCGACTCTTCTCCCTGGTCTTGGATTCTGCCAGTCATTTCTGCCAATTCCATGTAGTCAATCACCTTCATCTGCCATTCTTCCAGAGTGGGTAGATCTTGTGTCTTCCAATACTTTGCAATGAGTATTCTTGCTGCTGTTGTAGCATAGATAAAAAAAGTTCTGTCCTTCTTTGGCACCAATTGGCCGACAATGCCCAGAAGAAAGGCCTCTGGTTTCTTCAGAAAGGTATATTTAAATACCTTTTTTATTTCATTATAAATCATCTCCCAGAAAGCCTTAATCCTTGGGCACGTCCACCAAAGGTGAAAGAATGTACCTTCAGTTTCTTTACATTTCCAACATTTATTATCGGGCAAATGATAGATTTTTGCAAGCTTGACTGGGGTCATGTACCACCTGTATATCATTTTCATAATATTCTCTCTTAAGAGAGACTTCATACCTGTGGTCCATAACTGTTCCCAGTCAGCAAACATAATATTATGTCCAACATCTTGTGCCCATTTAATCATAGCAGATTTCACCGTTTCATCCTGAGTATTCCATTTCAACAGCAAGTTATACATTCTTGACAAATTCTTAGTTTTGGGTTCTAACAGTTCTATTTCTAATTTTGATTTTTCCACCTGGAAGCCAATTTTCTTATCCAAATTATATGCCTCCATTATCTGATAATAATGAAGCCAATATCTCACTTTGTTTTTTAATTTCTCGAAACTCTGCAATTTCAATTTGTCTCCTTCTTGTTCCAAAATTTCCCAATATTTCGGCCATTTGGCCTCCATATTGAGCCTTTTCAGAGCTTTCGCTTCCATCGGTGACAACCACCTTGGGGTTTTATTTTCCAATAAATCCTTATATCTTATCCAAACATTAAACAATGCTTTCCTGACAATGTGGTTTTTAAATGCTTTATGTGCTTTGACCTTATCATACCATAGATATGCATGCCATCCAAATACGTTGTTAAAACCTTCTAAATCCAAAATGTCTGTATTTTCAAGAAGTAGCCATTCTTTCAACCAGCAAAAAGCTGCTGATTCATAATAAAGTTTAAAATCTGGCAGGGCAAATCCACCTCTTTCCTTTGCATCAGTTAATATCTTAAATTTTATTCTGGGCTTCTTGCCCTGCCAGACAAATCTAGAAATATCTCTCTGCCACTTCTTGAAACAGTCCATCTTGTCCACAATTTGCAATGTCTGAAACAAAAACAACATTCTAGGCAATACATTCATTTTTATCGCAGCAATACGGCCCAGCAGTGAAAGCTTCAAATTTGACCAGATTTCTAAATCTTTTTTCACTTCCGTCCAACATTTTTCATAATTATCTTTAAATAAGTTCCCATTTTTGGCTGTCATATTAATCCCCAGGTATTTCACTTTCTTAACCACTGTCAAGCCTGTCTCATTCTGAAACCTCTCTCTCTCAATCGGTGTTAAATTTTCTCTAGAACCTTGGTTTTTAACTTGTTCAGTTTAAAACCTGCCACTTGACCAAATTCTTGAATTAATTCTAAAACTCTTTTAGTGCTAGATTCTGGCTCCTGTAACGTCAATACTACGTCATCTGCAAATGCTCTCAATTTGTACTGTTTGGCTTCGACCTGTATACCTTTAACCAACCGGTCCTTTCTAATCATGTTTAGCAGGACCTCCAGGACCGATATAAAAAGCAGTGGGGAAATTGGGCACCCCTGTCGTGTCCCTTTTTCTATCTTAAATTCTTCCGTGACCACATTATTTACAATTAATTTGGCCTTTTGTTCAGAATATATTGCACCTATACCATTTTCAAAACCTTGGCCTACCCCCATCCCATGAAAGTTCTTCTTCATAAAACTCCAAGAGATATTGTCAAAAGCTTTCTCCGCGTCCACAAATATCAAAACTGCTTTAGTGTTTATATTCACTTCTAATTTTTCCAAGATATCAATTATATTCCTCAAATTATCAGACAAGTGTCTTCCCGGGAGAAAGCCCGCTTGGTCTTTATGGATCTCTTCCATCAATACTTTTTTCAGTCTCTTGGCCAAAATATCTGCAAAAATTTTATAATCCACATTAAGTAACGATATAGGGCGGTAGTTCTTAAGCTGGGTCTTTTCCGTCTCTGTTTTCGGTATAAGTGTAATATACGCCTCTTTCCACGACTCTGGCGCCCTTTTCCCTTCCAATATTTCATTGCAGACTTCCTTCAAAGGTTGCGATAACCACTCTTTCAGAGATCTGTAGTATCTGGAAGTCAGCCCATCCGGTCCTGGAGATTTGCCCAGTTGCATATTTTGTATGGCACCTTCTACTCCCTGTTCAGATATTTTATAGTTCAACATTAATTTACTTTCTTGAGAGATTTTTTGTAGTCCATTTGTCTTCAAAAATTGATCTATGTCCATTTCCTTCTGTGGCCCTTGTGTGTATAGTTGTTTAAAGTACCTCTGGAAGCAATTTCTAATCTCAGTTGGGTTATGTATACTCTTTCCTTCCACTTCTAAGTTTGTAATGGTATTTAATTTTTGTCTTTTTTTCATTTGCCAGGCCAACAATTTCCCACATTTGTTAACTGATTCAAATGTTTTTTGTCTCATTTGTTTGATTTTCCATTCTATTTCCTGGTTCATCATTTCCATATATTGTACTTGATATAATTTTATTTCTCTCAAAATCTCCTGGGACTTTGGTTTTGCTCTCAGTTTCTTCTCGCCTTCTTTTATTTTCTCCAAAATTTTATCTTTCTTCTCATTTTGACTTCTCTTCTTTATTGCATTCTGTTGTATCAAAAACCCTCTCATAACAGCTTTGCTTGCGTCCCAGATTACTCTTTTTTCTACGTTAGTGTTCATATTTATTTCAAAGTAGTCTCTCAAAGTTTTTTGGGCCTTTTTATACACTTCTTCATCTCTAAATAAGGTGTCATTCATCCTCCATCTGAAGGATCCGGTTGTTATTTGTTTCATCTCCATCCTTACAGCGTTGTGGTCAGAGCAGGTTTTTGGGCAGATTTCTACTTTCTTTATCTTTGGTGCCATTCTTCTAGTTATCCATATTTGGTCAATTCTAGTCCATGTCATCTTGGCTTCAGAGAAGAAGGTTCCCTCTCTTCCCAGGCGGTTCTTTACCCTCCAAATGTCCACTAAGTCCATGTTGTCTGTCATCTCAAAGAATGTTTTCAGTAATCTACCGTCCTTGGTAACTACCTGTCTTTGTGCCTTGTCCATATTTGTAGATACTACTCCATTCATGTCCCCCATCAAGATCAAATTGTAATCCAAATAATCCAGTAAAGTCTCATGCAGCTTTTTATAGAATTCAGATTTCCCCTCATTTGGTGCATAGATTCCCACAATCAAAAATTTCTCTCCTTGTACTTGAATTTCAATTGCCAAAAATCTTCCTTGGTCGTCTTTAAAGATAAATTTCGGTGATAGTCTCTCCTTTGCATAAATCACAACTCCTCTTTTTTTTACTTTGTCAGATGAAACAAACTCCTGTCCCAATCTTTTGTTAATCAATAACTTCCTATGTGCCCTTGTTATATGTGTTTCTTGTAAACAAATCAAGTCCAATTGTTCTTTTTTTAATAAATGAAACACACTTTTTCTCTTTCGAGGAGAGTTCAAACCGTTACAATTCCAGCTTAATAGTTGCAGAACCATGATGGGGCTACTTCACTTTACCTCCAACTGCTCCAAGTGTCAGTTCTTGTTCTGTGGGTAGTGTCACTTTTTCTGGACCGTGCAATCCAAAAGATAGATTTGATATGTCTAATATGCCTTTTGGCTCTTCTTCAGATTCCACTTCTTTCTGTAGATCTTCTTCGTGATCTTTCAAGAACCTGTCTTTTTCCTCAACTGATTTTATTTTTATCTTTCTTCCTTTGTATTTAAAGGACAGGCCTTGAGGAAATTCCCACCTAAAAAGAATTCTATCCTTAAATATCACCACACTTGAATCGTCAATTTCCAAAGTTTTTTGGTAATGCAGATTCAGAATTTTATCTCTCTCTTCTTTTGTTCGAAAGGTAATCAAACAGTCTCTCACCTTATTCTTGCTTTGTCTTCTTCCAAGTCTAAATGCATTCACTATCTTAAATTCTTCCTTCCCCAAATCCAGTTGCCAAAAATCTATGAATTCCTGTGTAAGAAAGTCAGCCAGGTTATCTTTCTCCCGTTCTGGTACAGCCCTGATTCTTAAATTTCTTTGTCTGTCTTTCAATTCAATCATGGAGAATGTCACGTCATGGTCCTCCAATTTCTTATATACTGGTGGAATCTTCTCTTGAGTAGCAGTTGCGATGTCTTTTGCCTCCTCAGCTGTCTTTCGAGTCAAGGCAGATTCCTGTAGTAATTTTTCGATGGTCTCTGTGTTGGTATTCACCTTCTGCCCCAAGATATTAATACTTGCAGTGTTTAAATCAATTTTGCTTGATGCTTCCGCAACTTGTCTATTTGTCTCAGCTACCTGTCTGTTTGTCTCAGCTACCTGTTTATTTAAACTTTCCAAAGATTCATTAATTTTTGCAAGTGCCTGTGCCAAAATTTCTTCCGACGACATAACTTTTGGTTTAACTTGTGGGAGTACGGCCCCTGATGTTCCAGATGCTCCAGATGTTGATCCCCTTCGCGGCTGCGCAGTGTCTATCCGATAATGTCTGCCAGACCTAGTAGTTTTTTCCTGCGGCTCTATCTTCCCTTTCCCATCTGCCGTAACAGTCTCATAGAAATTCAAGGTCGCTCCCACAGTTAAACAGTTGTTTTGAAGTAGAATGGAATTTTCCTCTAAGCCAGTTGTTATTGTAACAATGTCCGGCTTCCTCTAGGGGGACACAGTAACAGCCAGAGCTTGCAACTTTTAAGAACAAAGATAGTTTTTATAAGTCCCCCAAATTCACTTTAAAAACAACAGTCTCAGTGCACTTAAACAGTTACTTTCAAACCAGGAGCAGTCCAGAAACACTGTATCCCTTTTGCAGAATTAGCTGTCAAAAATAAGCTTTCCACTGTGCAACCCTTATCTCAAGGCAGTCCGTTCCAGGTTTTAAACAATAAATTTTATCTTCCTTTTCCCCTTCTTTTTTGCAGGAAAATTCAGCTCAGTCTTTTCCCCCTCCTCTCCTGCAATCCGGAGGGGGGAACCACTTTCCAAATGTTAAGATTTAGCTCTTTTTTGGAGCAACTTTCTATGTTTCCGCTTTAGAGTCTCTTTGCTTTGGTCTATTTACAATGAAAGGAAGGCAGACTTCCTGGTTGTACCTTCCCACTCAGTACCAAATTAAACGTTTTTTTCCTTTTGAATCCAATTTAATCCTACTCATGGGTAGTTGTTTTCAAAGTCCAATTGTCCCAGGAAAAAGGCAGCGCTCTCCGGTAACAGCTTCGCGGCTTCGCTCCACGGAAGAAGCAATTTGCTCACAGCACCACGCCACCCCCGCTCCGCTCCGGAGCCCGTTGCCGAGCTCCTTTTGCAATTGGGGGGGCGCAAACGGTGCCCGCTGAGTCCCACGGTCACAGGCTTCACCCGCCTGTGATTTTTTGAAGGGTCCACGCTGCGCCGTAGCAGTAAAGACCCAAATTCCGTAGAGCCGGTTCCCTCTGAATCATAGAGAAGCAGCCATTACCGATGGCGCCACCCCGGAACACACCTTTTATTGCTGACACACCTTTTATTGCTTCATTTCTCCTTATTGAATTTAAGAAAATTTCCAGAACCATTATGAATAACAATGGTGAGAGAGGGCATCCTTGTCTCGTACCTTTTGATATTTTTAGTTCTTCCGTAGTCATGTTGTTTACAATAAGCGTCACTCTTTGTTCAGTATATATCGCTTTTATTCCATTAAAGAATTCTTTCCCCACTTCCATATATTCTAATTTTTTTAACATAAAGACCCAAGAAATGTTATCAAAGGCCTTTTCTGCGTCCACAAATATTAACACAGCTTGTTTCTCATTCCTGGCTGTCAGATATTCTAACAAATTAATTATATTCCTTATATTATCTTTCATCTGTCTGCCAGGAAGGAAACCCGCCTGGTCTTTATGAATAATTTCTTGTAGTATCTTTTTCAACCTCTTCGCTAAGATACTTGCAAAAATTTTATAGTCTGTATTTAGCAATGAGATAGGCCTGTAATTTTTAACTTGAGTCAAATCAGAGCCTTGTTTTGTTATTAGTGTAATAAAAGCTTCTTTCCACGTCTCCGGCATTTCTCTATCCTGAAGAATATTGTTCATGACTTCTCTCAGTGGTGTAGACAGGATGTGCCTCATTTCTTTATAATAACTTGCTGTAAATCCATCTGGTCCTGGCGCTTTCCCTTTTTTCAACTCTTTTATGGCTTCTTTAATCTCCTCTGTTTCTATAGGGGCGTTCAGCCTTTCTTTCTTTTCTGTCAGGATCTTCTGCACCTTTTTTTCTTTTAAAAATCTTTCTATTTTTCTCATATTATTTTTCTCTTTATTATTATATAAATGTCTGTAAAAATCCAAGAATCCTTTTCTGATACCTTTTGGATTAACTATCTCTTCTCCTTCTATGATGATTTTATTTATTGTGTTCTGTTCCTTTCTTTTTTTAATTTGCCATGCCAGCCATTTACCTGATTTGTTTGCAAATTCAAAGTTCCTTTGTCGCAATTTTTTTATATTCCACTCCACTTCTTTATTTATTATCATAGCAAATTATGTTTGCAGAGCTTTTATGTTCTGTTTTATTTTCAAATTGTCAGGTTTCTCAATTAATTTTTGTTCATTGTCCATTATTTGTCTTAAAATTTCCTTCTTGCCTTTCTCTCTGCTTTTATTTTTTATTGAATTCTGTTGGATAAAAAATCCTATCATCACCGCCTTGCTGGCATCCCACACTACATTCATTTTTGTACCCTTATTACAATTGTTCATAAAATACTCCGCCAGCTTCTTTTGTGCTCCCTCTAGAATTTTTTGATTGTCTAGAAGGTAATCATTAATTCTCCATCTGAATGATCTTTCTTCATAACCTCTTATTTCACATTTGATTGGATTATGATCTGAGATCACTCTTGGTTGAATTTCAACTTGCATGATTCTTGGAGTTAATTCATTAGATACCCATATTTGATCGATTCGTGACATTGACTGGTTCGATTCTGAATGAAACGTAAACTGTTTGTCAAGTGGATGTCTCAGTCTCCAAATGTCTATTAAATTACAATTCTTAATCATCAAGAAAAAAGTCTTTGGTAGTTTTCCCTCTTTACTCATTCCTGATGCTCTCAGTCTATCCATTTCCATTGACACTACTCCATTCATATCTCCCATTATTATAATTTTTTGGTCCATATACTCAAACAGTTTTTCTTCCAAATCTTTATAAAAATCAGTCTTGTTTCCATTTGGTGCATAGATCCCGACTATTATTATTTTTTCACCTTGCCACTTGATCTGGATTGCAATTATTCTTCCTTCTTCATCTTTGAAAATTTGCTGAGCTTCAATTTTATTTCTTATATACAATACCACCCCTCTCTTTTTGTTTTTATCTGACGATATAAATTCATTTCCTAGTCTTTTGTTAATCAAAACTCTTCTATGTCTTCTTGCCACATGTGTCTCTTGTAAACATATTATATCCAAATTCTCCTTTTTTAGATATTGTTCAATTTTATTCCATTTTTTCCTATAGTTCATCCCATTAATATTCCAATTCCATAATTTTAACGCCATCTTAATGTCCTAATTAAATTTTATTTAAAATTTTATAATCTTTCTTCTTCTTCTTCTTCTTCTTCTTCTTCTTCTTCTTCTTCTTCTGTGTTTCTTCCATCTTCTTCTTCTCCCTCTCCCAATCCACTTTCCCCCGTAGCTCCTGCTCCCGCTGCTGCACCTCTTATTTCTTCCTCTTCTGGTCTTAATTCCTTGTATCTTCTCAGAAACTTGCCTGCTTCCTCTGGGCTTGTGTGTTTGTGTTTCTTACTTTTATAGAAAAAGGAGATCCCCTCTGGGAATTCCCACTTGAATTCTATTTTATTCTTCTTTAAAACTTGCACCAATGGTTTATATGGATCTCTCCGTTTCAACAGTCTGATCGGTATAGCTTTAAAAATAATTATATAATTCCCATCGATAGTCAATCTTTTCTCTCTGTTCTTCTGCAAGATCATGTTTCTCATTTCTCTGTCCTTGAATATAATTAAACAGTCTCCCGGAGATTTCCTTGTCTTAGTTCTTGCCTTCATTCTAAATGCATTTTGCACTGTCATAGCTACCTTCTCTGGTTGAAGTTCTAACCATTGTGCTATTTCTGCAATCAGTCTCTCTTTAATATTTTCACCCTGTATCTCTGGTACGGCTCTCAACCTCAGATTAGTCTCCCGTTGCCTCAATTCATTCATAACAATCGAGTCCAAGACTTCTTCTTGTGTTTTATTAATTTCTGACATTTCTACCTTTATTTTCTCCTCCTCTCTCCTCACTTCCCTTATTTCCTGTTTTGTCCTCTTCATCCCCTTTTCCAACGTTTGTGTTCTCTTAGTCACATCTTTCAATTGTCCCTTTAATTCGCTTACTGTTTCATCAATTTTTTTATCCATTTTTCCAATCCTTTTATCCATTTGTTCTAGTTTGGGCTCTAAATTTTTTTCACTCTGCTTTATATCATTTATATCATTTTAAATTTCTCCAAACATTTTCAGTATTTCTCCCTTAAAATCTGACTCTTGTTTTGAGCTTCTCCTATCTGCCGGTGTCCCCCCTTCACATGTTTTTTTCTGCTGGTGCGACATATCTTTTAGTCTCTTCACACTCCTACCAAAGTTAATTAATGCACCACAATTAGCACAGCCAGTATATAAGACCCTATACAATATTTAGCAAAACCCAATAACATATAAAAGTTATCACCGAACTCCTCCAATCAATATACAAATCCAGGTATTTCCTACATCACAAAATAAATGGCCAGAATAAAAATAAAATATAACCCAATAAAAATACTCTTGTTATCTTAGAAAATCCCAAAAGAGAGAATATAATCGTGATTGTACTTTTAACCTTTTTGTTAGGAGAGTTCACTAATTCACAGTCCTCAAATTTCAACTAAATTTTTGCCAAAGTTTTAGAACTTTTCATTAATGAAGAGACGATAGAAAGACGAAAATCTTCTTGCCACCACTTAGGCTAATTCCAATCCGTCATTTCGAAAATAAAATGCAGCAGGGGAAGAGAAGGACCAAACCATTATATATATATATATATATATATATATATATATATATATTCTCAGTTTTGTTATTGCCAGTTATTTTAGATTTTAATTATACTCCAATTATAATCCAATGTAGTCTTCAAACTCTCCAATCCCAGATTAGTCCAAGGAAGGAAGTAAAGAAGAAGTAGCAAAAACCATAAAATAAGTCCCACAAAAAAGTAAAGGGGGAAACAAAAACAAAAATAAAAATTATATCCAGAGCAGGATTCTCCTGAGGGACGATCTCAATCAGTTTCCAGCCTTATCCAATCATTAAAACCTCTCCACAATGCTTCTGCGATGGTATTATACTCCAACAACGAGGGAAGGAAGGGGGGGAAGGGGCTGGGGGGGGGCAGTGTTTTTTTTAAAGTTAATTTTGAAGCTCACCACCAACCCTTAAAACCTGTGGCATAGTTCAATTTCAGCAGTCAGATTGTTATAATCTATTACAGTGTATAAAACTTCCCCTTTTATACATTAAAATATTCACTTCTCCAAAAGACGTTGCTGGTATTTTTCCAGAGTTTAACAATGTAACAATGGCGACGGAAGTCCTTACATCCAATTGCGCAGTTCTTTATTAAAAGTGAAACTAGGAATTCTTTCTAATCTTGTCTCTTTCTTTCCCCCTCCAACACACCGAAGATTTGCCAAGAATAACAGTCAAACGTCCCACTGCTTCCTCTTCTGTTTCTTTTTTATCTTATTGCTAAGTTACTTTATAACTTCTTAAAAGTTTTAGAAGAGAGAGCGGCAACGACCTCTAGCAATTACTCACACAGCTTGCTTCGCTCTGCTGACAGCTCTGCGTCTGTTTTCAATTGCAGATACAGGTGAACTCACATGTTTAATTCTTTTTGCTCCGAAACCTTCCTTTAGCCTTGAACTTCCGAATTCTATCCCAATTAGGTCCGAATTTCTTAAGCTTGAGTGTCGGTCACTCCCCTTGCAAGTTCGGGGCTATGCTTTTTGAGGATAGTTAATGGCCTCCCTCTGCCTGCTTCTCGCTCTGCCGTTCTCTTCACTTGTTGCGAAGCTACCTGACGGCCAGGCGATTTGCAAATTGGCTTGCCGGGAACCAGACCCTCAGTGTTCTCCACTGAGGGTATTTTTGGGGGCTACTGCGCCCTGTAGCACCCCTTTTTTCCTCAAAAAGCACGGAATCTCCCAGCCAGGAAGATTCCCACTTGCTACAGGTTCATGCTCAACAGGAAGTGACCGAAATTTCCTCCTTCGAGGGGCACTGACGGGGATGGCTTGAAGAGAGGATTAGTCAAATTCATTGAGGGTTAGACCATGTTGCACCTCCAGCTGCAGAGGCAGTCTATTTCTGCATACCAGTTGCAGGCGTCCCAAGTGGGGAGAGTGGGGCTGCATTTGGAGTCTGCTTGGGGCTTCCCTTGGACATCTGCTGGGCTGCTGAGAGCTGGACTAGATGGGCCTTGGTCTGATCCTGCAGGGCTGTGACAATAAGAGCCTGGAGTATGGCTGCTTCGCAAGCAATTCAGTGAACAGTAGTGCAGAGTTTCATCTCCCTGGGAAGGGGGACGTGCTCAGCAAAGCTGTCTTTTGCTTCTGGTCTAAGAGTTTGGGTGGGGACATGGAGGTAAGGGGTGCAGCCTTCTGTAGAGGCCGGAGTCTCTCTCCTGCCTCTCTCTGCCACCTCTGAGGTGCCCTAAAAGGCAGATAGCAGAGGAAGCGAACCAATAGTCATGTTCATCTGTACTGGCTCAGTATGACCTATTCTGACAGATGCTGCCTTTCATATTCACGCCCAAGAGACTTTCCGCTCCAGAGATCTGGGGCTGAACCCGGGATCTGCACAGCAAGGCTGGAGTAAGAAAGAGTCCTTGCCAGCTGGCCACGTTGGGTGCCTGCCTGGAGAGTGGAAGCCAGGGGTTCGAGGGACATCGTGCTGCTCCTGGCAACCCCCACCCAACCCGACGTCCTCCTCCGCCTGAATCCCGCTTCCCCTGGGACGCACTTCCCATCTTGGAGCTGCTGGGGAGGGTATCACTCCCCACCCCCCTTTCCAGACACCATTCTCCTCATTCTTCTTCTTCATGCCCCCTCTTTGCCCCCTCATGTCCATGGCCTTGGGTGGTTTCCTGAGTGTATCTTCAGAACAACCCTCTGCGAGAGAGGCTAAGCTAGCCCAAGGACTGGCCCAAGGTAGCTCAGTCAAGTTGCATTTAAGACCACGTGCCCTTTCCCCTCAGATGAGAAAGCCGGGATGAGTCATGGTAGCAGCCTGTGGCCTTGATGGGCTTTGAGGCAGCCCAGCCCAGCTGGTATATTCCACCTCTGAACCGAGGAAGCGCAACTGGAGAGACAGAGCCCAGCACTTTTCTCACGGGACAGAAGCGCACGACTTCCCCCTCCCACTTGCCGTCCGCCCCAGTCTTTCTCCGGCGGCTCAGTTTAGTGCACCAAGCGGCTCATCCCAGGTGGGAATTCGGGTGGCGCTGCTTGCAGAAGGAGAAGCGGCTGTTGCTGGCAGAAACTCCCACTGTTCTTCTCAGGTAGGACATCTGGGATCCAGATGAACGTTTTACCGAAAAGTATGGCTTGACTACTGATTTCCAGTTTAAAGGATGGCAAAAAGACCTAAGTTTGGAGGACAGGTGAAAAAAACCACGAATTACATTTAAAGTTCTGCGAGATGCAAAGGAAAGCTTGTGTTTTAAACTTGTATTTTACAGCTTGTTGCTTGTTGCGTTTAATGGAATGGGTGATATTGAGAAAGAAGAGACTTGGAATTAGAAGGTTAGAATTTAAGGTAAGGTTACCAGAATTTTTTCAAAGAATCCGGGGACACTTTTTTTTTTCAAAAGAGAAAAAAAGGGTGTTTTTTTTAAATCATTTTTTTAAAAAAATAAGAAGTAATATCTTCTCTTCTGGGTCTCCTCTGTCGTGTCGCCTTCCTCTGGGCCCCAGCCTGATCTCTTGGAGTGCTATCTGCCGTGGAGTAGGCTCGGGTCGGGCCTGGGCTCGGCCATGTGTCCTTGCCCTCCTGGTGCTCTCCTACCGCTCTTCCTCAGCAACAGCAGAGGCAGCAACGCGGGAAGGTCGGGGCTCCCCTCTTTTTTCTCCTTCCTCTTTCTCTTCCTTCTCCTTCTCCTTTCCTCCTTCTCCCTGGGTTGGCTCTGGGGTTTTTACTGGCCCTGGAGCGCTGCTGGGCAGTCGGCCACATGGCCGGGTGCTCTCACTCCCGCCTCTATTTGGGTCCTGGGTGTGTGTGTCAGCGGTTCCCCCAGTTGACGTGCCAGGCATCCGTGGTTCCCCCTCGGCAGTGGCAGCGGTAGCGGTAGTGGCAGTCTCAGCAGCCCGGAGCCAGCCTGGTAGTGCAGTTGGCTCTGGCTGGCTTCAGGAGCTGCTCATTGCCGTGGCACCTACCATTTTGCCTCGCTGAAAGTCTCCATATGATGTGTTTTGTGCCATTGAACCAATCATGCAACACTCATTCCCTACTAATAAATCTACAACACTTAAAATATAAATCTGAGGACCTTATATGAAATCCGGGGACATTCCGGGGACGGATTTTGTCGGGGACAGATTTGTAAATCCAAGGACTGTCCCCGGGAGACGGGGACATCTGGTAATCATTCCATAATAGGGCTTCTCCTGCCTTTGCCAGTATGTCAGCCTTCTCAGCCTCCGTAAAGAGGCCATTCATTTTTATTTTTTTAAATAATATTTATTAAAGGTTTAAAGATTACGGAAAGAAAAAAAGAAAGAAAAAATAAACAACGCAAATCAATACTATACATAAAAAGAGAAAAAAACAAAAGACACAATACATCAAAACAAAAGCAAAAACAAAAACAATTAAAAACACATCCAATATTTCCATATCTTTGTCTTTCATTAACTTGTTTCATCGACCTCCTCACACCTCCCTTTTTTGTGTTCTAGTTATTAATTGTTTCAGCAAATCCTTTCCATCTTTCACTATTTTCTATCATATAATTATCATAATTTGTTTTAACCTTATCTTACCATTAATACCCTAAAACTTATTTGTACTTAACTTCTTATAACATTTCTACTAAAGCCGTGTAATTTCATTCCAACATTTTTCTAACACTCATTAATTTTACAATGTTTCTATAAATAAATTTTAAAAACTTTTTTCCAATCTTCTTCCACCGTCTCTTCTCCCTGGTCTTGGATTCTGCCAGTTCTTTCTATCAATCCATATGGTCCATCAACCTGGTGATCTTCTGTCCGAGGCTCTTAACTCTTTTCCATGTCCCTTCTGCAGATCTTCTTCATATTTATACATACACTTTACTTTATCTTCTGCTGATCTTATTCTTAATTTCCTTCCTTTAACATTGAGGAGTAAATCTCGGGGAAGCTCCAACCTAACAATGTCTTTATTCCTTCTCAACTGGTCAGCCCATTCTCCATAGTCAAAACTAAGGTCCAAAAGATATTTCAGGACGTGTTTCAATTGGCTTTCTCTAAATTCAAACATAGAAGGCAACACCTTATATTCATCAAATTGTCTCTGTAAGACTGAGGCTCTCTCCACTTGTATTACTTGAGGTTCTAGAATAACTTTCTCCCTCGTCTTCTCCACAACTTGCCATGTCGAAGTAGATTCCTGGATTGATTCCTGAGTAGTTTCTGTATAGATATTCACTTCTTGTCCCAAATCAGTCATTTTTTGTCCCAAATTATCAATCTTAATAGTCATCACATCCATCTTCTCATCATGCTGTTCCAATAAAGCACTTATCTTGCAAAATGCAATCACTAAGGCTTCTTCTGTCGACATTCTTGTCCAAGGTCAATCTCTAATTCTCACGGTCTTTTATCTCTGCAGCTGGAAAATTCCCCAGCTCCACTCCTGCAACAGTTTCAAAAGCTCCCTCTAGAGGAAACAATTTCTATTTGTATCCGTCCTTTTAAACGCAGATCCAGCAACAAAGTTAGTTTCAATCTTTCAGTTACTTTTGCTCCTTTTTAAGTGCAAAAGGAAACAATGGAAACAATATATTTCTCTTATTTAACTATCTGTCAACATACGTTTTATTCACAGTCAATGGACTTTCCCAAAACGTCAAACTTACTGACAGCCCGTTCCCAGGTTCAAAGCGGTGGTAATTTGTCTTTCTTCACTCTCTCTCCTGCAGGCTTAGGCAATCTAAGATTTTCCCCCTCTTCTCCTGCTTCCAAGGAGGGTTTAATAATTTTAACTGATGGAAATTTAGTCCTTTACAAAAGGCTCTCCAAGACTTTAGCTTGCAGCGTCTTTGCTCTATCTATTTACAAAAGAGGAAGTCGGACTTCCTGTTTGGAACTTTCCCGTTTCGGTGCCGAATTAAGATGTTTAAAGGTCCAATTTTCCGTTCTACTCACGGGTAGTTGTTTAAAGTCCAATTGTCCACAGGAAAAAAGTCAGCGCGCAACGGCAATGCGGCTTCACTCCGTGAAAGAAGCAGTCGATTCAAAGCACCGCGCCACTCACCCCACGTCGCTCCGGACCCCCGAAACCGGGTTTCCCCGTGAGTGGGGGAGGCGCAAAAGGTGCCAGCGGAATCCCACGTCCACAGGCTTCTCCCGACTGTGGTTTTTGGTGGGTCTCTGCCTTCGCCGTGGCGGCCAGACCCTGATTTCCATGGAGCGGGTTCCTCCCGATCAGAGGAATTCCGCCATTGCCGGAGGCGCTAACCCGGAAGTCCGGAGGCGCTAACCCGGAAGTCCGTAAAGAGGCCATTCAGAAGCACTTGTACGTCTGGCCATATGGGATTGTGAGTGGAGAAGATGGCGCAGTCTGGATTAGTCCCTCTGTCTTGCTCTTTGGTCACTGTGACCGAGAACCATTTTGGGCCGATCAGGATCCATGGGGAAGGGGATCAACCCAGAAGTTGTGGAGGGAACGGGAAGAGAAGCTTGGTCAAGAGACTGGCTCATGTCAGAAGGAGGCCTGAATGCATCCTTGGCCAAGCCCAGCCCAGGGCAGGAAGGCAGCATTGCCCAGCGGGAAGGCATTCGGAGGCAAATCATCAGCAAGGAGCAGGAAATCCCCTCCCATTCCATCAAGAAGACTGAAGAATCTCTAGTCGGCATTCAGGTGAGTTCAGCATCCCAGGTCTCTTGGGTGTTCCTGTCCATTACAAACCTGACTTGAGGCTCCATCAACTGAGCCCCTACACTCCTTGCATACATGAAAGGGGCACAGAAAGGATGGGAGGTGGCCTTTTCCTGGAACCTTGGGCTGCTCCTGTCACCATCTTACCTGCAACAATTCACTCGCTGGCTGCTGACCCTTTTCCTCCATCTCCTGGATGATCCTCTCAAGAGAGGAGAGTTTCCTGGAGAGTCTGGCCAGCTGCTAGTCCCTTCTCCCTGCAATCTCCTTCTCCACCTCTTCCACATGATTCAGCAGACGCTTTTCTACTTCCAGGAACTGGTGCAGTTGTCTGAACTTCTCCACAGTCTTCAGCCTCTCTGTTTCTGTTAATTTCTGCAAGAAAAGAGGAGGTCTGAGCGAGGAAGATGGTCAGCCTTCAAAACATCAGCAAGAGAATTATGATTTGAATTGAACTGCTTCCACCCTCTCAGCTCACAAGTCCTCAGGCTTCTCCTTGACTGCTTTTCACATAATAAACAACAATGGGAAATAAACTCCATTTAGCTGCATTCAAAGGTGAACTTACCTAATTCACAATTCTTGGAAAAAATATGGAGACAGAAACAGCAATCTTTTGAAATTCACACCTCTGAATTTTTCAAGGTTGACCCAGCCAGGTAATGTTCACCAAAAAAATGTATTTATGAGGGTAAAGCACATATCAAAATATTTATACGAGAAGGTAGCCACCCTAGCATTTGATTCATTTTCAGAATAAATAAATAAATAACAAACTGATATGGAAAAAGGAGAAATAGGGAGAAGTTGAAATGGGCAGATTTCCCCATCCCTCCTCAGTCCTGACTTGCTTCTTGAAGTGCTTGTTCCCTCACTAGTAACAATAGTGACACTTACAAGGAGGTCTTTGCTTTCCTTGTCCAGGTCTGCTTGATAGGCCATAATTTCCCCTCTCTCTTTCCTCAGAATCTCCAGGCAGCGACAGATCTCCCTGACAAGAAAAGGGAAAACTCAGCTTTGATTGAGACACAAAGAGAGGAGATGAATATTCTACTGGCTTCTTGGGTCCAGTGGCCTTGCTATAATAGCAAAGTAATTTACTGGAGGAAATAAAAGTACAGAGGTTTTCAACCTTTTTGGGTCCACGGCTCCCTGGACCAACTCCCTTCTTTCTGTGGCACCCCTGTGGGGCTCAGGAGACCAGTTAGGTGCCCCCTTGCTTGCCAAGCTTGCCTCCCCTCACCCTTTCTTGAACACGCTCCCTTGCGGAGTGCTCTCTCAGCCTCCTCTCCTCTCCCCTCTCCTTAGGAGTCCTCCTAGAATCATAGAATCATAGAGTTGGAAGAGACCACAAGGGCCATCGAGTCCAACCCCCTGCCAAACAGGAAACACCATCAGAGCACTCCTGACATATGGTTGTCAAGCCTCTGCTTAAAGACCTCCAAAGAAGGAGACTCCACCACACTCCTTGGCAGCAAATTCCACTGTCAAACAGCTCTTACTGTCAGGAAGTTCTTCCTAATGTTTAGGTGGAATCTTCTTTCTTGTAGTTTGGATCCATTGCTCCGTGTCCGCTTCTCTGGAGCAGCAGAAAACAACCTTTCTCCCTCCTCTATGTGACATCCTTTTATATATTTGAATATGGCTATCATATCACCCCTTAACCTCCTCTTCTCCAGGCTAAACATGCCCAGCTCCCTTAGCCGTTCCTCATAAGGCATCGTTTCCAGGCCTTTGACCATTTTGGTTGCCCTCCTCTGAACACGTTCCAGTTTGTCAGTTTGTCTCCTCTTGGTCTCTGAGCTGCCCCCACTGCCCCCCAGGGGCCTGGGACTTGCCTGTCCATTCCCAACAGCAAGGGCCCCTCGCCAGTTTGCTTGCTTACTCTGAGGCCGTCTCAGCTCCTGGCAGCCCACACCCCCTGGCCAGCCCCAGAGGCACCATTCTCTGGGGGAGAACATCTGGGCAAGCCTTGGGGAGGCAGAGATGGCATCCGAGGAGGGAGGGAAGGAAAGAGGGACAGAGGCCAGTGTCTCCCGCGGCACCCCTGACCATCATTCAAGGCACCCCAGCTGCCACAGCACACTGCTGGAAAACCACTGCAGAACTTGGATGGGAATGTTTTCTAGTCCAACTAACTGGTCTGGAGAAGAGTAAAGGCAGCCATGCTTGCTCCTTTGTCTTTTCCGAGGAGACTTCCAGCCTGACTTCTCATCTTGAGGCCCCAGGGAGAAGTGGGAAGAGGAAGAGGAGGAGGAAGCATCCCCAGAATAAGTGTGCTCCCCACCAGTAGGTGCGCTGAGCTCTGGCGCTGCTCTCAAAGCCTTTCTGCCGGCTCCGTGTCGCAGATGACACTCAGCACACCGACATTTTCCTCCACAGCAGTCCGGAAGTCTCTGACTTCTCATCTTGAGGCACCAGGGAGAAGTGGAAAGAGGAGGAGGAGGAGGAGGAGGAAGCATCCCCAGAATAAGTGTGCTCCCCACCAGTAGGTGCTTCCACCCCCCACTCCTAAATCTGCTTCCAACAGATACTTGGGGGGGAGGCATCCTGCACCACCTGGTCAATTCCTGGTGTTAGGAGAATTAGAAGGTCTAAGATATAAACGCATACATAAATACCGTAAGTAGTTATCATCACAAAAGAATATCCAGGTAAACCCATGAACAGCCAGGTAAACCCATCAACAGGTTTCCTGCCAGACAGGATTCTGCTGTAGACTGCCCCTTCTCTGACGTATGTATGATGTATTGGGGGCTGGTCTTGGGCAACACCCCTTCTGTGATGTATATATGATGTATGGAGGGGTGGTCTTTTTTTTTAAAATAATATTTATTAAGATTTAAAAGGTTACAAAAAGAAGAAATTGAAAACAGCATATTAAAGAAAACAGAACATCACATCACAATAAAAAAGAAAAAGAAAAGAAGAAAAAAAATACAATGAATCTTCCCATAACTTATCTTTCATTTGCTTATTTCCTTGACCTCCTCACACCTCCCTTTTTTGTATTCTAGTTCAATTAGCTATTTCAGCAAGTCCTTTCCATCTTTTCCAGTTTTTGTCCTCTATTTTATCTTAATATAATGTAACTTTACTTTCCCTCCTTTCACCATTTAGCAATCTATTTTTTCTTAATCCTTTATAGCATTTCTGCTAAAACCACATTACTTCATTCCAACATCCTTCTAACATTCCTTAATTTTACAATGTTTCTGTAAGTAAACTTTAAATTTCTTCCAATCTTCTTCCACCAACTCTTCTCCCTGGTCTCGGATTCTGCCAGTCATTTCCGCCAGTTCCATGTAGTCCATCACCTTCATCTGCCATTCTTCCCGGGTGGGTAGATCTTGTGTCTTCCAATACTTCGCGATGAGTATTCTTGCTGCTGTTGTGGCATACATAAAGAAAGTTCTATCCTTTTTTGACACCAATTGGCCGACCATGCCCAGGAGAAAGGCCTCTGGTTTCTTCAGAAAGGTATGTTTAAATACCTTTTTCATTTCATTATAAATCATCTCCCAGAATGTCTTAATCCTTGGGCACATCCACCAAAGGTGAAAAAATGTACCTTCAGTCTCTTTACATTTCCAACATTTATTATCGGGCAAGTGATATATTTTTGCAAGCTTGACTGGTGTCATGTAGGTCATTTTCATTATATTCTCTCTTAAGGCATTACATGTCGTAAACTTCATACCTGTGGTCCATAACTGTTCCCAGTCAGCCATCATAATATTATGTCCTACATCTTGTGCCCATTTAATCATAGTTGATTTCACCGTTTCATCCTGAGTATTCCATTTCAACAGCAAGTTATACATTCTTGACAAGTTCTTAGTTTTGGGATCTAACAGTTCTGTTTCCAATTTTGATTTTTCCACCTGGAAGCCATTTTTTTTATCCAAATTGTACGCCTCCATTATTTGGTAATAATGGAGCCAGTCTCGCACTCTATTTTTTAGTTTTTCAAAACTCTGCAGTTTTAATCTGTCTCCCTCTTGTTCTAAAATTTCCCAATATTTCGGCCAATTGGCCTCCATATTGAGCTCTTTCTGAGCCTTTGCTTCCATTGGTGACAGCCACCTTGGGGTTTTATTTTCAAGCAAGTCCTTATATCTTATCCAGACATTAAACAGTGCTTTTCTGACAATATGGTTTTTAAACGCTTTATGTGCTTTAACCTTGTCATACCACAAATATGCATGCCACCCAAATACGTTGTTACAACCTTCTAGGTCCAGCACTTCAGTATTTTCAAGAAGCAGCCATTGTCTCAGCCAGCAAAACGCGGCTGATTCATAATAAAGTTTAAAGTCTGGCAGGGCAAATCCACCTCTTTCTTTAACATCGGTTAATATCTTAAATTTTATTCGAGGCTTCTTGCCCTGCCAGACAAATCTAGAAATATCTCTCTGCCACTTCTTGAAGCAATCCATTTTATCCAAAATTTGAAATGTTTGGAACAAAAACAGCATCCTTGGCAATACATTCATTTTTATCGCAGCAATTCGGCCTAGCAATGATTTGACCATATTTCTAAATCCTTTTTCACTTCCCACCAGCATTTTTCATAGTTATCCTTAAATAAATTCACATTTTTAGCAGTCATATTGACCCCTAGGTATTTCACTTTCTTAACCAATGTTAATCCTGAAACCTCTCTCTTTCCGTCACTGTTAGATTTTTCTCTAAAACCTTAGTTTTCATCTTATTCAGCTTAAAACCCGCTACCTGACCAAATTCTTGAATCAATTCCAGTACTCTTTTGGTACTAGATTCTGGCTCCTGTAATGTCAGTACCAAATCATGAGCAAATGCTTTCAATTTGTACTGTTTAGCTCCGACTTGTATACCTTTAACCATTTGGTCCCTTCTAATCATGTTTAAGCGAACCTCCAAGACGGATATAAAAAGCAATGGGGAAATTGGGCAACCTTGTCGTGTTCCTTTCTCTATCTTAAATTCTTCCGTCACTACATTATTTACAATTAATTTAGCCTTTTGTTCTGAGTAAATTGCACCTATACCATTTCCAAAACCTTGGCCAACCCCCATCCCCTGTAAGTTCTTCTTCATAAAACTCCAGGAAATATTGTCAAAGGCTTTCTCCGCGTCCACAAATATCAAAACTGCTTTAGTGTTAATATTCACTTGTAATTTTTCTAAAATGTTAATTATGTTCCTCGTATTGTCAGACAAGTGTCTGCCCGGGAGAAAGTCCGCTTGATCTTTATGAATTTCTTCTACTAATACCTTTTTTAATCTTTTAGCCAAAATGTCTGCAAAAATTTTATAATCCACATTAAGCAAAGATATGGGGCGGTAGTTCTTAAGCTGTGTCTTCTCGGACTCTATTTTCGGTATAAGTGTGATATATGCTTCCTTCCACGACTCTGGTGCCCTTTTCCCTTCCAATATTTCATTACAAACTTCTTTTAATGGCTGTATTATCCATTCTTTCAGGGATCTATAGTATCTTGAAGTTAGTCCATCCGGACCTGGAGATTTACCCAACTGCATATTCTGGATGGCCCCTTCTACCTCCTGCTCCGTTATTTTGTTATTCAACATTAGCTTGTTTTCTTGAGAGATTTTTTGTAGTCCATTTGTTTTCAAAAATCGGTCAATGTCCATTTCTTTCTGCATCTCTTGTGTATATAATTGTTTAAAGTACCTCTGGAAACACTTTCTGATCTCCACTGGATTCTGTATATTTTCCCCTTCCACTTCCAAATTTGTGATGGTATTAAGTTTTTGTCTTTTTTTCATTTGCCAAGCCAGCAGTTTCCCACATTTGTTTGCCGATTCAAATGTCTTTTGTCTCATCTGTTTAATTTTCCATTCTATTTCCTGATTCATCATTTTCATATATTGTACTTGATATAACTTTATCTCTTTCAAGATCTCCTGCGACTTTGGTTTGACTCTCAATTTTTTCTCTCCTTCCTTTATTTTCTCCAAAATCTTGTCTTTTTTCTCATTTTGAACTCTCTTCTTAATTGCATTCTGTTGTATCAAGAATCCTCTCATAACCGCTTTACTTGCGTCCCAGATTACTCTTTTTTCAGTAGTGGTATTCATATTAATCTCAAAATAATCTCTCAAGGTTTTTTGGGCCTTCTTAGTCACTTCTTCGTTCCTAAACAAAGTGTCATTCATCCTCCATCTAAAGGAACCAGTTGGTGTTAGTTTCATTTCCATCTTCACAGCATTATGAGCGGAGTAAGTTTTAGGGCAAATTTCCACTTTTCTAATCTTTGGAGCCAACCCTCTAGTTACCCAAATTTGGTCAATTCTTGTCCATGTCATTTTGGCCTCAGAGAAGAAAGTTCCCTCTCTTCCCAAAGGGTTCTTCATTCTCCAGATGTCAACTAAATTCATATTGTCAGTCATATCAAAAAAAGTTTTTGGTAGTCTACCATCCTTGGTAACTACCTGTCTCAATGCCTTGTCCATATTTGTAGACACCACTCCATTCATGTCCCCCATCAAAATCATATTGTAATCCATATAGTCCATCAGAGTCTCATGTAACTTATTGTAGAATTCCGATTTCCCCTCATTTGGTGCGTAAATGCCTACTATCAAAAATTTCTCTCCTTGTGATTGAATTTTGAATCTTCCTTGGTCATCTTTAAATATAAATTTCGGTGATAGGCTCTCCTTTACATAAAGGACTACTCTTTTTTTGACTTTGTCTGATGAAATAAATTCTTGGCCCAATCTTTTGTTACTCAATATCTTCCTGTGTAGCCTTGTCACGTGTGTTTCTTGCAAACAAATCAAGTCCAATTGTTCTTTTTTCAATAAATGAAAGACTCTCCGCCTTTTTTCCGGGGAGTTCAGTCCATTCACATTCCAGCTTAATACTTGCAGTGCCATGATGTAATTACTCTGATTTTCCTCCAACTGCACCCAATGCCTGCTCTTCTTCTGTTGGTAGTGTCGGTGTCGCTAGACGGTCCAGTCCAAAAGGTAGTGTTGCAATGTCCACTATTCCTCTTTTTGGTGGTCTTCTGTCCAATGCTCTTTGCTCTAGTCCTCTGTCTGGTGATCTTCTGTCCGATGCTCTTGACTCTTTTCCAAGTTCCTTCTGCAGATCTTCCTCGTAATTGTTCAAAAACTTTGCTTTATCTTCTACTGATCTTATTTTTATTTTCCTTCCTTTAAAGCTGAAGGATAGGCCTTGGGGAAATTCCCACCTAAAGATGATTTGATTCCTTCTCAGCAGGGCAGCCAAATCTCCGTAATTGGACCTGAGGTCCAAAAGATGTTTCGGGATATCTTTGAATATTTCCACTCTTGACTGTTGTATTACCAATGTCTTCTGGTAATGCCAACCCAAAATTCTGTCTCTCTCTTCTTTGGATCTGAGGGTAATCAAACAGTCTCTTATTCTGTTCTTCTCTTTCTTCCCCCCTCTTCCCAATCTAAAGGCCCTCACAATTTTAAATTCATCTTGTTCCAAATCCAGCTCCCAAAATTCTGCAAGTTCCTGTGTGAGAAAGTCTATCAAACTGTCCTTCTCCAGTTCAGGTACAGCTCTGATCCTCAAATTTATCTGTTTCTCCTTCAGCTCAATCATAGAAAGCGTCAGCTTATGGTCATGAAGTTGCCTCTGCAGGTCTGGAACTCTCTCTGTTTCTAATTGTGTTACCTTAAATTCCACAGAAGTAACTTTTTCCTTGACTTCCTCTGCAGTCTGTCGTGTCGAATTAGATTCCTGTATCAGTTTCTCAATGGTTTCTGTGTTAGTATTCACCTTTTGTCCCAGACTATTTATGCTTTTTGTATTTGCATCAATTTTAGTAACTGCAGCATCCACTTTTGCATTTGTGGCATCCACTTTTGCATTTGTAGCACCCACTTTTGCATTTGTAGTATCTACTTTCTTGTTAATGATTCATTTATCTTACTTAATGCAAGCGCTAGGGCTTCTTCTGATGACATTCCTCTTGATTTAGGTTGTGTTGGTACAGCCACGGATGAGGCAGAAGGGCCGGATGTTGATGCTCTTCGTTGCCAAAGCTTCCCAGACCTTGTTGTTTTGTCTGGGAATGATGGATCTACTTTTTCTTTCCCATCTGCCATAACACTTTTTAAAAAAAACAAACAAAACAAAAAAACAAAACAAAAAACAACCCCAAGGTCAGTCCCACAGTCACATAGCTTTATCTTAGCAGTGGAAAATTCCCCTGAACCAACTCTTGTAACAGTTTCAGAAACTTCCTCTAGGGGTAAACAGTTGATATCTGTTCTTGCATTAATCCAAAATAACACCTTTTAAAACACAACTCAAACGAGAAAGTTAGTTTCCATTTTCAGTTACTTTTCTCCTTTTTAAGATCAAAAGTGGGCAGCTAAAAACAATGTATCTCTCTTACTCAGCTAACTGTCAGCGGATGGTCTATTCACAGTCAAAACGCATTTCAAAATATGGCAGTCTTATTGTCCTATTGGCAGCCCGTTCCCAGGTTCTGAGCGGTGGAATTTTAGCTTCCTTCCCTCTCTCTTGCAGGTATATATAGTCAAACTTCCCCCCTCTTCTCCTGCTTCCAAGGGGGGGGGGGATTCACTTTCTTTTTAATGTTGAGAAATTAGTCTTTTCCAATCGATTTTCCGAGACTTTAGCTTGCAGTCTCTGCTTTGATCTATTTACAAAAACGGAAGGCGGACTTCCTGTTTGAGCCTCCCCGCTTCAGTGCCAAATTAAACCTTTTTTTCCCTTTAAAAACTTCCAATTTATCCTACTCACGGGTAGTTACTTTTAAAATCCAATTGTCCACAGGAAAAAGTCAGCGCTCTCCGGCAACGGCTGTGCGGCTTCGCTCCGTGGAAAAAGGAGTCGATTCACAGCACCGCGCCACTCACCCCGCTTCGCTCCGGAGCCCCAAAATCGGGGTTCCCCACGAGTAGGGGGGGCACGAAAGGTGCCCGCCTAATCCCACGTTCACAGGCTTCACCCGCCTGTGATTTTTGAGGGGTCTCCGCCTTCGCCGTGACGGCCAGACCCGGTTCCCACAGAGCAAATTCATCCTAGTCAGAGGAATTCCGCCATTACCGATGGCGCTGACCCCGGAAGTCCGCCGTGGTCTTGGGCTCCAGGGTGGGCAATTTCAAATGTCTATAAAAGGACGTGCCATGCATGGTTCGGGGTCTCCTCCTCCCTCCTGCGTGTGTGTGTGTGTGAGCACCCTGTTGGAACAGTTAATAAAGATCTGGCTTACTAGCTGCTTTGCTTCTCAATATTCTCTGGTTGGCCTCTGTTATTTTCACCTACCGATAGAGAACCTACAAAAGGGCTCTATATGGGCTCTTAGGTACCCCATAAGGGAAAAGGAGCAGTTTTTTTCCTTATAACACTGGCATGTTAGTCCCCACCCCCTTGCAGCTGATCCCTTGCTGCTATCTGCTTTGCAGGGTATTGAGGAGGCATCCTGCTAGCCAAAGGAGACATGTACTTAGTTGTGTATGTGCAATTTACATCTGTAGTACCATGCCTACTTTGGATCTGAGAATTAAAAAGATAACCTCTCAAGAAGAATACACAGCTATTTCTCCCCCTCAAGATCCAGGGATCTCCTACCTCGTATTCCTCGAAAGCCTCTTCCAGAGGAATCACCTTGTGGTGTTTGTGCTTCTTGGATCTGTCACAAACCACACAGATGGGGGCTTCATCCTCCTTGCAAAAGAGTTTCAGGGGCTCCTGGTGCTTCTCACAGACTCCTCCTTTCCCTCCTTTCCCTCTTGAAGACTGAGATTCTTGGCTATTTCTACAAAGGTAGCCAATTGCCGATTGCGGACGAGGCTCCTTCTCTGGACTCCAACTCGGCATTGAGGACAGGAAGCCAGCCTCCTTTTTGCCCCGCTGCACTGGATCAGGCAGGACTGGCAGAAGTTATGCCCACACTCTGGGATGGTAACTGTGTCGTAAAGAGAGTCAGGGTCAGTGAAATATACTCAGAGTCGAGAGTGGATTTCATATTCTTTATTCAGCTCATAGTGGTAAGGAGAAATGAAAGTTTCCCCAAAGTATCTGCTTTATATACATTATTTACACAATGGGCTGCATGTGATTGGCTAATTCCGGAATTCTCCTGTAGGCCAATCAGGTTGTGGATTCACTTCCATCTGGAGCTGGATTGGGTGGCTCCTGCAGACCAATCATACTGCTGCATTGTTCTAGGACCAATCAGACTGCTGCATTCTGAATCCTATTGTTCTAGGACCAATCAGACTGCTGCATTTTGGATCCTATTCAACTCAGTACATAACACCCCTTCCCTCTAAGTTCCAGTCCTGCCCGGGAGGTCGCATTCATAGTCCTCAAGGTACGCCGGCGGCCTACGTGTGTGTTGCAGCCTGGGGTGTTCCCTGGTCCAGGGTTCAGGTTCTGGCTCGTCTTCCAAGGATGCTGGCCGTGATGGGGCCGTTTGGTCTGGCGCAACCAGCTCGCTCAGTCGTGGTTCTGCTTCCAGTGTCTTTTCGGCCTCACGGGTCCTTTCTGTATTTACTGATTCTGCCTCTCCTGCTGGCCCCTCCTGCTTTACGGGCCTCACTGCCCCACTGTTCCCTTGGGACTCCTCTGACCTGTCCTCCTCCTGGTTTTCTCCCGGGAATCGTCTCCGTATCTGGTCGCAGTGGCGGCGCCAGCATTGCCCCCCATACCTTAGCACCTCGTACGACACGGGGCCAGTGACCCTGGTGACTGTGGCGGGTACCCATGCTGGGCCTGCCCCAAAATTCTTTGCATACACTGGGTCCTGGGCCACGAAGGTCCGGGGGTTCCTGCCTTCCCCCACCACTACCTCATCCTGAGCTCTATCGGGGTGAAGGTGGTCCAGTCTGATTGCAAGGCGCCAGTAGTTTGCAAGACCAGTAGTTCAGCGGGGCTCTGGCCAGTCGTTGAGCTGGGGATGCTGTGCTGTGCTAGAAGGAATGTGGCAAGGCGGTACTCCCAATCCCCTTGCGTCATGCGGTGGAGGGTGTCCTTGGTGGTCTGCACCCTGTGTTCTGCTTGGCCATTGGTGGCAGGGTGGAATGGCGCTGAGCGGATGTGGCGGATGGCGTTCTGCGCTGTGAAGGTTTGGAATTCTCCTGACGTAAATGCGGTTCCGTTGTCTGAGACGAGAGTGTCAGGGAGCCCGTGGGTTGCAAACAGCCTGCGTAGTACCCGGATGGCTGCGGACGTGGAAGTGGACGGTACCAGTGCGACTTCCAGCCATTTGGTGTAGGAGTCCACCACTATGAAGAATGTTTTCCCCTGAAAGGGGCCAGCGAAGTCCACATGCAGGTGTGACCATGGTGCTCGGGCGGACTCCCAGGACTGGACTGGGGCCCTTGGGGGATCTGGGTGGGATTCTTGGCAGGCCTGGCAGTGTTTGACCCAGGTCTCTATCTCTCCATCGATCCCCGGCCACCACACATAACTCCTGGCAAGGGCCTTCATTCTCACTACCCCTGGGTGTGTCTCGTGTAGGGCTGTGAGGACCATTTTGCGGAGGGGCTGGGGAACAACGACCCTGCTTCCCCATAACAGGCACCCCTTGTGGGCCGACAGTTCATGTTTGCGGGTTGTGTAGCCCGCGAATTCTGGCCTGGGGCTGCTGCTGGGCCATCCCCTCCACACCCAGTCCAGGACCCGGGAGATGACCCTATCTTTCTTGGAATGGTGTGCAACTACTTGTGCCTGAATGGGGCAGTCGGGAAGCAGCTTCAGGCTCATAACCTGTAATGGTTCTAGGGGTTGCTCGTGCGTAAGCCAGTGCAAACACCTGGCTGGATTGCCTGAGTGAACCTTTTCTGTCCGGACAGCCACTTACCCGTGGCTGTTTCAATCGCTGGCAGAATCCGTCAGTGGGCGTTTCTTAAACTTCTTCCAGCAAAGAAGCTCTTTGACGCCTAGTCGCCTCCTACTCTCTCTGCGCGGAAGCCTTCTGCACAAGGAGGGCATAGGCAGCGGAGGACCTCTACTCTCCCCGCTCGTCCCCGGCAAGGAGTCATGGGACCACCTCGCCGCTTCCCCCATCTGCCCCCCCTTCTCCACTGGTGCTACGCTGATTCTCTTCCCCAGAGGATGGGCTGCCTCTCCCAATCCTGGGACGCTCTCCGGAATCCCTCTGGATCTTGCTCTCTCCCTCCAGCACTGATGGCAGTTCCCTGACATCCACCTCCTCCTCAGGACCCCTACCCCACCCCTGGCGCAATTTTCCGGTACAACCTCCTCTCTCTCCTCGGTCGACGATGCGGGGAATCCCCTGAAGGAACTGTCATCATCTTCTGAGGATTCAAAACCAGCCTCCCATCCGCTCGGACTTCTCCCTGCTGGTTGAACCTCCCAGTCTGATCCTTCTCCCTCGGACACCTCCCCTCCCTCCTCTTCGGAGGCAGGGAAACCCACAAAGTCCCCTTCGTCATCTGTGGGTTCAAATTGTTCCTCCCAGAATCTAGCTAATGGTTTGGGCTTCTCCAGGAACAAACCGTGGAATTCTTCCACCAGATACCCGTCAGTGATTGATTCAGCCGGGACCCAAGTGTTTTCAGACCTAGGTTCCCCCTCCCAGGCTACCAAGTACTCTACCTGGCGACCTCACCACCTTGAATCGAGTATTTCCGTGGCTTTGTTACAGTGTTCCCTCTCCTCTACCCGCAGGTGGGAGGTAACCCCTCCCTCCCGTCCCGGGAATTCCCGCCCCTCCCTATAAGGTGAAAGTAGGGACCTATGGAACACCGGATGTATCTTCATGCTGTCAGGCAACTTGAGTTTAAATGCCACGGGGTTAACCTGCTGCATTACCTCAAACGGCCCCAGCCGCCTAGGCTGCAACTTCTTGCACCCTCCCTTAAGGGGTAACCCTTGGGACGACAACCACACCCGGTCTCGCACCCGTATGGCCTCCCCCTCCCGACGGTGCCTGTCCGCCTGCCTCTTGTAGACTTCCTTGGCCGCTCCAAGTTCAGCCTGAGTTGCTGGTGTAAGGCCTCCATTTCCTCCACAAATTGCTCAGCCGCAGGTACACTCCATCCTTCCTCCCCCCGCCCCGGGAAGGCCCTAGGGTGACACCCGTAATTGGCCATGAAAGGGCTCATTCCCGTGGACACGTGTTCAGCGTTATTGTACGCAAATTCAGCCAAAGCTAATTTCTCTACCCAATCGTTCTGCCTCTCGCTGACATAGCAGCGCAGGTACTGCTGGAGTATGCCGTTCGCTCTTTCGACTTGTCCGTTGGTTTCTGGATGCCTCGCCGTCGAGAAGCTCACCTCGACCTGTAGCAAGCTCATGAGTCTCCGCCAGAACCGGGAAGTAAATTGTTTCCCGCGATCTGAGATTACCCTCAATGGAGCTCCATGCAGTCTGAAAATGTGATCCACAAACAGCCTGGCTGTCTCCTCTGCCGTTGCTGCATGTGAGCAAGCTACGAAATGGCAAATTTTAGTCAGTAGATCGACCACTACCATGACTGCTGTCTTTCCCCTTGACTTGGGCAGATCTGTCATAAAATCAATGGACACCACCTCCCAGGACCTTTCCGGTGTAGGCAAGGGTTCCAGTAGCCCCGCGGGGGCAGCCCTTTCCCCCTTTGCCCTCTGGCATCGGTCGCACCCTCGTACATATTCTCTTACGTCTTCCCTCACCTTTGGCCACCAGAACTGCCTGGTGACAAGTAGCATGGTCTTGTGCTGTCCAAAGTGCCCAGCTGTTGGGTTGTCATGGAGTTGTCTAAGTACCTTCCCCCTCAAAGTCTCCCCAGGTACATACAGCGCCCCCTTATAATACAGTAGTCCTTCCTTTTCCTCAAACCCTCCATTGACTTCCTTCCCGTCCCTGAGTTCCCTGATTTTTGTCTGAGCAAACTCATCGTCTCTGGTGAGCCCTGCCAGTTCTCGTTTCCCAACCAACGCTCCCACACACACACACTGGTCCTCGGGGAACACGTGCCTGGTCTCTGGTGGCCCCTCTCCTTCCATGTACTCCAGTTTCCGAGAGAGAGCATCTGCCCTTACGTTTTCCTCTCCCGGCACGTATCGGATCTCGAAGAAAAACTTGGTGAACTCCTGAGACCACCTGATCTGCCTCTGGTTGAGCACCCGCGCGGTCCGCCAATATTCCAAGTTCTTGTGGTCAGTTCGGACCTGGATCTTGTGCCGCACCCCTATCAATAGATGTCTCCATTGCCGAAATGCCGTATAGATCGCAAGCAGTTCTCGGTCATACACCGTGTAGTTTTGCTCCGACTTGCTCAGCTTCCTAGAGAAAAAGGCACACGGCCGCCAGTTCTGCTTGGCCCCGGGCTGCAAAAGGACCGCTCCGATCGCGCGGTCAGACGCGTCCGTCTCCAGTCTCATGGGCTTCTCCGGATCCACGTGCAGGAGCTGCTCTTCCGAGGCGAACGCCTTCTTCAGTTTTTCAAAGGATTGCTGCGCACCCTTTGTCCACGCGAACTTCTTTTTGCTACTAAGACAATCTGTTATGGGCGCTGTCAAGTGAGCGAAATTCTTTATGAACTTCCTGTAGAAGTTGCTGAAGCCTAGGAACCTCTGCACATCCTTTCTGTTTTTGGGGGCCTTCCATTCCAGCACTGCCTTCACCTTGTCCGGATCCATGGCTAGTCCTTTGTCTGACAACCTGTACCCCAGGAACTCTACCTCCCTGGCGTGGAAGTGGCATTTTTCCAGCTTGACCCACAACTGATGCTTCTTCAATCTCTGTAGCACCTCCCTGACGTCTCTGACGTGTTGCTTTTCGTTGTCCAAATAGATTAAGACGTCATCCAGAAAGGCTACGCAATTCTTGTACAGCAGGGGCCCCAACACATGGTGCATGAATGCTTGAAAGCAGGCGGACCCTGATTGTAATCCAAATGGCATGACTAAGTACTCAAAAGCCCCCAGGGGGGTGAACATGGTCGTTTTCCATTCGTCCCCCTCCCTTATCCTAATCAGATTGTATGCTCCCCTGAGGTCCAGCTTGGTAAAAATCTTCCCCTGCCTCACACGTGTCAAAATATCGTCAATCCTGGGCATTGGGAAAGTCACGGGTTCTGACACCAGGTTTAGGGCCCTGTAATCCACAACTAATCTGGGCTGATTAGTCTCTTTTTTGTCCACAAAGAACACTGGACTGCCTCCCACCGCCTTTGATTCCCTTATGAATCCCCTCTTCAGGTTCTTGTCAATAAACTGCCGCAACTCCTGCATCTCCCGGTTGGACATGGCATACAGCTTACCCACCGGTAACTGAGCCCTTGGAAGCAGGTTGATTTGGCAGTCAAATGGCCTGTGGGGGGGCAGTCTGTCTGCCTCCCTCTCACTGAAGACCTCCTTCAAATCCGCATATTGTGCTGGCACCTCCCTCTTTTGCTCCAGGGTCACCCCAGCCACCCTGGCCACAGTCCTTCTCATGGAACTTTGAAGTGTCAGGCATAGCCCTATTGGCTTTAGCCCAAACGTAGTAGAGTTTTCCTGCACAGCGAGGAAGCTAGTTGCGGCGGTAATGACTAGTCAGCTAGACTCAGAATAACTATTTACAGGATTTATTAAAAGGAAAAATAAAACCAGCAGAGTTTCTGCATACAAAACAAAGCAAATAAATCCTTTCTTTCTCTCTCTCTCTCATAACCATACACAGCACTTCGAACTCCTTCTCCTAACACACCTCACATCACACTGTGCTAGCAATCCTAGATAACAGAGTTGAGTGCTGGTCGTTAACCAATCAGAGTAAGTAGTTTCTAGGTCAAGCAGACCTTGGCTTTCTGCCAAGAGTAAATTGACACTGCCTTGAGTTAATTGTGTGAAGCCAGAATCTGCAAGTTTCCCATGAGAATCAATTAACAGAAACTGAACACCCCCTCACAGATTCTGCTGGACAATTAACATCAAAAAACACCTATGTAGGAGATTATTTTTCCAGCAAACCTAAACCCTTGCACATTTGCTTGTTCTTTATCTTTGCCAATGGTTTAGTTAATACATCTGCTACATTTTCTTCACTTGATACATAAGTACATGTGATTATATTGTCTTGTACACAGCAACGTACATTTTGGTATTTTACAGAGATATGTTTGGAACGTGATTTGAAACCCTCTGTTTTACTTAAGGTTATACAAGCTTGATTATCAATGTAAACTTGTACTGGTTCTCCACAATTTACATTTAAATCTGCTAACAAATGCTTGAAATAAATCACCTCGTTGCACAATTCACTCAATGCGGCGTACTCTGATTCCGTTGATGACACACTTACAACGTCTTGCTTGCGTGACCGCCAGCTGATTAAAGCTCCACCGACCATTATGACTAGTCCTGTGACAGATTTTCTATCTGGCAAATTTCCCCAGTCACTATCACAGTAGCAACTCAACATTTCGTCCTCGGAAGAATTTAATTGTAACATATAGCCAATTGTCTGTTTGAGGTATCTCAGAACTTGTTTTACCCCTTTCCAGGCATTTAGTGTGGGTTTTGAGACCAATCTACTTAATATGCCTACTGCGTAGCTAATATCAGGTCTGGACCACTGTGCTAGATACAATAAACTTCCAATTACAGAATGATATACATCAGGATGTTCAAATTCAGGACTCTCATCTATATGAAGTGTTTTTATGAAACCTGGATCCATAGGCACCGCTGCCCCTTTGCAATCCTGCATCCTGTATGTAGTCAGTAGTTGTTTAACTTTGTTCTGCTGACTAATTAGGCAGCTGCCATCTTGGGCCCAGCACACTTCCAACCCTAGATATGTCCTAACCGGGCCTAAGTCTTTCACTTTGAACTTACTGGACAATTGCTTGGCAAACCTTTTAGTTTGTTTATCTGTTTTACAGGCATACAATACATCATCTACATAAATCAGACAAAACTCTTGATCACTGCCTGTACCACGTACATAAACACAATTGTCAGCTGTACTCTGCTTGAAACCAAATGACACTAAGGCCTCATGGAAACACTTGTTCCAAGATCTTGCAGCCTGTTTGAGACCATATAGAGCTTTGTTTAATTTTAACACTCTATTGGAACCTGTCTCATAACCAGGCGGTTCGGCTAGATACAGGTCTTCTGATATTGATGCATGTAAATATGCAGTCTGGATATCAAAATGGTTTAACAGGAGTTTTCTCTTTGCTCCAAGCGTTAGAATCAGCCTTACACTGTCCCCCTTAGCAGTAGGGGAAAAAGTTTCATCATAATCTTTTCCAGGCCTCTGAGAATATCCTTGAGCCACTAAACGAGCTTTGTATTTGTACTTTCCTGTCACCAGAGGTTTAAGTTTGTACACCCACCTGCAGCCTACAATCTTTGCCCCCTCAGGCGCTGCTACTGGTGTAAAAACCTTGTGCTCATTCAGAGAGGACATCTCTTCCTCCATTGCCTGTTTCCAGAGCTCTGCCTCCTCTTTTGGTAACTTTAACACCTCCTGAAAACTCTTGGGTTCTGCAATTACACTAAACACATTTGCAGTATCTGGAGAAAAACGCACCGGAGGCACTCCTTTGTTTTGTCTTTTAGATCTTCTGGGAGAAAATTTTTCTTCTGACCCACTTTCCTCCTCAGAACTACGACCTCTCTTTTGCTGCTTAGCAACTGGTCTCTGGCTAACTCCACTTTCTTGAGAGCTCTTATCTGAACTTTCCTCCCCCTCAGACTCTGATTCTCTGTGTCTACCTTCAGAGTCATGGAGCTCCTGGGAAGGTTCAAACCAAACCTCAGTATTGGCATGTAGTCTCTCCCAGCCACTATGTTCACAAAAACTGGCATTCCTGGAGATCACAATGCCATTTGTCCCTTCAGCAAAGCGGAAACCTTTTCCCAGCTCCTGGTAACCCACAAACACTAACTGTTTGGTCTTAGGATCTCCCTTCTTTCTCATTTGTTTCGGAATTAATACCCAGGCTTTTGATCCAAACACATGCAAATGGTCAATTTTAGGTTTTTTCTGAAACAATTTAAAGTATGGGGTTGTACCTATTGTTTGATGAAAGAGCCTATTTTGGAGATAACACGCGGTGAGCATGCTCTCCCCCCAATAAGACATGGGCAAATCAGCATCATCAAGCATGGCAAACATCATATCTTGTAAAGATCTGTTTTTTCGCTCTGCAACGCCATTCTCCTCTGGGGAAAAAACGTTCGTTTTCCTATGCCCAATGCCACGCTTTTGTAACCAATCTCTAAAGGCATTTGACATAAATTCGCCACCTCTGTCCGTCTGAATCCTTCTGAGTTTAATGGACAGCAATCTTTCCACAGATGCCACCCAGCCTTTAAACTTAGTGAACACGTCACCCTTATTCTTCATGGGAAAAACCCAAGAGTAACGCGTGGCGTCATCCACAATTGTTAGTGAAAAGCGCGCTCCACCCCTGCTTACAGCAAATGGACCAATTACGTCCATGTGAACCAGCTGTAGCGGTGACTCACTAACTCTGTCACTTCTGGGGTAAGAGACCCTGTGGGTTTTAACCTTTTTACAAACATTACAATCAAGGTACTTGTTACAACTCTTTAAATTACCCCCATCAGCCAATTCAGACATTTTTAGTACACTTTTCCAGCAAGCATGCCCCATTTTCCTATGCAATAAGTGCACACAGTTGTCATGTATAGCTTTGTTATTCACTGCAGGCTGAGATTTACTGACTACTGCTGCAACTTGAGATCTTGCTTTAAGCCAAAACAAGCCTCCCTCTGACTTAGCAGTGCCTAAAATCTCACCAGCCTTCTTAATAATGCAACTGTCTCCTTCAAAATACACTTTAAACCCAGCTTTTAGCAAACAATCTACAGACATCAGATTGCTCCTTAATGACGGCACACAAAGTACATTTTGCAGGCATTCACGAAGACAAGGAACAAAAACTGCACCCCCCGAAATCACTTCGGAAGTACTTCCGTCTGCTAGAGCCACCTGGCTGCGCTGTGCTGAGTTCTTGGAAACAAACAATTCATCTGAATTTACGATGTGCCGAGACGCTCCAGAATCGACCACCCAGACAGCTTGTTTCTCATCAGCAATCTTGACCTCGGCGGTCACCAGCTGAGCCGACTGTTTTTGTTTGAAGAATTTCTTTTTACGCTGCTGCTGCTGCTGATCTCGTCTCTGCTCCTGCACCGGCAACTGAGACTTGACCAACTCCGGACATTGTCGTTTTAGATGCGCTGAAGACCCACATCGGAAACAACGCCTAACAGCAAACGCTGACTCCTCACCAGTACACTGCTTTTGCTTCACCTCTGGCACGGCATGAGAACTCCTTCCAAACCGCCCGCCAGTAGAAGTCTCTGCAGCCAACGACCTTTCTTGCCTCTTCTGCCATTCTTCAATCAAACGCCCAGTAACGTAACTGACTGATAAATCACGCTCCTGTATGCCTTCTAGAGACAAAACTAAATTATCCCAGCTTTCCGGGAGAGAACTCAAAATAATAGCCACCTTCTCCTGCTGGTCTAACGCACAGTCTCTTTCCTGTAGCGCAGCGAACTTTAACTGTAAACTGTGTAGGTGTTCCTGCATTGTAACCCCAGGCTGTAACATTGCCTTGTACAATGCCTTACGAATGAACAGCTTGGAAACCGCTGTCTCACGCACATGGAGTTCTTTAAGTGCTTGCCACACACCTCTAGCTGTCTTGATTCCCCTCACATACGGCAACTGGGAATCTTCCAGCCCCAAGACAATTGTGGCCCTTGCTCTTTGGTCTTTATCGAGGTCTTCATCATCAGGCTTCGCAGGAAACTTACTCACCACTTGCCAGAGACGATCCCTCTGCAGCACTGCCTGCATGCGTTCCGACCACAGCAAGTAATTGGAGTCATTCAGACGCTCAAAAACCATCTGAACTGGTTGTGAGGCCATCTTGAGAGCGATGTCCCTGGAACCCGGAACCAGCTACTCACAACCACCGAGAGAGAAAACAGGAACCACAGCACCCAGCACTCACACGCTGCAGCTGTTGTCCTTGTGTCCACTGCGTCACCAGCTCACCACAGTCAGGAACCAGCCAGTGTCCATCTGCTGCACCAACAGGAACAACAACTTCTGGAACTACTGGAACCAACACCGTTGATGCTGACACCACCACAACTCAGGCTGGCAGCACAATGCCCATAACCTCATGGAACTTTGAAGTGTCAGGCATAGCCCTATTGGCTTTAGCCCAAATGTAGTAGAGTTTTCCTGCACAGCGAGGAAGCTAGTTGCGGCGGTAATGACTAGTCAGCTAGACTCAGAATAACTATTTACAGGATTTATTAAAAGGAAAAATAAAACCAGCAGAGTTTCTGCATACAAAACAAAGCAAATAAATCCTTTCTTTCTCTCTCTCTCTCATAACCATACACAGCACTTCGAACTCCTTCTCCTAACACACCTCACATCACACTGTGCTAGCAATCCTAGATAACAGAGTTGAGTGCTGGTCGTTAACCAATCAGAGTAAGTAGTTTCTAGGTCAAGCAGACCTTGGCTTTCTGCCAAGAGTAAATTGACACTGCCTTGAGTTAATTGTGTGAAGCCAGAATCTGCAAGTTTCCCATGAGAATCAATTAACAGAAACTGAACACCTTCTTGGTCCTTTCCCTCCCAGACAGTGTTCTAAGCAGTAAGCTGACCCAAAGGTGACCAACCGCTGATGCCATGACACCACCGGGTCATGTATTGCCAGCCAGCTCATTCCCAGTATTATCGGGGGTCCCGCCAGCGTGGCCACGTGAAAGGCAATGGTCTCGGTGTGTCTGGAGACCCTCATTCGCATTGGCGGTGTCTGGTGTGTCACTTCCCCTCCCAGGAGTTCCCTGCAATCTATGGTGTTCACCTGCAAGGGAAAATCTAGTGGCAACAGGTGGAGCTGGTGCTCCAGAGCGAAGTCTCTGCTGAAGAAATTACACGAGCTGCCAGAATCTAGCAGCCCCTCCACTTTGACGGGGTGCCCATTTGGGAGTTCTAGCACCACCTCTATGGCTATAGCTGCTTTGGGGGGGGCAGGCTGGGGCACTTCTATTGGTTGCTGTCCTGGCTGCTGCCCCTGCTGGTTGGCAGCCAGGCGTTCTCATTTCCCTGCACCTGCTCTTCCTCCCCCTTATCGTCGTGGCCTGCAGCCCCCATCATGCCTTGCCAGGCTTTTCGTTAAGGGCAGACCTTTGCAAAATGTCCCGGCCTCTGACAGAGGAAACACTTCTTGGTAGTTTTCCACTCCTTCGCCTCTCTTCTCCGACCTTCCCCAGCATTTGAAACTTCGCGCGCGCGCTCCATCAATTTCCATTGGCTCTGCCGCCTGGGAAGGCTCCCTCGGCATCTCCGGAATGCAGTTGTCATGGAAACGTTCCGCCCTTATCTCCTGCTTTTCCTGAGCCCGCGCTTCCTGGCGTACACCAATCGCAAGCACAGCCTTTGTGAGTTCATCCATCGACCGCGGGCGGGGCACTCGGGACAAGTCGTCTTTCACTCCGGGGGCCCGACCCGCTTCAAACAACATTTGTACTGGTTCAGAGTCCAGATCCCACCCGAGCTTGTGGACTAACATCGCAAAACGCGACCAGTAGTTTCTGACGGTCAGGCTCCCCTGCTTGCACCCCATCAGCTCCCTCCGTGTCACGCTTTGCTCAATTTCACTGGAGAACATCGCGTCCATCGCAAGGTAGAATTTCTTAAGATCTTTCAAAGTGTCATTCCCCGATGCCATCAAGGGCCTGATCCATTCGCGCGCCCCATCCTGCAGATGTCCAATAATGTAAGCCACCCTCTCTCCGTCATCCGCAAAGTCTTTTTTCTGCAATTCCAAAGCGTACTGAATTTCCGTCCGGAAGGCATTGTAGTCTTGGGGCGTTCCACCAAACTTGTGTACCAGCCCCGGTGCCTTCCTCCCTATAGGGGTGGCTCTAACCTGTGCATCCTGAGCCCATCTCTCCTCCAGCCGCGCAGACAGGGTAGTGACATGCGCCTCCAGGTCTCGGTTCCTCTCGACCAGACCTCGCACCATGGCTTCTTGCTCTGTCTCTCCGGCCGGCCCCGTTTGGCTCATTGTGCTGCCTCTCCGGTGCTGCGCGCAAGCAACGTCAGGGACTGACGGATTGCTGTAATGGTTCTAGGGGTTGCTCGTGCGTAAGCCAGTGCAAACACCTGGCTGGATTGCCTGAGTGAACCTTTTCTGTCCGGACAGCCACTCACCCGTGGCTGTCTCAATCGCTGGCAGAATCCGTCAGTGGGCGTTTCTTAAACTTCTTCCAGCAAAGAAGCTCTTTGACGCCTAGTCGACGCCTACTCTCTCTGCGCGGAAGCCTTCTGCGCAAGGAGGGCGTAGGCAGCGGAGGACCTCTACTCTCCCCGCTCGTCCCCGGCAAGGAGTCATGGGACCGCCTTGCCGCTTCCCCCATCTGCCCCCCTTCTCCACTGGTGCTACACTGATTCTCTTCCCCAGAGGATGGGCTGCCTCTCCCAATCCCGGGACGCTCTCCGGAATCCCTCTGGATCTTGCTCTCTCCCTCCGGCACTGATGGCAGTTCCCTGACATAACCTCTTGTGCGGGTGCTGGGTTGGGGCCTGTTTCCGGTAGTGGTACCCTGCTGAGGGCCTTCCCAGGGCGGTGAATCAGTGCATGTTAGTTTCTGTTTCTCACTGAGCAGCTGCGTGGAGTCACAGGACTCTGTTTACATTCCAGGGATTCCAGGCTATTGGAAGTCTCACAGGAGGGGAGACGGGATGCGACGTTACTGTTTTCCTGTTTCCTTTGTTCCTTTGTTCCTTTGTTCAGTTGCTCTCTGCTTTCATAGAGAGAGGATGTCTTTTCTGTTCTGCGTAGTTTAGAAATAAAACACTTTAAGATGTAGCCATAAATCTCATCACTTCCGCATGCTGTTTTGATGCTCTGCTGGGAGGACATGCCTTGGAGCCTCATCAAAGGCTCGAGGTCATTAAACACGTCGGGAGGTGATTCTGAAGGCTCGGGAAGAAAATGAGCTTTATCAGCTTGGCCGAGCAGAGATCCCGACAGTGCATACTGGTAGCTGGCAAGGAAAATTGACCACCTGAGGACACGAGGAGACAGCACTTGGGTCTTCTTTTCGGGGGCAAACAAGCCAAGCAACAGCTTGTGGTCAGTCACCACAGTAAAGGGCCGCCCGTACAAGAAATCATGGATTTTTTTTACTCCCTTCACGATTGCCAGACCCTCCTTGTCGATTTGCGAGTAGTTCCGCTCGGTTGCGTTGAGTGTCTGGGAAAAGTATGCCACCGGCACCTCTCTTCCATCCGGGAGTTGGTGTCCCAGGACAGCGCCGATGCCATAGGGCTAGGCATCGCATGCTAGCACCACTGGCAGCCTCTCGTCGAAGTGTGTCAAGACCGAGTTTGAGACGAGCAAGTCCTTAACTGCCTGGAATGCGGCCTCCTGGCGCTGGCCCCACACCCAAGGGGCCCGCTTGTCCAGGAGTCTGTGTAGGGGCTCCGCTACTGGCGCCTTGTGGGGAAGGAAGGCATGGTAAAAGTTCAATAGTCCCAAGATGGCCTGAAGTTCAGTCTTGCTCTTGGGGGCTGGGGCATCACAAATGGCCAGTACCTTGTCCCTAGTTGGGTAGACCCCTTCTGCGTCCATCATAAATCCCAGAAAGTCCACCTGAGGCACTCCTAGTAGACACTTTTCCCACTTCACCTTGAGACCCGCCATCTGGAAACGGTGCAGAACAGTGCGGAGGCGATCCTCAAACTCCTCTGGTGTGGGCCCAGCAATCAACACATCATCGAAGAAGGTGGTGACACCAGGAATCCCTTTAAGGAGAGAGTTCATTAGATTCTGGAATATGCCTGGTGCCACGCTGACACCGAATTGCAGCCGCTTTACCCTGAACGCTCCTCTGTGTTTCACAATCGTCTGTGCCTCTGCTGTGGCCTCATCTACCGGCAGCTGTTGATATGCTTGGGCCAAGTCCAGCTTGCCAAAATATTTTGACCCAGCCAAGGTGGCAAGGACATGGCTGACCACTGGCACTGGGTATGTGTGGGCCATGAGGGCCTTGTTTATGGTACATTTGTAGTCTGCACAGATGCTGACCGAACCATTAGGCTTGACGGGTGTGACGATCGGGGTTTCCCAGGGGGCATTAGGCACAGGCTCCAGCACTCCTTGCTCCACGAGCCGGTCCAATTCCTCGTCTATACGGGGGTTTCAGGGCAAATGGGACCCGGCGGTCCTTGAGCCTGACAGGTCGTACTGCGGGGTCAAGCTGTAGAGCAATGGGGGGCCCCAGTATACTGTCCCAATTTCCCATAGAAAACCCCTAGAAATTCCTTGCATATGGCGTCCACGTCCACTTGTAAGCTAGTGCGGTTCACCCCGGTGACGCCTAGCCCCAGTGGTCCAAACCATGCCAATCCCAGTAAGTTAATGTAGGGGCCCTTGACCACAAGCAAGTCCAGTTGCCGCGTCCGCCCTCGATATTGCACCTTGAAGGTCCCCACCCCCATTGTGGGGACCTTATATTTCAGGAAGTCCCGGAGGGTGAATGGGGCCAGCCTGAGTTTGGGACCCCCACTAGGACACAGTTTCCTTAAGGTCCTTGCTGAGATTATGGATAGAGTTGAACCCGTGTCAAGCTCCATACGGCATGGGCCCCCCTCTATCTGTACCTCTATATAAATTTTCTATATGTTGGGGTGGGGCAACTGGTATACCTGACAGTCTGTGAGCTCTATCGAGTTGCCTTGGTGCATTGGGCCCCAGGACCTGGGGCTCTTGGATCGGTCATCTGATGCCTGGCGTCGGGTGGGCCAAGCCCGACACACCCGGGCGATGTGCCCTGATTTTCTGCACTGCCTGCACTCTGCGTTGCAGAAATGGCAGGTCCTCCTCTTGTGACTCTCCCCGCAGCTTGCGCAGTTCCCTCCTTCTCGTCGAGGCGGCTGTGGTTTGTGCGCTGCTTGAGTGTGCCGCTATACTCGGTGCACCTCCTCCCTGTCGGATTCTGAGTCGTCAGCGAGGTCTTCGTGGTGGACCCTCGGTTGGGACGGCAGGCTCGGCAGTGCGTCTTGCATCAACCTCTCGGCAGCTTCCGTTGCCAGGGCCTTCTCCAGAGCAACCTGGAACGTTAGGTCCTTCTTGGTGTAGAGGCGTCGTTGCAGCTTCTCATCCTTCAGGCCACCAACGAGGCGGTCATGAAGCATGTTCTCCAACTCTGAGAAGTTGCAGAACCGGGCGGCTTGGCGGAGAGAGGTCACAAACCCAGTTATGGTTTCCCCAGGGGCTTGCCACTTTGCGTAGAAGGCATTTCGACGAGCCACCACTGAGGGCTGCGGCGAAAAGTGCCCCTTCAGCTGTTCCATTATTGTTTTGTATGTAACAGTAGCGACGTCTTCAGGTGTAAGGAGAGCCCGGGAGATTTCAGACGTCTCTTCTCCGCAGACGCTGAAGAATATCACCCTCTTCTTGGCGTCTTCTTCGTCGGTGACCCCTTTGGCTTCTAGGAGGAAGGTGAAACGGGAGGCGTACGCTTCCCAGTCTCCAGATGCTGGGTTGAACGGCGAGAAGCTGCTGTCGGTTGCCATTCTGAGTTCCTTGGATCCCGGAGCTGAAGCCTGGATACACGGTGCAAGGCAGCGGTGCGGCAGGTGGCGGTGCTGCAGTGCTGCGTGTGGCGGTCAGCTCAGCGGGATCTCATCTTCGTCGCCAGTGAAATATACTCGGAGTTGAGAGTGGACTTCAAGCTCTTTATTCAGCTCATAGTGGGAGGAGGAATGAAAGTTCCCCCAAAGTATCTGCTTTATATACATTATTTACACAATGGGCTGCACGTGATTGGCTAATTCCGGAATTCTCCTGTAGGCCAATCAGGTTGTGGATTCACTTTCATCTGGAGCTGGATTGGGTGGCTCCTGCAGACCAATCATACTGCTGCATTGTTCTAGGACCAATCAGACTGCTGCATTCTGAATCCTATTGTTCTAGGAACAATCAGACTGCTGCATTTTGGATCCTATTCAACTCAGTACATAACATATCCAAGGAGGCTTCCAGCCTGACTTCTCATCTTTTTTTTAATAACTTTTTATTCAAAATTAAAACAAAACATATTATCCAGAAATATATCATCCTTATTTCCCCCCCATTTTTCCTCCCTCCCCCCTCCCCCCACAGAACCCACCCACCCCCCGACTTCCCTCAGTTCCAGTCTTTGATTTCTCTAAAAATGCTGTTTTCTGCATGTTACAAATTGTATAGATCCTCAAACTATTTAGTTGATTATTATCAATAAAAAGTTTGTGAATGTTTATTTAAAACCAGCCGAGGAGTCCAGTTCGCTTTGTTGCGTCTTCAAATATTTTGTAAAGGGTTCCCATTCATCTTTAAAGTCACAGTTATCCTTGTCCCGTAGCTTGTATGTCAGTTTTGCCAGTTCTGCATAGTCCATCAATTTTTCTTGCCATGATTCTTTAGTTGGGGTTTCTTCAGTCTTCCATCCTTGTGCTATTAAAACTCTCGCGGCCATTGTCACATACATGACGATGTTTTTCAGCTTTTTTGGCAGATCTTTCCCTACAATCCCTAATAAGAATGCTTCAGGTTTTTTAACAAATGTTAAATGGAACATTTTCTTCAATTCGTTGTATATCATTTCCCAATTTTTTAAAATTACCTTACAATCCCACCACATATGATAAAATGTCCCCTCCTTTTCCTTACACTTCCAACATATATTTGAACTAGTTTTGTACATTTTCCCTAACTGCACTGGTGTTGTGTACCATCTGTATATCATCTTCATGTAATTCTCCTTCAATAGGGAACAATCTGTAAATTTTAAGTCACTTTTCCATAATTTTTCCCAATCTTCCATCATAGTATTGTGACCTACATCTTGTGCCCATTTAATCATAACTGATTTTACCTCTTCATCTTTCGTCTCCCATTCTAATAGTATGCTGTATGCGGCCTTCAGTAATTTCACTTTCCCTTCAATCACTTGTTTGATAAATCTTGAAATCTCGTTCTGCCATTTTTTAAAGCATTCATCTTTCAGGATGACTGGTATTGATTGAAAAAGAAATAGCATTTTTGGCAACACATTCATTTTAATCGCCAATATTTTTCCTAACATTGAGAGATTCATTCTGCTCCATATTTCTAAATTTCTTTTTACCTCAAGCCAATTTCTTTCATAGTTATTTTTAAATAGGTTTATATTTCTTGATGTTAACCAAATCCCTAAATATTTAACCTTTTTATGGACTTCAATCTCAATGTTTTCTAATTCGGTTCTTTCTTCTTCCTTCATGTTTTTAACTAATAATTTAGTTTTATTCCTATTTAGCTTAAATCCTGCCACTTCCCCAAAATTATGAATTTTTCCTATTACTTTAGGGAGTGAAGTTTTAGGTTCTTCCACTGTTATCACTGAGGAGATTTCACCCCTCCCATATCCAAGAATCTCCTGAGCAGTCTGCTGATTCTCCAGAGAGGAGGAGGCGTGTTCTGCTCTCTACTTATTCTGCTCCAGCACCGAGTCAGGCAGTGTCGGAGAGAGAGAGAGAGACTGAGTGTTAGAGATCGTGTGTAGAGATAAGGTTGCTGCTAAGAGCAGCTGCAGACACTCAGTGCAGTGCAGCATTCATTTATGCTTAGACCTATTAAGCTCTGTATATAGTTTGTATAGTTGTAGATAGAATAAAAGAAGATATTCTACAGAGCTGCTCTCCGAGTTGTTTATATACTCTGCTAGACTCTGCTGTACTCTGCTGTGTGACGATTGTCTTCTTGTGGAAGTGAATCCGGTGCTCACAACTCTAAGCTGTGAGTCCACTGCACTTTGACCTGTTCCTGTGCAGAAGGTGGTCTCTGGAAGTGCTACCCAGCTCGCCTAGCCCAGTCGGGGCTGAAGTGGATGAGTCCATTTGGTGACACTGGCTCAAGGGCAATGCTGACAATCACTAGGTCATCTGCATACGCTTTTAACTTGAATTCATTTTTCCCAGTTTTTACACCTGTAATCTCTTTATTTGCTCTTATGTTTTTGGCAAGTACGTCCAAGACCAGAATAAACAATAATGGTGATAATGGGCATCCTTGTCTTGTTCCTTTTTGGATCTTACAATCATCTGTTATCACCTGATTTATAATTAGTTTGGCTTTTTGTTCTGAATAGATTGCTGCTATTGCTTTTAAAAACTTAGGACCACTTCTGATTTGTTCTAACAGCTTTATCATGAACTTCCAAGAAACATTATCAAAGGCTTTTTCAGCGTCTATAAACATCATTGCCACTTTCTTTTCATTTTTAGCCTCCAAATATTCTATTATATTCAAAATATTCCTTATATTCTCCCTCATTTGTCTTCCTGGTAAGAATCCAGCTTGATCTTGATGTATATATTCATTTAATATTTTTTTTAGTCTGTTAGCTAGAATATTTGCAAACAATTTGTAATCGTTATTTAACAAGGAGATAGGCCTATAGTTTTTAATTTGCAGCAAATCTGCGTCTTGTTTTGGAATTACTGTTATATAGGCCTGTTTCCATGTTTCTGGGATTTCGCCTGTGTTCAATATTTCATTCATGACATCTTTCAATGGGATCGCTAATTGTTCATTTAATTTCTTATAATATTTTGCCGTAAAGCCATCCGGGCCTGGGGACTTGCCATTTTTAGAGTTTTTTATTGCCTCAAGTATTTCTTGCATTGTTATCTGGGAGTTAAAGATGTTCCTTTGTTCTTCTTTTAAATATGGCATATTGCTATTTCTGATGTACTCTTCTATCTTAAATATTTTTTCTTTCCCTTGTCTATACAGCTCAGAAAAATATTTAACAAACCCTTCTCGTATTTCCTTCAGCTTGTCTGTCATTCTGCCATTTATGTAAATTTTATTTATGGAGTTCCTTTGTTCACTTTTATTCAACTGCCAGGCTAACAACTTCCCTGGTTTATTTACATGCTCAAAATATTTTTGTTTTACTCTTTTTATTTTCCAGCTGATTTCCTCGTTTATAATCATTGAATATTGGGTTTGTAATGTTTTGATTGCCTGTTTTTACTGCCTCTTTATTTGCTTTGTTTGGCAGCTGTTTCTCCTTTTTCATAATTTCCTCTAATATTTCTTTTTTCTTTTTCTCTCTCAATTTCCTTTTAAATGAGTTTTGTTGTATAAAGAGTCCTTTCATTACAGCCTTGCTTGCATCCCAGACCGTCTGTAACTTTGTTTGCCCTTGACTATTTATTTCAAAATAATCCATCAAGGTCTTTTTTGCTTTTTCAACAAATTTGTGATCATCTAATAAATCATCATTTAATCTCCATCTAAAAGAGATTTGGCTTTCTCTTTGTAATTCCATAGTCAGGGAATTATGGTCTGAAAAGGTTCTGGGATTGATTTCAATTTTTTTGATTTCAATTTTTTTTGTTTCCAATTCTTTGGAAATCCATACAGAGTCTATTCTCGAGCTGCTGTCATGGTCATGGCTGTAAAAAGTATACTGTCTATCAAACATGTGTCTCATTCTCCAGATATCTATCAGCTTTGGATTTTGAGTCATGTCAAAAAAAGTTTTTGGCAATTTACGTTCTTTGGTTTCTTTTTTCCTGGCTGATCTGTCTTTGTCTAAAGTTGGTACTCCATTTAAGTCTCCCATTAAGATAATCTTTTGATCTGCAAATTCAAGTAGTTCTGTTTCTAGTTTTCTGGAAAAAAATACTTTTTTATCATTAGGGGCATAAATACCAACCAATATCACTTTCTCTCCCTGGATTTTAATTTGTATTATTAAAATTCTGCCTTTTTCGTCCTTCTGAATCAATTTGGGTTCAAGTGCAGGATTAATATAAAAAACTCCTCTCTTTTTTGTTTTATCTGATGAGATGAAATCCATACCTAATGTTTTGTTAATTAAGACCCTTTTATGCTTTTTTGCAATATGTGTCTCTTGGAGACAGATTATATCCAATTTCTGTTTTGCTATTACATGTTCAATCCGTGTCGTTTGGCTCCAGAATTTAAACCGTTAACATTCCAACTCAATAATTTAAGATTGGCCATTTCCATAGTCAGTTACAATATCTGTTTTCCCTAATGCCCCCTCTTCCAGTGCAAGTTGTTCCAAGGCTTTCTTTTGCTCAGATCAGGGGTCTCCCCTGCCTTGTTTGGGGTCCAAGTCTCTCCTATTTTTATCCAGGAATTCTCTATCCTGAAATTGTGATGTCAGTTTATATCTCCTCTTCATGTATGTAAAGGAGATACCCTCAGGAAATTCCCATTTGTATCTGATGTCGGCTCTCCTAAGAGCCATTGTCAAAAACTGGTATTTTGTTCTTCTTAATCTCAATTTCACAGGAATGTCTCTAAAAATGCCTACTTTCTGTCAAGCAACCACGAGATCATTTTCAAAGCTATTCTGAAGGATTGCGTCCTTCACTTTTTTTGTCACTAATGTTAACAAAATGTCTCCTGGCTGCTTTCGTTCTCTGCTCTGAAACGATTTAATTCTAAAACAGCTTTCAACTAAACCAACCAGCCAATCTGTACTTTCCCCCATCCACTCTGAAATTGTCTGTGTCACATATGTCTCTAGGACTGGCTCAGAGTCAGAGTCTGGTAGCCCTCTGATTCTGATCGTCCTGTCCCGTTCTCGTAATTGCAGAAGTAAAACCTGATCTTCTAAATCACTCTGTTTCTCTTGAACCCCTTGTACCAATCCTGACATCCCTTTTTGTTCCTCCCTTACTTCTGTGACCTCCTCTCTTAATTTTTCTAATTTATCTACTTTTGTCTCCAAATTGCTAACCTTATCTCCCAATATCCCAAACTGTTCTTTTAGAACTTTGTTTGAGTTCTCAATATCTCTGTGTACTTGTTCCTTCAAAGCCACTTCAGAGCTGGAGAGGAGGTGGGGTTGCGGGCCCACCCCCTCCCACACATGCAGGGGCTGGCTCTTAGCCCCTGCGAGAACGAGGGAATCCCCGGGCGTGCCTGCGACCCAGCCTGCCAATTGGCGGGCGGGGGAGGCGTGGCCTAGCCCATTTAAGGCCAGCGTGCCCGGGGACTGCCCTCTTTGCCCCGTTCCAACAGCCCCTTTCTTAGTCCACGCGGATGGATCGCTCTCGGCCAGGCACCAGTTTACTCGCGTGATGCGCATGGCATTGGCAGCTTGCGGGCTACCTGCAGCAGAATTTGCGGCTCACTCCTTTCGGATTGGAGCCGCCACCACTGCGGTACACCTTGGGCTCTCAACCGAGAGGATAAAGGACATGGGGCGGTGGAAATCCAATGCTTACAAAGCTTATGTTAGAAAGAATCTATGACTAGCTGCTGGTTTCCTGACCTTGGTTTGTCTTTCCATTTCCTTTCCAGAATACATGAGGGTGCGCATTTGGTTGGTGGGCCACAGCATTGTGCATTGGGCTAAGAATTGAGCCATGAGCACCGGTTTGGGGCAAAACTTGAACTTACCTTCAAATGTTGAGGTGGCATGGATTGCGCGAAGAGGGATGCACTGGAATGAATTCAAGCCACCTCATGCCTTGGTTATCCAGTTGGGGGAGAACGACCTAGCATACTGCAAAGCTATAGACTTAAGATGGAGCATCTTCGATGATTTTGCTGATTTGATGGCGGTTTATCCCAACATTACTATCTTGTGGTCCTCGCTGCTTGTAAGGAGGACATGGAGGGATAGCTTGAGACCGGTTGCAATCAATAGAGCAAGAAAAGTTTTGGAGCGGGCTGTGGCACATAGAGTGGCGGCTCTTGGAGGGTGTGTCATAAGCCACCCCGGCATCCAGTACAGCAACGAGGCCCTCTACAGATTTGATGGCGTGCATCTGTCAGATGCTGGGAAGGACATTTGGTTGGGGGACATCATAGCAGGGATTAGGTGTTGGTTACAGGTTTGAAGGTATTGACAGCGAGCTTTGCTTGATTGGCGGTTAGGCATTGGCAGGGGTTATTGTTATGCAAATAAAGAGGGGGAAGGAAGCACCATCACCTTCCCCCAATGAAAAGGGTAGTCTGGTAGAGGACTCCGGGGGGCGTTGCCCTGTCCAAAACCTAGGGAGGTGAGGGCCTACGGTACGCCTGCGAGCGGTGACACCCGTGGGATCCTAGTTGGCGTACTTCAACGGGACTCCCCCATTAACCTTAAATAATGTGTCCGGTGTCTTCATTTCACATGGAGGGAGGGGACTTGCCACGCAATGATGAATTAGATTTTTCCATGTCACTACGGACCTGTTGTGTAAATTCTTGCATTGATTTCATCATCTCTTTCCTGAATTCTAAAAGCGTCAGTGCAAAAGGGTCTGTCTGTTCTTTGTCGCCTGTTCCCCCATTACCGCCCTGTACACTAGCCCGTCTTGAAACTGCTGTTTTCCGTGTTGTTATTCTGTCTGGCCCCAACATTTCTTATCTGTTGGTTCCCAGTATTGTATGAGTTGTTCAAGGTCACACCTGCCAGCTCTGAGTCTGTTCAGCCGTACAGCTATCCCCCCCTCCCAGCTTTCTCCCAGTTTCCCTTTCCCTTTTGTCAGCTATCTCTCTCCCCGTCACACTTTCACATTCACTTTTATCCCCTAAGCAAAGGAAGATATAAAAAGAAAAAGAAAAAAAAGGGGAAACTTTCAATAAAACATGTAACATGGAATATGTAAATACAATATTTAACAATAAGGGGGGGGGACCAGTTAATTAATATTCCAAGAACAAGGGAGTTAAATTAAAAAATATATTAGGCCAGTCCAATTTCCAATATTGTCTTGGAACAAAAGGAATGCACAAAACAAATAAAAAAAACCAGCAGAGAAGAAATTGTTCTTTAAATTATACTTATCTACTTATAGTCTCTCAAATGGTGGTGGTTTGCAATATTTCCAGAACTTGTAGGTCCTTTTAGTTGGTTCTTATTTTTAATCCCATGGCCATAGTCTTGTTTTCCAAATCGCAAATTCACAGGCAACTAAAGTTCCAATTCGCAAGCAGCTGAGGCTTTGATTAACAAATCTTATTTGGAGAACTCTCCCATTTCTTTCTGGGGTACTTTAGAATACTTGGGAAGCTGTTCCAGGCTCTTTTCCACTTTTATTTTGAAGGTTGCCCCCCAAATGTGCAAGAGTTCCCTGCAGGCTTCCTGTCTTTACTTCCCCCTTTCTTCTTTAGGTCTTCCATTTTTTTTAATAAAGTTGCTTAAGCCCCCAGCTGTGTAGATTTTAACTTATATCTCCCTGGGTAACTGGATACAATTAAAGTTGCAAGCCATTAGAATGTAACCATCCTTCCAGTCAAAGTTAGCTGTAGCAATTCTCCATAGCAATAAACAAGGTCTGAGTCCCATTCTCAAAAAAGTTCCCTTGCAGAGCCTGTCTGCAAAGATCGGAACTGACTTCCTCTTTTGTTTCCGTTTTGCCAAATTGAAGTTTTATGGTCTAATTGCACCTTTAAATTGTTTTATTGGCTTTTACCTCTAATTAGGAAGGTCTGCTGCTTCTGGTGACGGATCGTAGCTTCGGCAGGAGGATGCGTTGTTGCCTGGAGCGTCCTCAAGCCTCTTCCCCTTTCCTCCCGTGTGCTAAACGGCAGCCGGGGGGGGGGCTCCGGGGGGCGAGAATTTTCGCTCTGCTGGAACTCTTGGGTCCCCACACTCCTGTGGGGGTTTTTTGGGGGTGCGCTGAGCTCTGACGCTGCTCTCAAAGCCTCTCTGCCGGCTCCGTGTCACAGACGGCACTTAGCACACCGACATTTTCCTCCGCAGCAGTCCAGAAGTCTCTGACTTCTCACCTTAAGGCCCCAGGGAGAAGTGGAAAGAGGAGGAGGAGGAAGCATCCCCAGAATAAGTGTGCTCCCCACCAGTAGGTGCTTCCACCCCCCACTCCTAAATCTGCTTCCAACAGATACTTGGGGGGGGGGCATCCTGCACCACCTGGTCAATTCCTGGTGTTAGGAGAATTAGAAGGTCTAAGATATAAACGCATACATAAATACCGTAAGTAGTTATCATCACAAAAGAATATCCAGGTAAACCCATGAACAGCCAGGTAAACCCATCAACAGGTTTCCTGCCAGACAGGATTCTGCTGTAGACTGCCCCTTCTCTGACGTATGTATGATGTATTGGGGGCTGGTCTTGGGCAACACTCCTTCTGTGATGTATATATTGTTGGGATACTGCCAGGGAGATAGCGTCCATCTGAGCCCCAAGCCGGCTGCCGGACGTCCATCGATCTCTGTAGCCACGCAGATCCAGCAATTAGCGACACGAAGCCTTAGAAATAGACTGCCACATTCCAGGCTCGTGCACATCCTTTATCAGCAGAAACACAGCCAGAAAGCTTGCACCGCAGAAGAGCAGAAGAGCATATTTACAGACTTTATTTAGCGTTGAACAGAACAAAGAAAAACATGACTGTTCTGAGTCAGCATCTCGACCCGACTGAAATCGAAAGGAAACAGCAAGCATAAACATCCTGTGAACAGGACATGCGCAGACTCTGTTACTCACAAAGCCTGCTCCCTTTTAAGGTGGAACGGAAATATCCTAACATCCTCCCCCTTTCCGTGTAACCTGTAGTACCTGTGGTTCAACCCAATTGCAACTTTTGTACATAAACCTTAAGTTGTTCTCTGTTAACAACCTTAGACAACAGATCAGCAGGAATTTCATTTCCTGGCATGTAGGACACCTGAATCAGTCCTTTCTGTATACACTCCCTTGCACGATGTAGCTTAATCTGCAAGTACTTGGTTCTTTGCTTGCAACTCTCGGAGTTCAGCAAAGCCAAACAAGATCTATTGTCTTGATACACTTGTACAGGACATTTCACAGAAACCCCGATGTCCTTAAACAGTTGCATCAACCATTCACAATCCATGAGTGAAAATGACAGGGCATTGAGTTCTGCTTCACAGGAACTTAGGCTCACTGTTGTCTGCTTTTTGCACAACCAGTCAAACAGGCAGTGGTTGTACATGTAGCATACTCCAGAAGTGCTTGTACCATCCGTGGTGTCACTTCCAAAACTTGCATCAGCAAAGATTTCAAGACCTCCAGTCTTCTGACTGGTGAACCTCAGCCTGTAGTGCATAGTCCCTTTCAAATAGCGGGCTATGCGCTTCAGAGCTTTCCAATCCTGAATCGTAGGATTGTTGGCATGTCTGCTAAGCAGATTACAGCTTACAGCTATGTCAGGTCTTGAACATCTGGCAATGAAATTCAGCTTGCCTAGAATGCATCTGTACAGCGTTGTGTCAGAAAACGCTTCAGCAGTACTGTCTACCTGGTAACCTGTCACCATCGGTGTGTCTGCTGGGTTTGCATCAACCAAATTCAACCTGGTTAACACATCAGCAATTTTCTGTGTTTGGTGTACCAGAAAACTACCTGTTTGGTCCTTCTCCACCTGCAGAGAAAGATAGTTGGATACCTCACCAAGATCCTTCATGTCAAAGTGCTCCTTCAGCTGAGCTAGGGTGCTTTGGTAAAAAGCCTGATTCTTCCAAAACATCAGAAGATCAACAAAACATAAACAATACAGTCTGCTTTGCCCCTCCCCCTTGACAAACACACATTGATCAGCTTTGCCCTGGTGAAAACCTAGAGAAAGCAACGTCTCAGTGAGTTTTGTGTTCCAACACCTGGCACTCTGCTTGAGACCATATAAGGATTTCCGCAGTTTACAGACCATTCCCTTCTGTATCTCCATCCCATCAGGTGGAAGCATAAACAGCTCCTCCCCCAAAATCCCGTACAAAAAAGCTGTATTAATGTCGTGGTGGGAAACATGCAGTTTCTCCTCCGCAGCAATCTTGAGCATCAGCCGAATGCTCTCATATTTGACGGTGGGTGAGTAGGTCTCGTGGTAATCCTGTCCTGGTACCTGTGAAAAACCTCTGGCAACCAATCTGGCTTTGTGTCTGACAACCTTGCCATTCTGGTCTGTCTTGGCCTTGAAGACCCATTTGCTGCCAACCAGTCTCATTCCTGGGACTACCGGTACCAGTTCCCAAGTTTGGTTCCTGTTCAAGGAATCAACTTCAGCCTTCATGGCATTAAGCCAAGGCTCAGCATCTTTAGAGGTTAACTCCTGAACCTCTTTGAAGCTTGAAGGTTCCCACACCTTCTCTGAGCTACTAAGAACAGCAGTTGCTGTCTTAGCAAACTCATCAGCATACCTCTTTGGAGGTCTGCCCTTCGTGGCTCTCTCAGATCTGCGTACTAGACGCAAGTCTTCTGGACTCATCTCCTCCTTCTTAGGAGAAAATTGACCAATGGTGAACAGTGGTTCTTCCAGTTCATTGTCAGACGCATCAGATGGTCTGACTGAGGCCTTTGCGCTCTGGTAGTCTGCTGTGTCATCACTGTCACTGACACCAGCAGCAGCACCGCCCACTGAACTGGAATCCGAACTCTGATCATCATCATCATCCTCATCATCATCATCCTCATCCTCAGCAGCTTCCTCAGCTTTAGCTGCTTGCTTGACATCACCTTCATCCTCCTCTGGGTAACTCTGGAAAATTCCCACATTTTCCCCCCACTTAGGATTGTACTCAACACTCCTTGTGAACTTAATGGACTTAGAGTTAGTCATCCATACCCTGTATGCACCTTTTTCGTACCCCATGAACAAACCATGTGCCCCACGCTTCCCAAGCTTGTTGGTTTGTGGGGAGTGTACCCACATGTCAGAACCGAAAATTTTCATGTGCTTGATGTTGGGCTTCTTGCCAAACATCTTCTCATAGGGGGTACAGCCAATGGGTGATGACAATCTGCGGTTAAAGGTGTAAACCAAATTCCCCAAAGCTTCCCCCCAAAACTTATCAGGGAGATTGGCATCATGCAACAAGGTTTTCATTCCTTGCAGCAATGTCTGATTTGCTCGCTCCGCAAGCCCATTCATCCATGGCGATCTGGGCGTTGACATGTCATGCTGGATTCCCTTCTCAGTCAGGAAAGCTTCAAACTGCTGAGAAGTGAACTCCCCGCCTCGATCGGTAAACAAACAGGCAATACGTTTACCGTGCACATTCTCCAACCAAGCACAGAATGCCTTAAACTTCGGAAACGCTTGCGATTTCTGTTCGAGCAAAAACACATGAATGTACCTGGAAAAAGAATCAATTAGAACCATGAAGTACCTTGCTCCCCCTAAAGAGGGCGTAAGTGGCCCTACCAGGTCTGCATGCACTAGCTGGTAGGGTTTGGAAGCCTGCCTGCTAGACTCCTTGCCTTTTGGAGCAACCTTCACCTTGTTCTCTGCACAAGATACACATTTCATGTGAAATTTACAGGGTTTGATGTTCAAACCCTCAACCACCTCTGGCATCTTGGCCAGTGCCTTCCAAGAGAGATGACCAAATTTTCGATGCGCATCGTGAATGCAACCTGCATGAAGAACTTTGTTAGTTTGAGCAACACAACAAGAATCAGCATTAGATACAACAGCAGTGTCCTCATAAGTTATATGGAACAAACCATCCATAAACTTTGCATGCAAATAGTCCTCTTTGCCTTTACTGATGACACAGACGCTCCTCTTGAAGGAAATCTGAAAACCACGCCCAGTAAGCTGTGGGACACTTAGCAAATTGCTTGCAGCGCCTGGAACATAAAGTACATTACTGATGGTAGTGTGCAGACTTGCAAATTTCACAGTCCCTTCTCCTGCGATTTGCAACGTCCTTCCGTCAGCCAGGTGGATCTCACCTTCCTGAGGCTTGAAGGAGATAAAGAGATGGCGGTCCTTCGAAACGTGGCGGGTCGCACCTGAATCGACAATAAATCTGCCTTTGGCTGTTGGAGCAGTCTTTACAGCAAGCAAACCCTTGTTTTCCTTCGGCGTGGGCTTTTGCAGCTTGCCCCCCTGCTGCTCCTGGCCACCAGACGTGCCTTTAGCCTTTGGTGAAGCTTTGCCAGCAAACATAGCCTTGTTTTCCACTGGCGTGGGCTTTTGCAGCTTGCCCCCCTGCTTCTGGTCAGCAGACGTGCCTTTAGCCTTTGGTGAAGCTGTGCCAGCAAACATAGCCTTGTTTTCCACTGGCGTGGGCTTTTGCAGCTTGCCCCCCTGCTTCTGGTCAGCAGACGTGCCTTTAGCCTTTGGTGAAGCTGTGCCAGCAAACAACGGTTTGTTTTTCCCTGGCGCGGGCTCTTCACCCTCCCTCTGCTTCGGGCAATCTGCAGACATCTGTCTTTGTTTACCTCTGGCCTTCCGGCCTCTGCAAAGACGATGACCTTGGTTCCCACGAGAAACAGAGCTCTCAGCTGCCGACTCCTTGGCTCCCCCTGGAGGCTGGAATGCTGCCTGGGATGACGTGACGGTCAGCTCCCCCTGCAGCTTGCAACCGGTGCCCTCAGCATCCCTGCATTCACTCGCATTCTGGGAAACAGCTAGGACCTCCGATGCAGTCAAACTCTGGGCTGGGATGACTGGCTTGTGAGCTTTCATCAAAGCATGCCACATCTTTCGTGCAGTCAGATTGCCGGCTAGCGTTTTTATTTCCTCCAGAGAGACGGACAAGACGATTACGTCTATCGCCCTCAAATTTTCGGCCTCCCATTTCTCTGTCAGAGGAACTGGGGGGGGGGGGCTCAGACACGGTATGCCACACCCCAAACTGACGCAGCAAAGATTCACACCATTTTGCCCAGGTTTCATAATTGTGCCGATTTAACTTTGGGCACTCCTCAGCCTCAGAAGCTTGGAAAAACTCCATTTCAGCTTTTCCTTTGAGCCGGGAGTCTCTTATGCCTTCAAAGACTTCTTATCTTGGCAGCTCATTAATCACGAACTCTCTGGCTTGGCTCCCAGAGCCATTAATCTGCCGGAGTTCCAAAAGCTCCTTCCGAGGTAAACAGAGAAAAACCTCTCTTTCGCTTTTGACATACCTCTCAGACGCAGTCTGTTGCAGCTTTACTCTCCTGTAGGTGCTGTGAATCTGGGCCCATAACCTTGTTGTTGGGATACTGCCAGGGAGATAGCGTCCATCTGAGCCCCAAGCCGGCTGCCGGACGTCCATCGATCTCTGTAGCCACGCAGATCCAGCAATTAGCGACACGAAGCCTTAGAAATAGACTGCCACATTCCAGGCTCGTGCACATCCTTTATCAGCAGAAACACAGCCAGAAAGCTTGCACCGCAGAAGAGCAGAAGAGCATATTTACAGACTTTATTTAGCGTTGAACAGAACAAAGAAAAACATGACTGTTCTGAGTCAGCATCTCGACCCGACTGAAATCGAAAGGAAACAGCAAGCATAAACATCCTGTGAACAGGACATGCGCAGACTCTGTTACTCACAAAGCCTGCTCCCTTTTAAGGTGGAACGGAAATATCCTAACATATATGATGTATGGAGGGGTGGTCTTGGGCTCCAGGGTGGGCAATTTCAAATGTCTATAAAAGGACTTGCCATGCATGGTTCGGGGTCTCCTCCTCCCTCCTGCGTGGGTGTGTGTGTGTGGGTGGGTGTGAGAGCACCCTGTTGCAACAGTTAATAAAGAAGGGGAAAACAGTTGATATCTGTTCTTGCATTAATCCCTTTTAAAACACAACTCAAACGAGAAAGTTAGTTTCCATTTTCAGTTACTTTTCTCCTTTTTAAGATCAAAAGTGGGCAGCTAAAAACAATGTATCTCTCTTACTCAGCTAACTGTCAGCGGATGGTCTATTCACAGTCAAAACGCATTTCAAAATACGGCAGTCTTATTGTCCTATTGGCAGCCCGTTCCCAGGTTCTGAGCGGTGGAATTTTAGCTTCCTTCCCTCTCTCTTGCAGGTATATATAGTCAAACTTCCCCCCTCTTCTCCTGCTTCCAAGGGGGGGGGGGGATTCACTTTCTTTTTAATGTTGAGAAATTAGTCTTTTCCAATCGATTTTCCGAGACTTTAGCTTGCAGTCTCTTTGCTTTGATCTATTTACAAAAACGGAAGGCGGACTTCCTGTTTGAGCCTCCCCGCTTCAGTGCCAAATTAAACCTTTTTTCCCCTTTAAAAACTTCCAATTTATCCTACTCACGGGTAGTTACTTTTAAAATCCAATTGTCCACAGGAAAAAGTCAGCGCTCTCCGGCAACGGCTGTGCGGCTTCGCTCCGTGGAAAAAGTAGTCGATTCACAGCACCGCGCCACTCACCCCGCTTCGCTCCGGAGCCCCAAAATCGGGGTTCCCCACGAGTAGGGGGGGCACGAAAGGTGCCCGCCGAATCCCACGTTCACAGGCTTCACCCGCCTGTGATTTTTGAGGGGTCTCCGCCTTCGCCGTGACGGCCAGACCCGGTTCCCACAGAGCAAATTCCTCCTAGTCAGAGGAATTCCGCCATTACCGATGGCGCTGACCCCGGAAGTCCGCCGTGGTCTTGGGCTCCAGGGTGGGCAATTTCAAATGTCTATAAAAGGACGTGCCATGCATGGTTCGGGGTCTCCTCCTCCCTCCTGCGTGTGTGTGTGTGTGTGAGCACCCTGTTGGAACAGTTAATAAAGATCTGGCTTACTAGCTGCTTTGCTTCTCAATATTCTCTGGTTGGCCTCTGTTATTTTCACCTACCGATAGAGAACCTACAAAAGGGCTCTATATGGGCTCTTAGGTACCCCATAAGGGAAAAGGAGCAGTTTTTTTCCTTATAACACTGGCATGTTAGTCCCCACCCCCTTGCAGCTGATCCCTTGCTGCTATCTGCTTTGCAGGGTATTGAGGAGGCATCCTGCTAGCCAAAGGAGACATGTACTTAGTTGTGTATGTGCAATTTACATTTGTAGTACCATGCCTACTTTGGATCTGAGAATTAAAAAGATAACCTCTCAAGAAGAATACACAGCTATTTCTCCCCCTCAAGATCCAGGGATCTCCTACCTCGTATTCCTCGAAAGCCTCTTCCAGAGGAATCACCTCGTGGTGTTTGTGCTTCTTGGATCTGTCACAAACCACACAGATGGGGGCTTCATCCTCCTTGCAAAAGAGTTTCAGGGGCTCCTGGTGCTTCTCACAGACTCCTCCTTTCCCTCCTTTCCCTCTTGAAGACTGAGATTCTTGGCTATTTCTACAAAGGTAGCCAATTGCCGATTGCGGACGAGGCTGCTTCTCTGGACTCCAACTCGGCATTGAGGACGGGAAGCCAGCCTCCTTTTTGCCCCGCTGCACTGGATCAGGCAGGACCGGCAGAACTTGTGCCCACACTCTGGGATGGTCACTGTGTCGTAAGAGAGTCAGGGTCAGAGAATAAAGGGAATAAAGGAGAATAAAGGGAATAAAGGAGAATGACCCTACCAATATCAAATATATAGTATTCTGCCTTAACACCCTACAAGAATGTAAACTGTGCCTTGGGGAAATGTATCGTTTTTCGCTGTATCTAAATGTATCATTTTTGCTGTATCTTTCTCATTGACTTTAAGAATGTATCTGAATGTATTTTTCTACTCAAATGTATTTTTCCTCAAAATGCTGTACTTTTCTAAATGTATCCAAATGTATCCAAATGGGTTTTTGTATTTCCCCCAATCTCATTGCCTAGAGAATGTTCCTTAAATGTAACAATCACTTGTTCCAAATGTATTTGATTCAAATGTATTCGAGTGTATACTTTTATGTGAAAACGTAGCTAGGAAAATGTGGATATATATATTGCTTATAGTGTCTTTGAACGGTCAACTTTACACCCTCTATCCTTTCACACGCTGCCAAAAACACTCTCCACACCACACTGCCATCTACTGGGTCTACAAATAATACCATGAATACACACAAATACTAGCTCTAAAATAAATTAGTTTTAGTTTTATTTAAATTAGTTTTATTTCCCAATAAGTATGCAAACATAAGACTATCATACCCGAATTGATAGCTATGCAGAACAGGATTTCCCCCCCTCCCTTCATTGGATAGCTGCCTGCGTGGCTGTCTTTGAGGGAGGTGGAGGGAGGAATGGGCGGGATCTACATTGGATAGCTGCCTGCCTGTGTGCATACCTGAACATGCCGTGCACCCGGGGTGCGCTGCGATCGGCGCCCATTGGGAAGGAACAAGACAGGAAAAGGAAGGAAATGGGACAGGTTTTTTGAAGGCCCCACTTTTTACATTGTGTCCTGTTGTGTGGTCAGAAACTACTCTATTTGATTTTGGTTAATGTCAGAATAAAAGCTAGTTCCTTCAAAATAACACATAGCACCTATAGGGAGAAGACAGGTATCAGTAAGCAAAAGCAAGACCAAGACAACAAACCCCTTCTGGAAGATGGTCAGCATGTACAACATCTAGCTTAATAATCACCAGGATAAATAAGTCAGACTGGAAAAAAATATCATTCTTCAGAACCAAGACATCATTACCATGCTTTCCAAGTTACCTGAAAGTCACTAGAACACTTGTGAGCACAGAGCCAAGACACAGCTGAAATAACAGAATCGGAAATGGGAAATGGGAATCAGATTCTCCAGTAGCCTAGTGCTTATCACTGTACCTGCAAGACACTGAAAGACACTGCTTAACATTCTTAACATCTTCACTATTGATAATTTCTCACAAGCTCGAAGCAGCCCCGGTTCTTGTTAAGGGAGAAGGCATGGCAATGCAGCTACACATACTTTACTGCCAAGGGGAAAGAGAAGCAAAAACATTTTTTCTTTACCAAGCTTGGCACTGAGTGCGATGTTCAACAAGTTATGAATTTCTTCTGGTGCCAAGCCTCTCTCTTGCACAATCTTTTCCACAGTCTCCAAAGGACTCTGCAAAGCTCCATGCTTTCGTGAGGCACTATCTTTAATAAGAAAAAAGTCAAAGTCTGATTAAAATCCATTCTAAAAACCATCCTCATGCATGATGGCCTGTCAAATGGCTTGCTTTACCATCAATTGGCAAGGTAGCCCCATTGAGATGCCATGGCATTTGGAAAACTCTGGAATTCTGAACTTGCCTTTTGCTTTCTTGCTCCTTCGTTCAGTGGGTAGGTAGGTGTAGGTAGGAGCAAGTCTAAAGCTTTATTGAAATTCCTCAGCCCCAACCAGCATTGCCAATGGGCAGGATGATGAGAACTGTAGTTAAGCAACATCTGGAGGGCCAGAGGTTACCCTCACCTGTTTTATCGGTTAGTGTGCTAAGATCTGTGCACAAGCTCAATTCAGCTGACGCTACTTAACAAGGGGTTGCTTTAAACAAAACATTAGACCTAATACACTATTAAGCTCCAATATACAAAACAGCCACTTCTCTATAGAAAGCTAAAGAAAATACAAACTTTGGGGTTTGTAGATGGCTGTAAAAGTTGCTGAAAGGTTTCTATTTCACTAGTTGGAAACAGCTTCCAGGCTATGCAGGACCAAGGTTGATTTGTAACTGTTACTGTCTGCCTGCTTGCCATCGTGCATATTTGTAAACCCTTTCTGCCAAAATATATACATCTGCAATAGTTTCTGGAAGCAGACCCTGCAAGAGTGCACACTCCATGAAGTCCATATGAATAGTGTTACAGAATGGAGGGGGGACATATGAACGAAGTCTTACTCCTGAGTAAGAGAAGTGTAGAGCCCGAGGCGATGACCTCAAGGGAACCCTGCCACACTAGGACTCCCCAACGTTGCACCAAGCACCACACAAAACTCCAAAACCCCAAGAATAAAGCGCCATTTCTGCCCCCATATCCCGATGCTATACACGATCAATGTATTTTATGAATGAACAATGTATTTGCATGATGATGCGCTCTAGCCAATCAGATTGCGTTGAATGTAGCCCTTCAGCCAATCGCAGCAATGCCATGGCTCTGCAGAGGCAGCTCAGCTCAAGCTGTTTTGCACACTCCACTGAGCGCTGACAAGGTGATGACAGCTCCCGCTGCGAGAACAATGGACTGAGTCAATCGAAACCTCCTTACCCTGTTAATCCAATCAAAACTAGATACAATGTAGCAATGTCAGGCCAGGCCACTTCCGAACCGTCTGTATTAAAAAAGCCTTAAAATGCTTGGAAATTCATAGAAAATTACTGGTTTCACCGATTCTCTTCATTCCATTGGCAGTCTGCTTCGTTGGCCAAGGACTTGGGAACCCTTCGGTCCCCGCCATAATTCCGCAAGCGGGAAGGTACTTTACTTGTAGGCGACAATCGCTGGGCAAAAGCTCTCCTCTGGACTTACCCAGGCGGCAGGCTATGCAAACCAAAGTTCTATTGTCCTCTTGCAGTAGGTGCTTAGAATGTACTTCCCAATACATATCCTGTATTTGCATGTTACCCCAACACATCCTCCTATGTTAGTCATGTATAACCCTCCCCTTTTCTGATGGAGTATTGATGTAGTGAAGATGTTTAGCGAACTGTATGCTGGGATAAGATAGGAACTTTTAAAAGTCCTTGTCACCCTGTTCTCAGGATTCAATTCCTCGTTGAACCTGTTGCGCCATAAACTTTGGTCTATGCTATTTGCTCCGATTGGTGGCTGGACTCCTTCTTTGTTCTGCAGGGACCTATGAGCTCTGCTCGGTGAGCTGGGTGGCTGAGCAGCCTCCCACCTGGATTTTTCCATAACAACAGAAACTAGACCAACCCTCTTGAGAGAAGAAAGGAGGGTTTTGCTCCCACTGCAATGTTGTAATCTAAATTAGCACATCTTCCTACAAGTGAATAGTAGCCACCTACAGGTGAAACTCGGATAATTAGAATATCGTGGAAAAGTTCATTTATTTCAGTAATTCAACTTAAAAGGTGAAACTAATATATGAGATAGACTCATGACATACAAAGCGAGATATGTCAAGCCTTTATTTGTTATAATTGTGATGACTATGGGGTACAGCTGATAAAAAACCCAAATTAACAAACTCAGAAAATTAGAACATTGTGAAAAGGTACAGTAGCTATTCAATCCATAACACCTGCAATGGGTTCAGTAGGAAGCACAATCATGGGTGTCAAGGCTGCCTCAAGTCTCAGCTCACAAAAGACCAACGCCTATCTCTTCTTATATACAAAAGTGTTTATTGCAGTTCATTGTTTGCTTCACATCCGAGGCGCGCAGCCCTACGTCTGCTAGGCTTAGACCGCTGAAGTCCCCTCTGAATCTGTCCCTCCCCTGCACCAGTTTAAGAGGCTTGCGCTGCTCCACCTCTTTCTCTCTTTCCTTTTCCGCAGGGTCTTTCTGCCCGCTGGGGTTTCGCCCCTCCTGGATTCCTCTGACGCGGAATCAGACTGCTCTTGCCCCCTCCTGCGGGCTTTGGGACCTGGCCCCTCCTCCGGGCTCCCTGTACTTCTGACACGTCCCCCCTGGGGCTCCCCTGGCCTTGACCACCGGCGCCCCCTTCTGGGAATCCTCTGATTCGCTGGAAAGACTCATGGAATCTCTTGAGTCATTGTCATCCTCTTCCTCGCTGTCCTGGGATTCATCCCCATCGCTCTCCATCTCCTGCCTACCCTGTGCCTCTGTCCCTGAACCCCTGACAATGGGGAAGGCTGCTGACCTGACAGTTGTGCAGAAAGCCATCATTGAGACCCTCCATAAGGAGGGAAAGCCTCAAACAGTAATTGCAGAAGAAGTTGGATGTTCCCAAAGTGCTGTATCAAAGCACATTAATGGAAAGTTATGCAGAAGAGAAAAGTGTGGAAGAAAGAGGTGCACAAGCAGCAGGGATGACCACAGCCTGGAGAGGATTGTCAGGAAAAGACCATTCAAACGTGTTGGGGACTTTCACAAGGAGTGGACTGAGGCTGGAGTTAGTGCATCAAGAGCCACCACACACAGACAGATCCTGGAGATGGGCTTCAAATGTCATATTCCTCTTGTCAAGCCGCTCCTGAACAAGAAACAACGTCAGAAGCATCTTGCCTGGGCTAAAGAAAAAAAAGAAAAAAAAAGAACTGGTCTGTTGCTCAGTGGTCCCAAGTCCTCTTTTCTGATGAGAGCAACTTTTGCATCTCATTTGGAAACCAAGGACCCAGAATCTGGAGGAAGAATGGGGAGGCACACAATGCCAGATGCTTGAAGTCCAGTGTGAAGTTTCCAATGCCAGATGCTTGAAGTTCAGTGTGAAGTGTAGATTTGGGGATCCATGCCATCAGCTGGTGTTGGTCCACTGTGCTTCATTAACTCCAGGGTCAACGCAGCCGTCTACCAGGAGATTTTGGAGCACTTCATGCTTCCTTCTGCAGACGAGCTTTATGGGGATGCTGACTTCATTTTCCAGCAGGAATTGGCACCTGCCCACACTGCCAAAAGTACCAAAACCTGGTTCAGTGCCCATGGGATTACTGTGCTTGATTGGCCAGCAAACTCGCCTGACCTGAACCCCATAGAGAATCTATGGGGCATTGCCAAGAGAAAGATGAGAGACATCTCATCGTGAGTGCTGGGGAAGGCCGCTCCCTCCTGCAGGCCAATTCCACCAGGCCTAGGGGGCGGGGCCCACACTCACCATCACCACAGCTTTAAGAGGCCTCAGCGAGGCCCTGGGACACTGCTGCTGCTTCCATCGTGAGTGCTTGGGGAAGGCCGCTCCTTCCTGCAAGCCAATTCCGCCGGACCTAGGGGGCTGGGTCCACACTCACCACCACCACAGCTTTAAGGACACTGGTGCTGCTGCTACTGCTGCAGCAAATGTCAAAAATCTTTTTGCATATTTTAAAATGTTTTAAAAGTGTTTTTAATTTGTTGCACCACTGTGAACGGTGGTTTTTATTTATGTATTTTTATTTTATTTTATTTTGGTTTGGGGTGGGATAAATGTTGAGTGGGGTGGGGATTAGGTTTTTTTAGTATAATTGTTTTTGGCTTGTTTTGCTTTACTATTTTGTTAGGCTATTGTATAGTTTGTATTTGCTTTTTAAGGGGAAAGGGTCAGGGCTGCCTGGGAGTGGGCCTCAGCCAACAGAATGGCTGGGGTGGGTTCCACAGGGGCAGAAGCACCAGGACACCCAATCTCAGTGATCATGGGCAGGAGGAGGAGCTATGCTAAGACCAGACCATGTCATTACCGAGGAGGCAGGTTTTGTCGTTGTCTGAAGACTATTCCTACCTCCGGGTCTGGTCCTGACTGGAAGGATACTCGAATCAGCAGGGGACACCCACATGGCCTGGAAGCGTTGCTGTGCAATGCCAGGTCAATGATGAATAAGACCACTGCCATCCACGACCTGATTGTGGATGAAGGATTTGGGACTTCCGGAGGCGGCGCCAGCGATTAATGGCGGATTTCCTCCACCGGAGGAAATCTCACTACGAATTAAGGGTCGGATCCCGCTTTCGGCGTAGCGGGGGACCCCTAAAAATCACAGGCGGGAGAAGCCTGTGAGCCTGGGACCCAGCGGGCACATTTGGCGCCCCCCCAACCCGGTAGGAAGCCCGGCAACGGGCTTTGAAGCGGAGCGGGGAGAGCGCTGTGCTGTGGGCTGTCTGCTCGTTCGTGGTGTGAAGCCGCAAGCTGTTGATCGGAGAGCGCTGCCTTTCTTCCTTAAAATCCGGACCTGAAAATCAACGATCCGTGAGTAGGATACAATCTAAATTGGAACTGTATAAAACTGGAATCTGGCCGAAAACGGAAAGAGGCTTAAAAAGGAAGTCAGCCTCTTTATTTGTAGATAAAATAAAGCATTGAACTTGAAAGCGGAAGCAATTGGAAAGTACGTTTCAGCGGACTTTAATCCAATCATCCAACCTGGACTTTTCCCTTTTTAAATTGAGGGAAAAGGGGGAGAATTGTGGATGTGATTTCTTCATAAAGGGTGGAAAAGAAGGGATTGAACCACCACTCAACTCCCTGGGAAAGGATCTCCAGATCTCAGGAAAGAAAGAGAGGTACTGTCTTGCAATATATTTTGACAGCTAGTCCAGCACAAGAAATAAAAGCTTGGACAATTTATGTGAATATATATCTCCTGGTCTTAAGTTAAAAATTCTGAATAGACTGTTTTCGTCTTGAATAAACTAGGGGGGCTGGGGAAAAAAAAGGAATTAAAGTATCCAAGAACTTTTATGACTGTTACAGTGTCCCCCTAGTGGAACTTGGAACTGTTACAATTTGTTACAATTGAAACTGTAGCAGACTTGAGGAGTTCTCACACTGCTTGGCTAGGAAATTTCCACTGTTTAACTTCAAATACGTGACTGACCTTGACGTTATCTAAGGAATGGCAGAGGGGAAAGAGAAAGTGGATGCTTTGACCACAAGATCTGCAAGTAAATTTTTATTCAGAATTTGTACAAAAAAAAAGAAAAAAGAACTAACAAATACAAAAATAAACATTTTAACATAAATTATTCATCCTATTTTCATACTATACAAAAAAAAAGCATACAATCATACAAAAAATAATAATATAACCGTTAGGCTCTCCTTAGCCTTTGACTTCCCTTCACCCTTTTGGTAAGTATCAAATAAATCCCGGGTTGCATAATTAGTTTATTAAAGTTTATAGTTATTAGCTGATAAAGTTTTTCTAATACCGCCAGTTCCTCCTATATATCCGTTCCAATATATTTCCAAAATTTACTCCAATTTTTTTGAAATTTCTGGTCGTCTTGGTCTCGTATTCTGCCTGTTAATCTATCTAGCTCGGCATAGTTGATCATTTTGACCTGCCAGTCACTTATGTTAGGAATAGTTTCTATTTTCCAGTTTTGTGCCAGCATAATTCTTGCGGCTGTGGGGGCATAGAGAAATATTTTTTTATCTTCATTTTTTATTTCCTTACCCATTATTCCCAGCAAAAAGGCCTCAGGTCTCTTGGGAAAAGTATATTTAAAAACTTTTTTAAGTTCATTATAAATTGCTTCCCAAAAAACCTTCACCTTGTTGCATTGCCACCACATATGGTAGAGGTCTCCCTCCACTTCACCACATTTCCAGCATGTCTTATTTTCTGATCTATAGATTTTAGCCAATTTTGCCGGCGTAAGATACCATCTATAGAGCATTTTCCAAACATTTTCTCTCAAACTCGTACAGGCCGTAAATTTAATGTCTCTATTCCACAATTTCAACCACTTTTCAAACTCGATGTTATAACCGAAGTCAATTGCCCATTTAATCATTGCCTCTTTGACTTCCTCGTCTTTTGTATGCCATTCCAGTAATATGTCATATAATTTAGACAATGTTTTGTTTTTGCCTTCTATTATTTCTATATTGAATTTTGATTTCTTGTCCTCAAAGCCCATTTTTCTTTTATCTTGTTTTAACATATCATTCACCTGATGATATTGTAGCCAACCGGTGAATTGATCCTTTATTTCCTCATACGGTTTAAGTTTAAGCCCTTGTTCTGATTTTCTTACCAAATCTTCGTAGGTGGCTGTCTTCCCTTCCATGTTGGTTTTTTTTATTGTTAAGACCTCTACTGGTGAAATCCACCATGGTGTTTTTCTTTCGAGAAGGTTCTTATTTCTTTCCCAGACCTGATATATTGGTCCCCTGAAAATATGGTTTAAGAAAGCCCTGTGGACTTTCACCTTCTCGTACCAGAGATATGCGTGCCACCCATACCGATTATTGAAACCTTCTAAATCCAGTAGGTCTCTGTTCTCCAATTTTATCCAATCTTTTAGCCAAAGTAGGCACGCTGCTTCATAATATAGGCTCAAATCTGGGAGAGCAAAACCTCCTCTTTCCTTTTTATCAGTTAGTATTTTCATTTTAATCCTTGGTCTTTTCCCCTGCCAGATGAATTTCATCAGGGTTCTCTGCCATTCTTTACATTGTTTTAAACCTTTAATAACTGGAAGAGTTTGAAATAAAAACAACATCCTCGGCAAAACATTCATTTTAACCACTGCTATCTTCCCTAAAAAGGAAAATTTCATCCTCCCCCATATTTCCAGATCTTTCTTTATTTTTTTCCATGTAACTTCATAATTATCTTTATATAGGTTTATGTTTTTTGCCGTGATCCACACTCCCAAATATTTCACTTTTTTCACCACCATGATTTCCACTTTTTGTTCTAGATCTTTCGTTTCTTCCTTAGTTAGATTTTTAACCAGCATTTTAGTTTTATTCTTGTTTACCTTAAAACCTGCCACCTCTCCAAATTCCTCAATTTTTTGTAATGCTTCTTTTACACTATCTTGTGGATCTTCCAAAGTCAGAACAATATCGTCGGCAAAGGCTTTAATTTTGAATTCCTTCTTTCCTACTCTAATTCCTTTCACTTCTGTTGCCTCCCTCAGTCTCTTATTAAGTACTTCCAAAATTACAATAAATAATAAGGGGGACAGGGGGCAACCTTGTCTGGTCCCTTTATAAATGTTAAAATATTCTGTTGTATTATTATTTATCACCAGCTTTGCTTTCTGTTCTTTGTATATTGCTTCTATGCCTCTTCTAAATTTTTCGCCAATTCCCATCCTTTCCAAAACCTTCTTTAGGAAGTTCCAGGAAACATTGTCAAATGCCTTTTCGGCGTCTATGAAAACCAGTGCGGCTTTTCTGTCTATTTTCATGTCCAGGTATTCAATAATGTCAATCAAATTCCTTACATTATCCCGTAATTGTCTCCCTGGGAGAAATCCTGTTTGATCACCATGAATTTTATTAATCAAGACCTTCTTTAATCTTTCCGCCATTATGTCTGCAAATAGCTTATAATCATTATTTAATAATGAGATTGGCCTATAGTTCTTTACTTCCATAGTGTCCACCTCTTTTTTAGGGATCAATGTAACATAGGCTTCCTTCCAGGTATTAGGTATCTTTCCTTCTCTCAATATATTGTTCATAACCTCTCCCAGCACTGGTGATATTTGGTTAATTAATATTTTATAATATTTGGCCGGAAGGCCGTCCGGTCCCGGCGCCTTCTCAGCTTTCATCTTTTTAATAGCCTTTTTTATCTCTTCCTGTGTTATTATCTCATCTAGTGCTGCTGTTTCATCTTCTACAATTTGTTCCAGATGGTGTTTTTGCAGAAATTGATCTATTTCTTGTTCTGTTTCCTCTCCTTTTTTGTACAAATCCTTATAATATCTTTGGAATATTCTTTTTATTTCTTTTGGTTCTTCCATAATCATATCTCCTTCTTTTATTTTACTGATCGTACTCAACTTCTTCCTTTCTCTCAACTGCCACGCTAGATATTTCCCTATCTTATTTGCGGACTCAAAGTTCTTTTGATTCATCCTCTTAATTTTCCACTCTATCTCTTGGTTAATTATTGTAGCAAATTTAGCTTGTAGTATTTTTAAGTTCTGTTTTAAACTCTCTTCACTAGGGTTAACAGTTAATTTTCTTTCATTTTCCATAATCTGTGTTAGAATCTGCTCTTTCTTTTTTTCTTTTTCTTTTCTTAATTGGGTATTTTTCTGAATCAAAAAACCCCTCATGACCGCTTTTCCTGCGTCCCACACCATCTCTATGGAAGTTTCTCCATTTAAATTCCACCTAAAGTATTCTTCAATTGTTTCTATAGCCTTATTTACTATCCTTTGATCATTGAATAAATATTCATTCATTCTCCATCTGGCTGTTTTAACCTCTCTACCTTTTAACTCCATGGAAACCGCACTATGATCAGATAAAGTTCGAGGCCAAATTTCAGACTTAATTAAATTCTGTACCAATTCCCTCGAGACCCAAATACTGTCTATCCTCCCCCAGCTCTGATTCGGATTTGAAAAAAAAGTAAATTGTTTTGCAGTAGGGTTTTTAAACCTCCAAACATCCGTCAATCCCAAATTATTTACCATGTCGAAGAAAGATCGTGGTAGTTTACCTTCTTTCCCATCTTGTCTTTTTGTTAATCTATCCATATTCGGCGTCACCACCCCATTAAAATCTCCCATCAATATCATTTTCTGGTCCATCCATTCCATTAGTATATTATCTAATTCCAAAAAGAAAGCTGATTTTTTCTCATTCGGGGCGTATATTCCAACCACAACTATTTTTTCTCCATGAAACACCATCTGTACCACCACTACTCTCCCATGTTCATCTTTATACAGTAATTGCGGGTCATATTTTTCCTTTATATAAATTACTACCCCTCTTTTCTTAACCTTGTCGGAGGTCACAAAGTCCAATCCCAATCTCTTATTACTTAATACTCTCTTGTGTTTTCCTATAACATGCGTTTCTTGAAGACAAATTAAATCCCAATTCTTTTTCAACAATACATGTGCAATCTGATTCCTCTTATTTTTATTGTTCAAACCATTCACATTCCAGCTTATTGTTTTTAAAGCCATCTATTAAACTATTCTAGCTAATTTAACTAGATTAAATAGAGACTACTGTTCCTTGCTTTCCTCCTCTTGTTCTTCTCCTTCTCCTGTTAAGCTCTCCTCTTTTTCTTCTTCTTCACTCCCTTCACCCTCCTCGTCTCTCTGTCGTTCCTCCCTTTCCACCTCCCCTTCAACTTTTCCCAGGTCCTTCTCGTATCTCCTCGCAAATTTTTGGAGTTCAATACTGGTGCTTAATTTAAACCTTTTTTCCTTAAAGTAGAATGAAATGCCTTCGGGAAACTCCCATCTATACAATATCCCATTCTTCTTCAATTGGTTTGTTAATTTTTTGTATGGCTCTCTCCTTCGAAGAAATCTCGAAGGAATTTCTCTAAAGATAATAATTGGGCTTCCTCCAATATATAACCTTTTTATGTGGTTCTGTTGCAGTATTTCATTTCTTATTTCCAAAGTGTTGAACATGACAATTACATCACCTGGCAGCTTTTTCTTTCTGGCTCTGTCTGATTTTGGTCTTATTCGAAAAATATTTACTAAATGACAGTTTACCTCCTCCTCGCTCTTATTTAACCAAGTTGCCAGCTCTTTTATCATTTTAGATCTAATATTCTCATTTGGGGTCTCTGGTACACCCCTCAGTTTTAGGTTGGTTTGATTTTGCCTCATTTGCGTCATAGCCATATTGTCCAACAACTCTTCCTGCACTCTTTCTATCTCTTTAACTTCTACTCTAATTCTATCCACCTCCTTCTTACTAATTTTCGTATCTTTTTGCACCTTTTTCATTGATTCTTCCAAAACCTTAGTTCTTACTGATAAATCTTTAACCTTTCCTGTCAATTCCCCCACCACTCCCTCCAATTTCTTATCCAAAGTGTCCTGTACCTCAAGTAATTTTCTCTCAATATATTGTTCATTATTTTTGAATTCTTTCCTTATTTCGGCCATCAGACTGCTATAGTCTTTAATTTCTTTACTTTCCTTAGCATCCTCTTGCCTCGACGACCTACTTTCCGCTGGTGTTGCCACGCCTTTTTTTGCACCGTTTGTCATTTTGTAGGCTTGAAAGGTCTTGGGGTCCACCACACTAATGTTATTCAAAAAGGGATGAGGCACAGGATCACCGATAATCTCTGATGGGTTAATAAGTTACCGGGTCTGGCGTTGGGGTATAATAGCAGATATTAGGCATCACACATCAGGCTATACACAAAGTTTTACAATCTTTACCTTTTACAGTCTTTGTCCTCTTAGAGGGTGGTATTATAGAGGTCTGGCGTCACCAAAAATTTTTCTTTACTGGAGACTTGGAGGTTCTTCAGGAAGTGTTCTTTATGCTGGTTTAAATTCTCCTATTTGGCTTTTGGCGCATGTCCCTTTAAATCTCAAATACATGCAGAGGCGTAGTAGATCAAGGACAAGATGAAATGGCGGATAGCAAAGCCAAGTTAAGTCTCGAAATGGCTTCCTCCTCCCTTTTTTATACCCATAGGGAAGTCACTAACATAAAACCAGCATTAAGGTCTGGGGAAGACCCAGGCTTTCTTCCACCCACTTCAAACAAAAAAGTTGATGTTAACAATAACGTCCTCAAAAAACCTGTCAGTTAAAGCATCAACCAAATGCCCCAGAAACCTCCTTTCCTCCTCTCAAACCCGGTAAAGAGTCTCTCTATCAAAAAGAAGAAAACTCAGTATTACCTTGCTTCCAACTCTTTGTACTTTGTACTTTGTAAAATGTACTTTATTACCGAGGATATTCCTTCCCCTCGCTAGCGGTTACTTTCTTGCTCTTTCATTCACGTCTGCCAGCTTTTCGCTTTACTCCTTTATCATTCTTACCGCCAGTAGTGAATTCCTCCTTCTTTTGTCTTTAATTACTTCTCCGCTGGGTACTTCATTCAACATTCCTTTTGCTTTTACTTTGATTGTTTTCCAGTGTTCTCCCTCCTCTGCTTTCATCAAAGCTTTAGAACTATTTCCCAGCTTTTCCTCTGTTGTCGGAGGTCCGCCGCTTTCACTCGGAGCCTGAGGCTTCACAGCATGGAGTCTGATGTTTCCCCTTCTCGCTGCGGCTCCAGCCTTGTTAAACGCCGGCAACACAGGCGAGCACACGCAGCCTTGCTGGGTGTTTTGGCCAACAGGATATTCCACCTGTGGTTTAGGGGTTCACGGAGCCTTCGTGACCCCTCTAAGACCCCCACGCTGTTCGAGGCTCCTCAGACGAGTTGCCTCGCGCTCCTTCCCGTGGCCGCGGCGTCCCGGAAGCTTGACCACAAGATCTGGGAAGATTCTTCGCACAGAAGAAGGATTACAAAGGAGAGCTTCGGCCTCAGGCCCCTCTGGAACCTCATCAACAACCTCATCGGCACAATCAAAGGTAAAAAGTACGACAAGTGAAGAAGCCTTTGCTCATGTTTTGGCTAAAGTTAATGAATCTTTGAATAAAATAAGTCAACAAGTAGCAGAGGCTTCTGAGAAGATTGACTAAAATACATTAAGTATTAATCAGAATACAGCAAGTATTAACCAGAATACAGCAAGTACTAACCAGAATACAGTAAGTATAAATAATTTGGGCCAAAAAGTAAATACTAACACAGAGACTATCCAGAAATTATTAGAGGAATCGGCCTCAATTCGCCAGATTGCTGAAGAGGCTAAAGAAATTGCTACAACTTCTGCTACGGAAGTTAAAGAGGTTCAAGAGGAATTACCAACACTGCATAAACAATTGGAAGACCACAAACTAACTCTGTCTATGATAGATTTGAAGGAGAAGCAAGTGAACCTTCGGGTCAGATCGGTACCGGAGGTGGAAAAGGACAACCTAGCTGAATTTCTCACGCAGGAATTTTTGGACTTTTGGGATCCAGAATTGGTAAAAGACAGTTTCACAATAGTAAATGCCTTTAGACTCGGGAGAAGAGGAGAGAAGAAGGTGAGAGACTGTCTGATTACTTTTCGAACAAAAGAAGAGAGAGATAAGATTTTGGGCCTACATTTTAAGAAGGCACTGGAAATCCATCGGACAAGGGTGGAAATATTCAAAGATATTCCGAAATATCTTCTGGATCTCAGATCAAAATATAAAGACTTGGTTATCCTGCTGAGAAGGAACAATATCAATTTCAGGTGGGAACTTCCTCAAGGCCTGTCTTTTAGCTACAAAGGAAAGAAGAGGAAAATAAGATCAGAAGACGACAAAGACAAATTTTGTAGAGACCACGGAGAAGACCTACAAAAAGAACTATCTCCGGAACCAAAAGACCTTTCGAAAGAAGGGATACCACCGACGGATGAGGAACAGGCACTAGGTGCAGTAGGAGGAGAACTAAAACAATAACATCATGGCCCTGCAACTTCTAACATGGAACTGTCGGGGTCTGAATTCCCCTCAGAAGAGGAAGTCAGTATTTCATATATTAAAAAAGGAACAAATGGACCTAATTTGTTTACAAGAAACACACATAACAAGATTACACAGGAAATTGTTGATAAATAAAAGACTTGGTCAGGAATTTATTTCGTCAGATAAAGTTAAAAAGAGAGGGGTTGTGATTTACGCAAAAGACAATTTATCACCAAAATTTGTTTTTAAGGATGACCAAGGAAGATTTGTGGCAATTGAAATTCAAACACAAGGAGAAAAATTTTTGATTGTAGGAGTTTACGCACCAAATGATGGGAAATCTGATTTTTTTAAGAAGTTGCATGAGACCTTGATGGACCATATGGATTACAACATGATCTTGATGGGAGATATGAATGGAGTGGTATCTACTTATATGGACAAGGCACAAAAACAGGTAGTCACCAAAGATGGTAGACTACCGAAAACCTTTTTTGACATGACAGACAACTTGGACTTAGTGGATATTTGGAGAATTAGAAACCCCTTGGCAAAAGAGGGAACTTTCTTTTCTGAAGCCAAAATGACTTGGACAAGAATTGACCAAATTTGGATAACTAGAGGAATGGCACCAAAGACAAGAAAGGTGGAAATCTGCCCGAAAATTTGCTCCGACCATAATGCTGTTAAGATGGAAATGAGACTAACACCAACTGGCTCCTTCAGATGGAAAATGAATGACACCTTATTTAGAGATGAAGAATTTCTTAAGAAGGCCCAAAAAACTCTAAGAGATTACTTCGAGATAAATCTCAGTTCCAACGTGGAGAAAAGAGTAATCTGGGACGCAAGTAAAGCTGTTATGAGAGGGTTCCTAATACAACAGAATGCGATAAAGAAAAAAACTCAAAATGAAAAGAAGGACAAAATTATGAATAAAATGAATGAATGTGAAAAAAGACTGCGAGTAAATCCCAAATCTCAAGAGATTCTGAGAGAGTTAAAGTTACATCAAGTACAATATATGAAAATAATGAATCAGGAAATAGAATGGAAGATTAAACAAATGAGACAAAAGACTTTTGAATCGGCTAATAAATGTGGTAAATTGTTGGCATGGCAAATGAAAAAGAGACAAAAATTAAATACGATTACGAATCTAGAAGTGGAAGGAAGGAACATACAGAACCCTGCAGAGATTAGAAGTTGTTTCCAGAAGTATTTTAAAAGACTATATACTCAAGGGCCAGTGAAAGAAGCAGATTTAGACCAATTTTTGAAAACAAATGGACTACAAAAAATATCTCAAGAAAATAAATTAAAGTTGAATTACAAAATAACTGAACAGGAGATAGAAGGTGCCATTCAAAATATGCAACTGGGTAAATCTCCAGGACCAGACGGCTTGACCTCTAGATACTATAGATCTTTAAAAGAATGGTTAATTCAACCATTGAAAGAGGTCTGTAACGAAATTATGGAGGGGAAGAGGGCACCAGAGTCGTGGAAAGAAGCGTACATTACACTTGTACCAAAAACAGAGACTGAAAAGACACAACTTAAGAACTACCGCCCTATATCATTACTTAATGTGGATTATAAAATTTTTGCAGACATTTTGGCGAAGAGATTTAAGAAAGTGCTGTTGGAAGAGATTCATAAAGACCAAGCGGGCTTTCTCCCAGGAAGATATTTGTCTGATAATTTGAGGAATATAATCGATATCCTGGAAAAACTAGAAGTGAATATTAACACTAAAGCAGTGTTGATATTTGTAGACGCGGAGAAAGCCTTTGACAATATTTCTTGGAATTTTATGAAGAAGAACCTTCAGGGTATGGGGGTAGGCCAAGGTTTTGAGAATGGTATAAGTGCAATTTATTCAGAACAAAAGGCTAAACTAATTGTAAATAATGTTGTCACGGAAGAACTTAAAATTGAAAAAGGGACACGACAAGGTTGCCCAATTTCCCCACTTCTTTTTATTTCGGTCCTGGAGGTTCTGCTGAATATGATCAGAAGGGACCAGATGGTTAAAGGTATACAGGTCGGAATTAAACATTATAAATTGAGAGCATTTGCAGATGACTTAGTATTGACGTTACAGGAGCCAGAATCTAGTACAAAAAGGGTTTTAGAACTGATTCAAGAATTTGGTCAAGTGGCAGGATTTAAATTGAACAAATCAAAAACCAAGGTTTTAGAGAAAAATTTAACACCGTTTGAAAGAGAGAGGTTTCAGAATGAGACAGGGTTAACAGTGGTCAAGAAAGTTAAATACCTGGGGATTAACATGACAGCAAAAAATGGGAATTTATTTAAAGATAATTATGAAAAATGTTGGTCAGAAGTGAAAAAAGATTTAGAAATTTGGTCAAATTTGAAGCTTTCACTGCTAGGCCGTATTGCTGCGATAAAGATGAATGTATTGCCTAGAATGTTGTTCTTGTTTCAAACTTTGCAGATCGTGGACAAAATGGATTGTTTCAAGAGGTGGCAGAAAGATATCTCTAAATTTGTTGGGCAGGGCAAGAAGCCTAGAATAAAATTTAAAATACTAACAGATGCAAAGGAAAGAGGTGGATTTGCCCTGCCAGACCTTAAACTTTATTATGACTCAGCAGCCTTTTGCTGGTTGAAAGAATGGCTACTTCTTGAAAACACTGACATTTTGGACTTGGAAGGTTTCAATAATGTATTTGGATGGCATGCATATCTATGGTATGATAAGGTCAAAGCACATAAAGCATTTAAAAACCACATTGTCAGGAAAGCGCTATTCAATGTTTGGTTAAGATATAAGGATTTGTTAGAAAACAAAACCCCAAGGTGGCTGTCACCAATGGAAGCGAAAGCCTTGAAAAAGGTCAATATGGAGGTCAAATGGCCGAAATATTGGGAAATTTTGGAACAAGATGGAGATAGACTGAAATTGCAGAGTTTTGAAAAACTAAAAAACAAAGTGCGAGACTGGCTTCATTATTATCAGATAATGGAGGCATTTAAATTGGACAGGAAAATTGGCTTCCAGGTGGAAAGATCCAAATTAGAAACAGAATTGTTAGAACCCAAAACTAAGAATTTGTCAAGAATGTATAACTTGCTGCTGAAATGGAATACTCAAGATGAAACGGTAAAATCGGCTATGATTAAATGGGCACAAGACGTTGGACATAACATTATGTTTGCTGACTGGGAACAGTTATGGACCACAGGTATGAAATTTACGGCATGTAATGCCTTAAGAGAGAATATTATGAAAATGATATACAGGTGGTACATAACCCCAGTCAAGCTTGCGAAAATTTATCACTTGCCCGATAACAAATGTTGGAAATGTAAAGAAACTGAAGGTACATTTTTTCACCTTTGGTGGACGTGCCCAAAGATCAAGGCTTTCTGGGAAAAGATATATAATGAATTAAAAAAGGTATTTAAGTATACCTTTCCCAAGAAACCAGAGGCCTTTCTCCTGGGCATAGTGGGCCAAATGGTGTTAAAAAAGGATAAAACTTTCTTTATGTATGCAACAACAGCAGCAAGAATACTCATTGCAAAGTATTGGAAGACACAAGAACTTCCCACACTGGAGGAATGGCAGATGAAACTTATGGACTATATGGAATTGGCGGAAATGACTGGCAGAATCCGTGACCAGGGAGAAGAGTCGATGGAGGAAGACTGGAAGAAATTCAAAGACTATCTTCAGAAATACTGCAAAATTAAAGAATGTTAGAGTGATGTTGGATTGAAAATAAGTGGTTTCCAGCTGTACAGGTTAAAGTTAAGGATAGATTAAGATTAAAGATCAAGATTAAAGATGTTTAAAGAAATGGAAATTTGATAATAAAAGGGAAAAATTTAAAGGTATATGACATTAAGAACAAGGATTAGGTTTAAAAAAAAGTTGAAGTTATATATTTTAACACTTTATTAAATTAAAGATTGGGTTTAAAAAAGTGGAAAAGAAACTGCTGGACAAATAATGTAGATTGGAATACAAAAGAGGGAGGTATGAGGAAGTCCAGAAAATAAGTAATTTAAAATGGGGAATGAAAAAGAGAGTTTGTTTTTAATTGTTACGTTTTGTGTTTTTATTGTTAAATTTTGTATTGTTTTTTTTTGTGTGTGTGTGTGTTGTTTTTCTTTTTTCTTTGTTTAAAACCTTAATAAAAAAAATTATTTAAAAAAAAAAATGATTGTGGATGAAGGATTTGACCTGGCATGTGTGACAGAGACTTGGTTGGATGAAGCAGATGGGCCTGTCCTTGCTGCTGCTTGTCCACCAGGTTTCTCTTACGCACAGCAACCCAGGTCATGTGGGTGGGGAGGGGGGGTTGCAGTGATTTTTAGGAAGTCATTAGTTTGCACCAGGCGTCCTATTGGGAAGACCCAGTTCTCTGAGTGCATATTCTGGAAGCTGGGCAATAGGGGCAGTACAGGATTCCTTTTGGTGTACCGACCTCCCGATGCACCAAGGATTCCCTGTCCGAGCTGCTTCAGGTCGTGGCGGATGTTCTCCTGGAGACACCTAGTTTGGTTGTCCTAGGGGATTTTAACATCCATGCCAACACGACCTTACAAGGGGCTGCTCGGGACTTCGTGGAAAGCATGGCCTCCATGGGGCTGTCCCTGAATAAGTTTGGCCCAATTCATAGTCACAGACATGCCTTAGACCTGGTGTTCACCTCTATGGATGTTGGTGATCTGACATTAAGTAAAAGCAAAACAAAAGAAGTGCCATGGTGAGATCACTTCCTGGTGCAACTGGACTTCTCCGCAACCCTTACCCTCTGCAGGGAGGTGGGACCAATTCGGATGGTCCGCCCCCGCCACTTAATGGATCCAAATGGTTTCCAGAGAGTGGTAGGGGATGTTTTATCCCATGTTGATGGCCTTTCAGCTGATTCCCTGGTGACCCGCTGGAATACGGAGTTAACCAGGGCTATTGACTGTCTGGCTCCGAAGCGCCCTCTCCGATTGCATGGAGCCCGGACAGCCCCGTGGTTTCCCCTGGAGCTGAGGGTGATGAAACAATTGCTGAGACGGCTAGAGTGCCGGTGGCGGAAAACTCACTCTGAATCAGACCGGACATGGGTTAGAGCTCAAGCTCGAGCCTACCAAGTGTCGATGGCAACGGCGAAGAGGTCCTTCTTCGCAGCTTCTATTGCATCTGCAGAAAATAATAGCAGGAAACTCTTTCAGGTGGTTTGTAATCTATCGGAACCACCTTCGTCATTGGGGCCGGGTAGGGACCCCAAGATCTCCTGCAATGCTTTTGCAATTTTTTTTGCAGATAAAGCTGCTCAAATTTGGAAGGAGGTAGATTCCACTGTGGGAGCAGGGCCAGGGCGGGAGAGTGCTAGAGTTCTGTCTAGTCATGTTATATGGGATCAATTTCAATCTGTTACCTCCGAGGATGTGGACAGGCTGCTTGGACGAGTGAAACCAACTACCTGTCTTCTTGATCCTTGCCCATCCTGGCTAATAAAAGCAAGCCGGGAAGGGCTGGGCGATGGGCTCCGTGAGGCGGTGAATGCTTCCCTCTGTGAGGGAGCCTTCCCAGACCCGCTGAAAGAGGCGGTCATTAAACCGCTTCTTAAAAAAACATCCTTAGACCCGGCCATTATGGCCAACTATCGCCCAGTCTCAAATCTTCCATTCTTGGGCAAGGTGATTGAGCGGGTGGTTGCTGAACAACTCCAAGCATGCCTGGAGGATGCGGACCATTTGGATCCCTTCCAATCAGGATTCAGGCCTCATCATGGGACTGAAACTGCCTTGGTCGCGCTGGTCAATGATCTCCAGCGGGCTAGGGACAAAGGTGAGAGCTGTTTCCTAGTTCTGCTGGATCTCTCTGTGGCCTTTGACACCATCGACCATAACATCCTTCTGGACCGTCTAGAGGGGCTGGGAGCTGGGGGCACTGTTATACAGTGGTTCTGCTCCTTTCTCCTGAGCCATGTCCAGAAAGTGGTGTTGGGGGATGAGTGTTCATATTCCTGGGCTCTCACTTGTGGGGTGCCTCAGGGTTCCATCCTCTCCCCCATGCTTTTTAATATCTATATGAAGCCGCTGGGAGAGATAATCAGGGGGTTTGGGCTGGGTGTTCATCAGTATGCAGATGATACCCAGCTCTACCTCTCTTTTAAATCAGAACCAGTGAAGGCGGTGAAGGTCCTGTGTGAGTGCCTGGAGGCGGTTGGAGGATGGATGGTGGCTAACAGATTGAGGTTGAATCCTGACAAGACTGAAGTACTGTTTTGGGGGGACAGGGGGCGGGCGGGTGTGGGGGACTCCCTGGTCCTGAATGGGGTAACTGTGCCCCTGAAGGACCAGGTGCAGAGCCTGGGAGTCATTTTGGACTCACAGCTGTCCATGGAGGCACAGGTTAATTCTGTGTCCAGGATGGCTGTCTACCAGCTCCATCTGGTACGCAGGCTGAGACCCTACCTGCCTGCAGACTGTCTTGCCAGAGTGGTGCATGCTCTAGTTATCTCCTGCTTGGACTACTGCAACGCGCTCTACGTGGGGCTACCTTTGAAGGTGACCCGGAAACTGCAATTAATCCAGAATGCGGCAGCTAGACTGGTGACTGGGTGTGGCCGCCGGTACCACATAACACCGGTCCTGAGAGATCTGCATTGGCTCCCAGTACGTTTCCGAGCACAATTCAAAGTGTTGGTGCTGACCTTTAAAGCCCTAAACGGCCTCGGTCCTGTATACCTGAAGGAGCGTCTCCACCCCCATCGTTCAGCCCAGACACTGAGATCCAGCACCAAGGGCCTTCTGGCGGTTCCCTCATTGCGAGAAGTGAGGTTACAGGGAACCAGACAGAGGGCCTTCTTGGTAGTGGCGCCCGCCTTCAGATGTGAAGGAAATAAGCAGCTATCTTCTTTTTAAAAGACATCTGAAGGCAGCCCTGTTTAGGGAGGTTTTTAATATTTAATGCTGTACTGTTTTTAACACTTGATTGGAAGCCGCCCAGAGTGGCTGGGGAAACTCAGCCAGATGGGCGGGGTATAAATAATAAATTATTATTATTATTACATGAGACCGAGCAATGTAGAAGAGCTGAAGGCTGCTATTGAAGCATCCTGGTCTTCCATAACACCGCAGCAGTGCCAGAGGCTGATAGCATCCATGCCACGCCACATTGAGGCAGTAATTGATGCAAAAGGGGCCCAAACCAAGTACTGAGTACATATGCATGCTTCTACGACTCAGAGGTCCAATATTGCTCTATTTGCAATCCTCGTTTTGCTGATTTCATTTACTATTCTAATTTTCTGAGATTGTTCATTTGGGGTTTTCATCAGCTGTATGCCATAATCATCACAATTATAACAAATAAAGGCTTGACATATCTCGCTTTGCATGTCATGAGTCTATCTCATATACAGTGGTCCCTCGGGTTACATACGCTTCAGGTTACATACGCTTCAGGTTACACACTCCGCTAACCCAGAAATAGTGCTTCAGGTTAAGAACTTTGCTTCAGGATAAGAACAGAAATCGGGCTCCGGCGGCGCAGCAGCAGCAGGAGGCCCCATTAGCTAAAGTGGTGCTGCAGGTTAAGAACAGTTTCAGGTTAAGAACGGAACTCCGGAACGAATTAAGTACTTAACCCGAGTTACCACTGTATTAGTTTCACCTTTTAAGTTGAATTACTGAAATAAATGAACTTTTCCACAATATTCTAATTTTCCGAGTTTCACCTGTATCTGGGGGGAAATAAAGTGGTATGCTGAGAGACATTGTTACGGTGGAGAGCAAATCTGTTTTCAACAATCCTAACATCCAGAGAGAAATCAGATGGCAGCTTTTTTTTACTGTGTCCACAGAACTCAGTGAAAGTCAGCCAATGGTTTTGGTCAGGTTAAGTAGAAGCATGTTGAAATCTGCAGATGACACAAAGTTCAGCGGCAGTAAATCAGAAAGAGGGGCAGTCCTTAAACAGCTGAAGAGAATGGGATAAACTTCAACTGAGCATCCAAGTATTAACATCCTTACAGTAAGGACCTTACCCAACCCTAGTCACATGTAAACACCATTTTAAAGTATAGCTTGATGAGCTAAAAGATGAATAGGAGTACACATTCAAAAGCACATCATATTGGAAACAATGCAGTTCAGTACTAACACTCAGATATGCACCAGCTTTATTCCCAATTCGTGATCCAGCAAGAGACAAACATACTGGAGCTGATTTACATGAATTTTTCTTCTTTGCTGGATTGGGGCATAAGCACTGAGCTCTATCTTTGTTCTTACCTTTATTCAAACGGTTCAAGGCTTCTTCAATGGAATGTCTGTCATCTTCTGTCTCTTCTGGTTTGTTTACTACCAGTAGCCAGCAAAGCTTGTTCTGGCACCTTAGAATTCTTGTGTCTCTTCATTTTTTTCTTATTCCAGGAAAGAAACACAAGACAAGGTCAGCTTTTTTGGAGGTTTCTTTTGCTAGTATTTTCCTGTCCTCTGATAATCAAGTTTGGTCACTTTGGAAGAATGGCAGATGAAGGTGATGGACTATATGGAATTGGCAGAAATGACTGGCAGAATCCGAGACCAGGGAGAAGAGTCGGTGGAAGAAGATTGGAAGAAATTTAAAGACTACTTACAGAAATATTGTAAAATTAATGAATGATAGAATGATGTTGGATAGTAACTAAGTGGTTTCTAGCTGTAATGCTTTAAGAGAATATGAAAAAAAGGGTTATAAATGGGTTAAAATCTAATGGTAAGGATTTGTTGAACCAATAAATTGAAGTGGAATACAAAAAAGGGAGGTACGGGACTTCCGGGTTGGCGCCATCGCCGAATGGCGGACTCCCTCCGAGCTCCGGAGGGAGCCTGCTCGGCAGGGGCTGGGTCCTACCGCACCGGCGATGCGGGGACCCTTAAAAACCACGGCCACGAGGGCCGTGGACATGGAGACTCGGCTGGCACCGTCAGCGCCCTCCCGACTCGTGAAGGAGCCTTTTTAAAGGCTACGGATCGGGTGCCGGGGAGAAGCGTGGTGCTTTGAGTCCTCTGCTATCCCTGCCGAGCGCAGCCGCATGCCATCCGGCGGAGAGCGCTGACTTCTTCCATTGAAAATTCGGACTTTTTAACAACAACCCGTGAGTAATTTGGAAACTGGGTTTAAAAGGAGGGAAAAAAAAGAATTTCCTTTCGATTTGGACACGAGCGGGGGGGGATCCAAAAAGGAAGTCAGTCCCCCCCCCTATTGTAAACCTTCTAAGACAAGGACGGGGAAACCAAGGTCCAAAAAGATTTGTATTGCTGATAAAACCTAAGAATTCCACGATGGGAAATTATAAGAACTGTGCTGGAGGACGAATTGAGGGAGAAGAAACGTAACCCCCCCCCTGGGAACCGGGGTGATTGAAGAGAGAGCCTGGTGAAAAGAGTCGGAGATTTTGACAGCTGTCAAAGTAGCTGTCAAAGTCGGAAAGCAGAGAGGATTTTATTATGAGAACTTTGCTGGCTAAATTTGTTACAATTTGCTACAACTTTTTAAAACTTGGATACAAAATGGCGAAAACATGGATAACAATCGGACTTTTGGACTAGAGAAAACAAAGTTATAATAATCCCCCTAGAGGAGTTTCGGGACATTACAAAGATGGTTGTAAGTGGAAAAATACCATTGGAATTTTATAGAACTGGTTATCTTCTGGGAAAGCTGCAAAACGGAAATAATATTTTGTCTACAGGGTGTACAGCTAAAGGAGACAATAGAATTTTCTATTGAAGAAAGGAAGGGACTGAACGCAAGTTTTTGTTCCTGAATAACAATAATCCCTGCAGACTTACTAAGCTTCTGAATTAGAACGTTTCAGCAGCGGAACAAGAGGAAACTGGACTACAATTTGGAAAGAACAATGGGGGGAGCTTTATTAAAGATCTGAAGCTAAGTGCTTTAAAAAATAAATTATGTAAGGGAAAAAACAAAAAACAAAAAAAAAAAAACCAGCAAGGAGTTGGGGGAAAATAGGTGATTTATGGATTGTAAGAATTCCAGGCGGATAACATGGTTTGGTGGTCAGGGGGAAATTAAACCGGGGACAGAGGGGGAGAACTAAAATCCAAAGGCTTGTCAATTTCTTTCTTTGAACTGGTTTTGTTTCATCTATTCTATCTTTTATTTCTTATTTCTGATATTTTTATTATGTGGGGAGTCTTTATTATTAAAAAAAAAAGGGAAATTGTGGAATAAAAATGAGGTGGGCCCTGGGAAAGAAACTTTTGGCTTTTTATTAAGGGTATTGATGAGGAGTGTAGAAATTTTAAATTCGAACAATGGTCTAAACAAATTAAGTTTTTAATCAGAATTGAGAGCTTGTGGAGCCAACAATATGAAACAGGAATATGATAGGGGTGGGGGAAGGGGGGAGTCCCAGAAAGTGGATATATGAAAATAAGGTTCTGAATGTATTTTAACTTTTTACTTTCTGTATTTTTGAAAATTTTAATAAACATTATTTAAAAAAAAAACAAAAAAAAAAAACAAAAAAGGGAGGTACGAGGAGGTCTGGGAAACAAGCTAAAGGAAAATAAGTAACTGGAAATATGTGTGTTTTTAATTGTTTTTATTTTGTATTTTTCTCTTTTCTTTTTCATTTTTACTGTAATATTTCAAAAAACCTAATAAATATCTTATATATAAAAAAATAATAATCAAGTTTGGTGCAGAAAAGGAATGGAGAGCTTTGTTGTTGTTGTTGTTGTTTAGTTATGTCCGACTCTTCATGACCCCATGGACCAGAGCACGCCAGGCACTCCTGTTGTCTAGGTTTGTCATTGCTTTTCTCCCAAGAAGCAGGAGTCTTTTAATTTTGTGACTGCTGTCACCATCTGCAGTGATCATGGAGCTCAAGAAAGTAAAATCTCTCACTGCCTCCATTTCTTCCCCTTCTATTTGCCAGGAGGTGATTGGACCAGTGGCCATGATCTTAGTTTTTTTTTGATGTTGAGCTTCAGACCCTATTTTGCGCTCTCCTCTTTCACCGTCATTAAAAGGTTCTTTAATTCCTCCTCACTTTCTGCCATCAAGGTTGTGTTATCTGCATATCTGAGGTTGTTGATATTTCTTCTGGCAATCTTAATGCCGGCTTGGGATTTATCCAGTCCAGCCTTTCGCATGATGAATTCTGCATATAAGTTAAATAAACAGGGAGACAATATACAGCCTTGTCGTATTCCTTTCCCAGTTTTGAACCAGTCAGTTGTTCCATATCCCGTTTTAACTGTAGCTTCTTGTCCCACATAGAGATTTCTCAGGAGACAGATGAAGAGTTACCTTTGAAAACAAGCAAACAAAGGTGTCTTAGGCATATCAATGAACCCAATCACAACAACTGTTGACATGCAGAGGGCCGGGAGTCCAGCTGATAAGCCCCAGCTCAGACGTCTCCTTCCATCGTCCCGTGCTATTAGCAGAGTGTACTGCGCACACAGAAGTAGGCGTGAGGCTTGTGAAGTCATTCTACAGCTACAGATTTATTAAACATAAATCAGGACAAAGAAACATATCCCCTCTCTCTCATGTCATCTCAGAGAGAACAGCAAGAGCAAAAGCTATACACAAACGGAAGTTCCCAGCATACTGTGCTGAAGTGTAAACAGACATGTGACATGCAACAATCTCATGCCTGTTCCTTAAGGTGGAATGGACATGTCAACATCCTCCCCCTTTCCATGTAACCTGTGTGGCAGTATTTCAACCCAACTGCAACTGCTGTACATAAACCTTAAGTTGTTCTCTGTAAACAACCTTAGACAACAGATCTGCAGGAATTTCATTTCCTGGCATGTAGGACACCTGAATGAGTCCTTTCTGGATACACTCTGTGATGGCCTGGGAATCTGATTCAGAGGCTGAACCGGAGGAATCCCAGCCTGCACAGGAGTCCCCGCCTCCAGGGCCGGTTGAGCTGGGGCAGGGCCTTGAATCTGAAGGGCCCGCACCTGTGCCGGATCCTCAGGAGCAGACACCAGATGAATCCACTCTGGCTCCAGGGGTGATTGAGGGCCCATTGCCTGCAGGTGCTCCTCTCCCAGCCCTGTCAGGGGAAGGTGAGGCGGCCTCTGGGTCCAGTAACCCTCCAGCCTCTCCTGAGCTGCATAGGCTCAGGGCAGAGAGGCGGAGGGAACTAAGTTCTATCAGGAGGAGTGCTCGCCTTAAGGCCAGGAGAGGCAAGTCACCTGTGGGCCGAGACCGCCCTAGGCCCCAGAAGAGATAAAGGCCAGTCAGCCCAGTCCCAGGTTGCGGGAGCAACGTCGTTGGAAACCTGTTTCTGTCAGCACCCAGACCTGTTTTCCCGGAGTTCCCGACCACGCCCAGCTTCTTGCTTTGGACCCCGCTTTGCCCTTGGTGGACAGTCTCCAGACCCTCGACCCAGGACCAGACTCTGACCACGCCTCACGGTAACCCCCCCCCCCCGGGACCAGCACACACTCCCTTATACGATGTACCTTTAACTGCAAGTATTTGGTTCTTTGGTTGCAACTCTCTGAGGCTAGAAAAGCCAAACAGGATCTGTTGTCTTGATACACCTGTATAGGACATTTCACAGTAACCCTGCCGTCTTGAAACAGTTGCATCAACCATTCACAATCCATAAGTGAATATGACAGTGCATTGAGTTCAGCTTCACAAGAACTTAGGCTAACTGTGGTTTGCTTCTTGCACAGCCAGTCAAACAGACACTGGTTGTACATGTAGCATACCCCGGACGTGCTTGTGCCATCTTTGGTTTCACTGCCAAAACTCGCATCTCCAGACTTCTGACCAGTGAATCTGAGTCTGTAGTGCATAGTACCTTTGAGATAATGTGCTATGCGCTTGAGAGCTTTCCAACCCTGAACAGTAGGATTGTTAGTGTGTCTGCTAAGCAGATTAGTGCTTACAGCTATATCAGGTCTTGAACATCTGGCAATGAAGTTCAGTTTGCCTAAAATGCATCTGTACAGTGTGTTAGGTAGATTTATTGCTTTATTGTTCGGCGTCCGGCACGCTTCCCCTGCACGCCTCTGCAGGTCGTAAAGCAATTAGCAGAATTGCACAGCGTCCGTGTTGAAAGGGCAGTAAAACAAGTCCCACACGTTTCTTCTGTCCTAGTATCACTTTATTTGCTCAAAAGTAGCATATTTACAACCAAGAAATTCCATCTGATTCAAGCTGCATCTTCTCCCTCTGTTTGCAGCTGCGTAACAAAGCTGCTTTCACTTTTCACTCAGCTCACAGCATTCCAAGCTGCTTTCGTCATGTCCTGGCTTACTTCCCTTGTAAGCGCCTCCTCTCAGCCTCGAGACACAGAAGGTTAACCCTTCACTACACCCAACACCCCCTCTTGTCTCGCGCCTGAGGGGAGAATCGATCCTTGGTCGTCCCAAACCCAGACCTTCACAAAACTCCCCATGTCTTTGGAAGGTGAGTGGCTTCGTGAACCCATCAGCTAGGTTCTTGGCAGAGGGACAATACTTCAGCGCAACTAATCCCTCCCGAACACTCTGGCACACATTCCGAAAGCGAATGTCTAGGTGTTTCGTTCTGGCCTTGAACTGACCTGACTCTGCCAAACGCAGGCATGGTTGATTGTCCTCGAAAACATGTATCGGCAGGCAATCCACTTCGCAGAGTTCCTGCACCAAGCAAGCATAGAACTCTACTTCTCTGCACATCTCTGAAAGAGCACTGAATTCAGCCTCAGTGGATGAGAGCGCTATAAGACTTTGCTTCTTGGACCTCCATCCAACTACTGAGTTCTCAAACTTCACCACTAGGCCAGACACAGACTTGCGATCCTCAAGATTAGCCCAATCCGAGTCCACAAAGCAAGTCAGTTTGACTTCTCCTTGTGCTGGCAACCTAAGACAAAAGTCTTTGGTCTCCTGCAAATATCTCAGAACTCTCTTGATGCCATTCCAGGCTTGCACACTAGGGTTTGATGCTTCCCTGCTGAGCAGATTGACAGCAAACGCTATATCAGGTCTGCTCCACTGGGACAAGTACAACAAACTCCCTAGGGCTGACTGAAACACTTCAGTATTTTCGAACGCAGCGCGTTCTGCTTGCTGGCTGTCCTTCACAAAACTAGTCTCCATAGGACTTCTCACTCCTGCGCAATCACTCATCCTCATTTTCTGAAGCAATTGCTCAATTTTACCTCTCTGGCTGAGCAAAAAACTTCCATCCTGTGCACGCCCAACATTGACACCTAGATAGGTTTTGACAGCACCAAGCTGTTTAAGCTTGAATCGTTTACCTAGCTCTTTGGCAAACTTCTCCGCCTGTTCATCTGTTTCTGAGAAAAATAGCACGTCATCAACATAAATCAGCAAATACTCTTGTGCTGCTCCTGAACCTCTCAAATAAAAGCAACTATCAGCAACACTTCTCCTGAAACCTAGCTCTTCTAAGGCTTCATTCAGGCACATGTTCCAGTTTCTAGCAGATTGACGTAATCCATAGATGGATTTGTGCAATCTCCACACAACATCCTGCCTTAAGTTCTCAAACCCCGGAGGAGGAATCATGTACAGCTCCTCCTGGAGATCTGAGTTAAGGTAGGCAACATCCACATCAAAGTGGTTTACCTTCCAGCCTCTCTGTGCTGCACAAGCTAAAAGCGTCCTCAGAGTCTCCGCTCGTGACGTTGGCGAATACACCTCCGTGAAGTGTATTCCCTTCCTCTGAGTAAATCCTCGAGCAACTAACCTGGCTTTATACTGCGGCTCTCCAGCGTCAGTGGGTTTCAAGCGGTAAACCCACCTGGAACTCACAGCCTGCTTGCCCGGTGGCAACTCTGTGAGTGAGAACACACCTAGATCTTTCATGGACTTCATCTCTTTGTCCATTGCTCTGTGCCACTTGCCTGCTTCTTCCTCAGGTAAACTCTGAATATCCTCGAAGGATTCAGGTTCACATCTTGCAGAACCTACCCAGACGCTAGAAGCGTCGTACCGATCAGGAGGCCTCCTTGTCCTCGCTGATCTCCTCAGTGTGAATCCTGGTGACCCTGCTGCTTCACTGGGTCCAGCTAAATCATCCTCAACTTCAGTGTCTTCCCCCTCTGACCTGCTGCGCCTCTTGGGCCTTACAGCTGGTCCAGCAGGTGAAGAAGGCTCACTCTTTGGCTCAAACTTGACACTTGCCTGAGGAGGTGTTCTAGGTTCCCCCCTCTGAGGGATCCTGAGCTGTCCCTGCCTTGGACTCTGTTGCTCTGGACCGTGGTCCCCAGCACCAAGTTTCTCTTCTTCCTCAACGTCTGAGTCATAGAACTGCTGTGGAATCACGTCTGGATTAGCGTGCAGACGTTTCCAACCGGCTTGCTCACAGAACTCAGCGCTATTGCTGATAACCAACCTAGACTGGTCTCCACTTGGGTACGCAAACCGCCAGGCCTTTGAGCCAGGCTCATACCCTACAAAGATCATTCTTCTAGATCTTGGCTCACCTTTCTTGCGTAGAGCCTTTGGAATAAGCACCCAAGCCTCACAACCAAACACACGAAGGTAGTGTACCTTAGGCTTCTCTCCATGCAGTAAGAAATACGGTGTATTTCCTACACTAGAGTTGTACACTCTATTCTCCGTATGGACCACATAGCGCCAGGCCTCAGACCAATATTTCTGGGGTAGCCCTGCGTCCCACAGGATCGCAGACACAGCTTCCTGCACCGTCCTGTTCTTTCTCTCTGCCAGCCCATTCTGTTGTGGAGAGTAAGGAGCGGTCAGTCTGTGGCTAATCCCCTTCTCCCTAAAGAAATCCTGTAAAGCAGAACCAGTGAATTCAGCACCTCTGTCACTTTGAAAACCACGAACTTTGGTGGAAAAGGTTACCTCAACTGCGGTGATCCAATCCCTGATCATTTTAGCCGCCTCCCCTTTCGTTTTCAGAAAGAAGGCCCAAGCAGACCTCGAAAAATCATCAATCAAAAGCAGAGAATACTTCGAACCTCCCAGTGACTCAACAGACATGGGTCCACACAAATCTGCATGAATTAATTCAAAGGGTTGTGTGGTCTGCCTCTCTGACTTTGGATATGAGCATGTCACAACTTTCGCCTGTTTACATGCATTGCAATCTAGAAATTTGTCACAAACATTAAATTTGCACCCTTGTGTCAGCTCTGGTGCTTTCTGGAGATATTTCCAATTCAAATGGGCGAAGCGCCGGTGCCAAATATGTGAACAGCCATGGTGGGGTGCTACATTCACACATTGGCCCTTCGCATCTTCGGTGTCATCTTCTCCTGTGGAAAAAGGCACATTTACAGCAAACAAATTATCTTTAGACTGTACTGTGTACACGTGCTTCCCATCCTTGGAGAATTCACATTTGTTACCTGCAAAAGAAATTTGAAAACCATCAATGAGTAGATCATGCACACTTAACAAACAGTTAGTTAAACCGGGCACTGCATAAGCTTTGACTTCATGCTTAAGGAAAGGACAGAAGGCCTGTCTCTGTTAGTTTTTTTCTGCTTCCATCTGCAATCGTCACATACTTCTCAGTTTTTACTGTCCTGCAATTCCTCAAAAGACTGCTAGATGGCACTAGCGAATTTGAGGCACCAGAGTCTATTATTACAGTGAGAAAGTCTTGTTGTTGACATTTCTGGGTCGCCAGGGCAACAATCTCCTCACTACCCCCCTCCTTGGGGCTTCTGCAGATGTCCTCTCTGGTTGTCACGGCAACAGACTCCCCCCCCCGGCAGGAAGACTTGCCCACGACCTTCACAGCTTCCGTAGATGCAACTCTCTCAGTTGCCATGGAGACTGGACTTGTCTCGGCGTTCCCACACAACTTGGAAGCTCTTATCTCTACTTGCTGCAGGTGGCCGACCTTGAAGCCTCTAGCTCTTTTCAGCTTCCCAGGCTCCGACTCACGACGTAAACAACTCTTGGCAGCTTTCGGAGAAAGAGGCGTCTCTGAGCTTTCACTGCTCACTGCCCACCCACTGCTCACGGGGTCTCCAGGACGTTTTCCTGCACCCCCTCTGATGGGTAAAGGGCTCCCAACACTTGGCCTCTCTCCAGGCTTCTCACACAGACACGTTGCAGCATCCACACAGCTCCCAGGCTCAGCAAAAGCACAAGCAGCATTGCTAGCAACAACAACAGCAACTGTCCCTTCGCCCCCCTGTGGGGGCTCCCAGCTGTGTATCGGCTCTCAAGAATGTGGCCAGCGCCATCTTGCCTCTCCCTTTCGGATGCAGCTACTTCTCGGCCCTTGCTTCCCACTCCAGCTCCACAAGCTTCTTGGAGTGCTAGCCAAGCGGCCTCTGGCCTTCTTGCACCCAGGACAACAGGCACCAGATGAGCATCCACACTTTCTGCCAAAAAAGCAAGCACACGCTTCTCAACTTCACTTTGCTCTGCAGCCCTCTTAGCCTCTGCTTTCCCAGCTGCATTCTGTGTGGGGTGAATTACATTCCACAGCTGCTCCCCAACTAGCAAAAGCTCCACTTGAAAGCTCCACTGCAGCCAATTTTGGCTAGTCAGTTTCTGACATGGCAGTTTAAGCTCAAAGCCATGTTCACAGGGCTGAGCCATTGCCTCCCTTCTGTTGGCTTTTTCCAAAGGTACTCACTCAGCAGCCAAACTGGGCACTCCGGACGTCATGGCTCTCAGCTCCCACTCAGTCAGCCTCCTCCGATCTGCCCTTTGAAGTCTTGCTTGGCAGTCGATCAATCTGACGTTCAGCAGATAAAGCTTCAAAGCCCTTTCTCACACGCTTCATGTTGACCCATAACCTTGTTAGGTCGATTTATTGCTTTATTGTTCGGCGTCCGGCATGCTTCCCCTGCACGCCTCTGCAGGTCGTAAAGCAATTAGCAGAATTGCACAGCGTCCGTGTTGAAAGGGCAGTAAAACAAGTCCCACACATTTCTTCTGTCCTAGTATCACTTTATTTGCTCAAAAGTAGCATATTTACAACCAAGAAATTCCATCTGATTCAAGCTGCATCTTCTCCCTCTGTTTGCAGCTGCGTAACAAAGCTGCTTTCACTTTTCACTCAGCTCACAGCATTCCAAGCTGCTTTCGTCACGTCCTGGCTTACTTCCCTTGTAAGCGCCTCCTCTCAGCCTCGAGACACAGAAGGTTAACCCTTCACTACACCCAACACAGTGTAGTGTCAGAAAATGCTTCACCAGTATCATCTACAGGATTTGCATCAACCAAATTCAGCCTGGTTAAGACATCAGCAATTTTCTGAGATTGGTGTACCAAAAAATCACCTGCCTGGTTTTCCTCTACTTCCAGAGAAAGATAGTTAGATACCTGCTGCTCTGTGGAGTATGGACCCACATGTCAGAGCCAAAGATTCTCATGTGCTTGACGTATGGTTTCTTACCAAACATATTTTCATCGGGAGTACAACCTATGAGTGCAGAAAATCATCTGTTAAAACAATAAACCAAACAATTCAGTGACTCCGCCCAATATTCCTCATGCAACAAGGTCTTTAGTGCTTGTAGCAAAGTCTGGTTTTAACTTTTGCAAAGTCCATTCATCCATGAAGATCTTGGACTTGCGAGGTCATGCTGAATCCCCTTCTCAGTGAGAAAAGCCTGAAACTGCTGAGAAGGGATTCTCCTCTGCGGTCAGTAAATAAACACTGCAGTTGCTTTCCATGGGCATTTTGCAACCAAGCACATAATTCATTGAACCTAGGAAACGCTTCTGATTTCTCTTTGAGCATGAACACATGAATGTACCTGGAAAAAGCATCAATCAATACCATGAAGTACTTTGTTCCACCTAGAGAGGTTGCAAGTGGACCAACAAGGTCTGTGTGGAGAATCTGGTAGGGTTTAGATGCCTACCTGCCAGAAACCTTGCCCTTTGGTGCAACCCTCACCTTATGCTCTGCACATGACTTCCACTTCATGTAAAACCTGCAGGGTTTGATGGTCATTCCTTGAACCATCTCTGGCATCTTGGTCAGTGCCTGCCATCCCAGGTGACTGAACCACCTGTGGTGAGAATGTATGCAATCTGTGATGTAGGTACGATGTATCTGGGGGGTGGTCTTGAGGGGGGGTGGTCTTGATGTAGGTACGATGTATCTGGGGGGTGGTCTTGATGTAGGTACGATGTATCTGGGGGGTGGTCTTGAGCTACACCCCTTTCTGTGATGTAGGTATGATGTTTCTGTTGGGATACTGCCAGGGAGATAAAGTCCATCATGGCCCCCAAGCCGTGTCCGGACGTCCGACGATCTCCCGCAGGCACGCAGTATCAGCAATTAGCGACATGAGCTCCAGAAATAGCTTGCCACATTCCAGAACTTAATGCACGCTCTATCAGCAGATAATTCACAGCGAAAGATGCACGCAGGAGAGCATATCTACAAGTTTATTCAGCGTTGGTCAGAACAAAGAAAAAAAAATGACTGCCAGCTTCAGTGTCTCTGGCACAGAGAGAGAAACGAAAGCAATAGAAAACATAAACTTCCTGTGAACAGGAAATGCGCAGACTCTGTGACTCACAAAGCCTGCTCCCTTTTAAGGTGGAACGGAAATATCCTAACATCCTCCCCCTTTCCGTGTAACCTGTAGTACCTGTGGTTCAACCCAATTGCAACCTCTGTACGTAAACCTTAAGTTGTTCTCTGTTAACAACCTTAGACAACAGATCAGCAGGAATTTCATTTCCTGCCATTTAGGACACCTGAATGAGTCCTTTCTGAATACACTCTCTTGCACGATGTAGCTTAATCTGCAAGTACTTGGTTCTTTGCTTGCAACTCTCTGAGTTCAGCAAAGCCAAACAGGATCTATTGTCTTGATACACTTGTATAGGACATTTCACAGAAACTCTGATGTCCTTAAACAGTTGCATCAACCATTCACAATCCATGTGTGAAAATGACAGAGCATTGAGTTCTGCTTCACAGGAACTAAGGCTCACTGTCGTCTGCTTCTTGCACAGCCAGTCAAACAGACAGTGGTTGTACATGTAGCATACTCCAGAAGTGCTTGTACCATCCGTGGTGTCACTTCCAAAACTTGCATCTGCAAAGATTTCAAGACCTCCAGTCTTCTGACTGGTGAACCTCAGCCTGTAGTGCATAGTCCCTTTCAAATAGCGGGCTATGCGCTTCAGAGCTTTCCAATCCTGAACAGTAGGATTGTTAGCATGTCTGCTAAGCAAGTTACAGCTTACGGACTTCCGGGTTGGCGCCATCGGTAATGGCGGACTCCCTCTGAGTTTCTGAGGGACCAGCTCCGCGGGATCGGGTCTGACCGCTGCGGCGAAGCGGGGACCCTTCAAAAATCACAGGCGGGTGAAGCCTGTGAACGTGGGGACTCGGCGGGCACCTTTTGCGCCCCCCCCAAATTGCGAAGGGACCCTTTGAAGGGCTCCAGAGCGAGACGGGGTGAGCGGCGCGGTGCTGAGAGTCGACTGCTTCTTCCGCGGAGTGAAGCCGCATAGCCGTTATCGGAGAGCGCTGACTTTTTCCTGGGACAATTAGACTTCGAAAGTAACTACACGTGAGTAGGATTAAATTGGATTTAAAGGGAAAAACAAGTTAATTCGGCACCGAAGCGGGAAGGTATAAACAGGAAGTCTGCCTTCCTTTCTTGTAAATAGATCAAAGCAAAGAGACTGTAAGTGGAAACTCTGAAAGACGTTTGAAAAAAGATTTAAATCTCAACATCAGGAAAGTGATCTCCCCTCCGGATTGCAGGAGAGGAGGGGGGAAAGGTTTGAACTGTATTTATCTGCAAAAAAAAAGGGAAAAGGAAGCTAAAATCCACCACCTAAAACCTGGGAACGGACTGCCCCGAGATAAGGAATGCCGCTCTGTGGAAAGCCTATCGGTAAGCAGAGGACTTTTGACACCTAACTCTGCAAGAGAGATACAGTGTTTCTGAACTTCTCCTGGCTTTAAAGTAACTGATTAAGGGCAACTGAAACTGTTGTTTTTATGTGAATTGGGGGACTTACAAGGACTATTTTCTTTTCTTAAAGTTGCAAGCTTTGGCTGTTACTGTGTCCCCCTAGAGGAGGCTTGACATTGCCACAATAACAACTGGGCTAGGGGAATTTTCCATTTCAAAACAAATTCCAGCCGTGGGATCGACCTTGGACTCTCATGAGAGTGTTATGGCAGATGGAAGAGGAAAGTTAGAGTTGACGCAGGAAAAAGCTACTAGGTCTGACAGACCCTATCGGATAGATACTGCGTTGCAGTGAAGAGCTTCAACATCTGGTCCTTCTGGACCATCTGGAATACCAGGGGCTGCACCTCCACAAGTTAAACCAAAAGTTATGTCGTCCGAAGACGTTTTGGCTCAGGCACTTGGGAAAATTAATGAATCTTTGGAAAATTTAACTAAACAAGTAGCTGAAACAAATAAACAAGTAGCCGAAGCATCAGTTAAAATTGACCAAAATACTACAAGCATTAATAATTTTGGACAGAAGGTGAATACCAACACAGAGTCTATTGAAAAATTACTACAGGAATCTGCTTTGACCTGAAAGATAGCCGAAGAAGCAAAAGATATAGCAACTGCTACTCAAGAGAAGATACCACCGATATATAGGCAACTTGAGGACCACGGTTTGACGTTGTCTATGATTGAATTGAAGGAGAAACAAAGAAATTTAAGAATCAGGGCTGTACCAGAAAGTGAATAAGATAATTTGACTGACTTTCTTACGCAGGAATTTGCAGATTTCTGGCAACAGGATTTGGGGAAGGAAGAATTTAAGATAGTGAGAGCATTTAGACTTGGAAGAGGAGGAAGGAAGAACAAGGTGAGAGACTGCTTGATTACCCTTCGAACAAAAGGGGAGAGAGACAAAATCTTGAATCTGCATTACCAAAAGACTCTAGAAATTTACAACTCAAGTGTGAAGATATTTAAAGATATTCCAAAACATATTTTGGACTTAAGGCTTAATTACGGAGATCTGGTTCCCCTGTTGAGAAGTAACAGAATCATCTTTAGGTGGGAATTTCCTCAAGGCCTGTCCTTTAAATATAAAGGAAGAAAGATAAAAATAAGATCAGTCAATGATAAAGATAGGTTTTTGAAGGACCACGGAGAAGATCTACAGAAAGAAGCGGAATCTGGAGAAGAGCCAAAAGCACTGGAAAAAGGAATACTAGATATAGCAAACCTATCTTTTGGATTGCATGGTCCAGAGAAAGTGACACCACCGACAGAACAAGAACAGACACTTGGCGCAGTTGGAGGTAAAGCGAAGTAACCCCATCATGGCTCTGCAACTGTTGAGTTGGAATTGTAATGGTCTTAACTCTCCTCGGAAGAGAAAAAGTGTTTTTTATTTACTAAAAAAGGAAAAATTGGACTTGATTTGTCTACAAGAAACACATGTAACAAGGCTACACAGGAAACTACTGATTAATAAGAGATTGGGACAGGAGTTTATTTCATCTGACAAAGTTAAAAAAAGAGGAGTTGTGATTTATGCAAAGGAGAGACTATCACCGAAATTTATTTTTAAAGACGACCAAGGAAGATTTCTGGCAATTGAAATTCAAGTTCAAGGAGAGAAATTTTTGATAGTAGGAATTAATGCACCGAATGAGGGGAAATCTGAATTCTTTAAAAAGTTGCATGAGACCTTAATGGATTATTTGGATTACAATCTGATTTTGATGGGGGATATGAATGGAGTAGTATCTACAAACATGGATAAGGCACAAAGACAGGTAGTTACCAAGGATGGTAGACTACCGAAAACATTTTTCGAGATGACAGATAATTTGGACTTAGTTGATACTTGGAGAACAAAGAACCCCTTGGGAAGAGAGGGAACCTTCTTTTCTGAAGCCAAGATGACATGGACTAGAATTGACCAAATATGGGTAACTAGAGGAATGGCACCAAAGATAAAGAAAGTGGAAATCTGCCCAAAAACCTGCTCTGACCACAACGCTGTAAGGATGGAGATGAAACTAATATCAACTGGCTCCTTCAGATGGAGGATGAATGACACCTTATTCAGAGATGAAGAAGTGTATAAAAAGGCCCAAAAAACCCTGAGAGACTATTTTGAAATAAATATGAATACTAATGTAGAAAAAAGAGTAATCTGGGACGCAAGCAAAGCTGTCATGAGAGGGTTTCTGATACAACAGAATGCAATAAAGAAGAGAAGTCAAAATGAGAAGAAAGATAAAATTTTGGGGAAAATAAAGTGAAAAGAAATTGAGAGCAAAACCAAAGTCCCAGGAGATTTTGAGAGAAATAAAGTTATATCAAGTACAATATATGGAAATGATGAATCAGGAAATAGAATGGAAAATCAAACAAATGAGACAAAAAACATTTGAATCAGCTAATAAATGTGGGAAATTGCTGGCCTGGCAAATGAAAAAAAGACAAAAATTAAATACTATCACAAATTTAGAAGTGGAAGGAAAGAGCATACATAACCCAACTGAGATTAGAAACTGTTTCCAGAGGTATTTTAAACAACTATACACACAAGGGCCACAGAAAGAAATGGACATAGACCAATTTTTGAAGACAAATGGATTACAAAAAATCTCCCAAGAAAGTAAATTAATGTTGAACTATAAAATATCTGAACAGGAAGTAGAAGGTGCCATTCAAAACATGCAATTAGGCAAATCTCCAGGACCGGATGGGCTGACTTCTAGAGATTATAGATCTTTGAAAGAGTGGTTATTACAACCTTTAAAGGAAGTCTGCAATGAAATATTGGAAGGGAAAAGGGCAGCAGAGTCGTGGAAAGAGGCGTACATTACACTTATACCGAAAACAGAGACTGAAAAGACTCAGCTTAAGAACTACCGCCCCATATCGTTACTTAATGTGGATTACAAAATTTTTGCAGACATTTTGGCTAAGAGATTGAAAAAAGTATTGATGGAAGAGATCCATAAAGACCAAGCGGGCTTTCTCCCGGGAAGACACTTGTCTGACAATTTGAGGAATATAATTGATATTTTGGAAAAACTAGAAGTGAACATAAATACTAAAGCAGCTTTGATATTTGTGGACGCGGAGAAAGCTTTTGATAATATCTCTTGGAGTTTTATGAAGAAGAACCTACAGGGGATGGGGGTAGGCCAAGGTTTTGAAAACGGTATAAGTGCAATTTATTCAGAACAAAAGGCTAAACTAATTGTAAATAATGTGGTGACGGAAGAATTTAGGATAGAAAAAGGGACAAGACAAGGTTGCCCAATTTCCCCATTGCTTTTTATATCGGTCCTGGAGGTTCTGCTGAATATGATTAGAAGGGTTAAAGGGTTGGTTAAAGGTATACAGGTTGGAGCCAAACAGTACAAATTGAGAGCATTTGCAGATGACTTAGTATTGACGTTACAGGAGCCAGAATCTAGTACTAAAAGGGTTTTAGAACTAATTCAAGAATTTGGTCAGGTGGCAGGATTTAAACTGAACAAGTTAAAAACCAAGGTTCTAGAGAAAATTTAACACCGATTGAGAGAGAGAGGTTTCAGAATGAGACAGGCTTGACAGTGGTTAAGAAAGTGAAATACCTGGGGATTAATATGACAGCCAAAAATGGGAACTTATTTAAAGATAATTATGAAAAATGTTGGGCGGAAGTGAAAAAAGACTTAGAAATTTGGTCAAATTTGAAGCTTTCACTGCTAGGCCGTATTGCTGCGATAAAAATGAACGTATTGCCTAGAATGCTGTTTTTGTTTCAAACATTGCAAATTGTGTACAAGATGGACTGTTTCAAGAAGTGGCAGAGAGATATTTCTAGATTTGTCTGGCAGGGCAAGAAGCCCAGAATAAAATTTAAGATATTAACTGATGCAAAGGAAAGGGGTGGATTTGCCCTGCCAGACTTTAAACTTTACTATGAATCAGCAGCTTTTTGCTGGTTGAAAGAATGGCTGCTTCTTGAAAACACAGACATTTTGGACTTAGAAGGTTTTAACAACGTATTTGGATGGCATGCATATCTGTGGTATGACAAGGTCAAAGCGCATAAAGCATTTAAAAATCATATTGTCAGGAAAGCATTGTTTAACGTTTGGATAAGATATAAGGACTTATTGGAAAACAAAACCCCAAGGTGGCTGTCACCAATGGAAGCAAAAGCTCAGAAAAAGCTCAATATGGAGGTCAAATGGCCGAAATATTGGGAAATTTTGGAACAAGATGGAGATAGACTGAAATTGCAGAGTTTTGAGAAACTAAAAAACAAAGTGCGAGACTGGCTTCATTATTACCAGATAATGGAGGCATATAATTTGGGCAAGAAAATTGGCTTCCAGGTGGAAAAATCAAAATTAGAAACAGAACTGTTAGAACCCAAAACTAAGATTTTGTCAAAGATGTATAACTTGCTGTTGAAATGGAACACTCAGGATGAAACGGTGAAATCTGCTATGATTAAATGGGCACAAGATGTTGGACATAACATAATGATGGCTGACTGGGAACAGTTATGGACCACAGGTATGAAGTTTACGGCATGCAATGCCTTAAGAGAGAATATTATAAAAATGATATACAGGTGGTACATGACCCCAGTCAAGCTTGCAAAAATCTATCATTTGCCCGATAATAAATGTTGGAAATGTAAAGAAACTGAAGGTACATTCTTTCACCTTTGGTGGACGTGCCCAAGGATTAAGGCATTCTGGGAAATGATCTATAATGAAATGAAAAAGGTATTTAAATATACCTTCCTGAAGGAACCAGAGGCCTTTCTCCTGGGCATTGTCGGCCAATTGGTGCCAAAGAAGGACAGAACGTTTTTTATGTATGCTACAAGAGCAGCAAGAATACTCATTGCAAAGTATTGGAAGACACAAGATTTACCCACTCTGGAAGAATGGCAGATGAAGGTGATGGACTATATGGAACTGGCAGAAATGACTGGCAGAATCCGAGACCAGGGAGAAGAGTCAGTGGAAGAAGATTGGAAGAAATTCAAAGACTATCTACAGAAATATTGTAAAATTAATGAATGTTAGAATGATGTTGGATAGAAATTAAGTGGTTTCCAGCTGTAATGCTATAAGGGAATATGAAAAATGGGTTATTAATAGGTAAAAATCTAACGTTACTATTTTAAGACCAAAGATTAGGATAAATAAAGAGGGTAAGGATTTGCTGAACCAACAAATTGAACTGGAATACAAAAAAGGGAGGTATGAGGAGGTCCGGGAAACAAGCTAAGGAAAAATAAGTAATGGAAAAATTGAGTGGTTTTTAATCATTTTTATTTTGTATTTTCTTTTTCTTTTTCATTTTTATATTGTAACATTTTGAAAATCTCAATAAATATCTTATTAAAAAAAAAAAGCAAGTTACAGCTTACAGCTATGTCAGGTCTTGAGCATCTAGTAATGAAATTCAACTTGCCTAGAATGCATCTGTACAGCGTAGTGTCAGAAAACGCTTCAGCAGTACTATCTACCTGGTAACCTGTCACCATCGGTGTGTCTGCTGGGTTTGCATCAACCAAATTCAACCTGGTTAATACATCAGCAATTTTCTGTGTTTGGTGTACCAGAAAATTACCTGCTTGGTCCCTCTCCAACTGCAGAGAAAGATAGTTGGATACCTCACCAAGATCCTTCATGTCAAAGTGCTCCTTCAGCTGAGCTAGGGTGCTTTGGTACAAAGCCTGATTCTTCCAAAACATCAGAAGATCATCAACAAAACATAAACAATACAGTTTGTTTTGCCCCTCCTCCGTGACAAACACACATGGATCAGCTTTGCCCTAGTGAAAACCTAGAGAAAGCAATGTCTCAGTGAGTTTTGTGTTCCAACACCTGGCACTCTGCCTGAGACCATATAAGGATTTCCGCAGTTTACAGACCATTCCCTTCTGTACCTGCATCCCATCAGGTGGAAGCATAAACAGCTCCTCCCCCAAAACCCCATACAAAAAAGCTGTATTAATGTCATGATGGGAAACATGCAGTTTCTCCTCCGCAGCAATCTTGAGCATCAGCCGAATGCTCTCATACTTGACTGTGGGAGAGTAGGTCTCGTGGTAATCCTGTCCTGGTACCTGTGAAAAACCTCTGGCAACCAATCTGGCTTTGTGTCTGACAACCTTGCCATTCTGGTCTTTCTTGGCCTTGAAGACCCATTTGCTGCCAACCAGTCTCATTCCTGGAACTACCGGTACCAGTTCCCAAGTTTGGTTCCTGTTCAAGGAATCAACTTCAGCCTTCATGGCATTAAGCCAAGGCTCAACATCTTTAGAGGTTAACTCCTGAACCTCTTTGAAGCTTGAAGGTTCCCACACCTTCTCTGAGCTACTAAGAACAGCAGTTGCCGTCTTAGCAAACTCATCAGCAAATCTCTTCGGAGGTTTGCCCTTCGTCGCCCTTTCAGACCTGCGTACTAGACGCAAGTCTTCTGGACTCATCTCCTCCTTCTTAGGAGAAAAATGACCAATGGTGAACAGTGGTTCTTCCAGTTCATTGTCAGACGCATCAGATGGTCTGACTGAGGCCTTTGCGCTCTTGTAGTCTGCTGTGTCATCACTGTTGCTGACACCAGCAGCAGCGCCGCCCACTGAGCTGGAATCCGAACTCTGATCATCATCATCATCATCCTCAGCTTCCTCAGCTTCCTCAACATTATCTGCTTTCTTCACATCACCTTCATCCTCCTCTGGGTAACTCTGGAAAATTCCCACATTTCCCCCCCACTTAGGATTGTACTCAACACTCTTTGTGAACTTAATGGACTTAGTGTCAGTCATCCATACCCTGTATGCACCTTTTCCGTACCCCATGAACAAACCATGTGCCCCACACTTCCCAAGCTTGTTGCTTTGTGGGGTGTGTACCCACATGTCAGAACCAAAGATTCTCATGTGCTTGACGCAAGGTTTCTTACGAAACATCTTCTCATAGGGGGTACAACCAATAGGTGATGACAATCTGCGATTAAAAGTGTAAACAAAAGTCGACAGAGCCTCCCCCCAATACTTATCAGGGAGATTGGCATTATGCAACAATGTTTTCATTCCTTGCAGCAACGTTTGATTTGCTCGCTCCGCAAGTCCATTCATCCATGGCGATCTAGGCGTTGACAAGTCATGCTGGATTCCCTTCTCAGTCAGGAAAGCTTCAAACTGCTGAGAAGTGAACTCCCCGCCCCGATCAGTAAAGAGACAGCCGATACGTTTACTGTGAACATTCTCCAACCAAGCACAGAATGCCTTGAACCTAGGAAACGCTTGCGATTTCTGCTCGAGCATAAACACATGAATGTACCTGGAAAAAGAATCAATTAGAACCATGAAGTACCTTGCTCCATCCAAAGAGGGCGCAAGTGGACCAACCAGGTCTGCGTGGACTAGCTGGTAGGGTTTGGAAGCCTGCCTGCTAGACTCCTTGCCTTTTGGAGCAACCTTCACCTTGTTCTCTGCACAAGATACACATTTCATGTGAAACTTACAGGGTTTGATGTTCAAACCCTCAACCAATCCTGGCATCTTGGCCAGCGCCTGCCAAGACAGGTGACAAAATCTGCGATGTGCATCATGAATGCATCCTGCATGAAGAACTTTGTTAGTTTGTGCAACACAACAAGAATCAACATTAGACACAACAGCACCATTGTCATCATAAGTTATACAGAACAATCCATCTATAAACTTTGCTTGCAAAATGTCCTCTTTGCCTTTCCTGATGACACAGACGCTCCTCTTGAAGGAAATCTCAAAGTGGGACACTGAGCAAGTTGTCTGCAGCACCTGGAACATAAAGTACACCTTTAATGGTTGTGTGCAGACTTGCCAGTCTCACAGTCCCTTCTCCTGCGATTCACAACGTCTTTCCGTCAGCCAGGTGGATCTCACCATCTTGAGGTTTGAAGGAGATAAAGAGATGCCTATCTTTTGTCACATGGCGGGTGCATCCAGAATCAATAACAAATCTGGCCTTGGCCTTTGGAGCAGCTTTTCCAGCAAGCAAAACTTTGTTTTCCACCGGCGTGGGCTTTTGCTGCTTGCCCCCCTGCTCCTGGCCATCAAACTTGCCTTTAGCCTTTGGTGAAGCTGTGCCAGCAAACAAAGCCTTGTTTTCCACTGGCGTGGGCTCTTCACCCCCCTTCTGCTTCCGGCCATCTGCAGGCGTCTGTCTCTGTTTACCTCTGGCCTTCTGGCCTCTGCAAAGGCGATGACCTTGGTTCTCACGAGAAACAGAGTTCTCAGCTGCCGACTCCTTGGCTCCCCCTGGAGGCTGCAATGCTGCCTGGGATGACATCACAGTCAGCTCCCCCTGCAGCTTGCAACTTGTGCCCTCGGCATCCCTGCATTCACCCACACTCTGGGAAACAGCCAGGACCTCCGATGCAGTCTAACTCTGGGCTGGGATGACTGGTAGATGGGCTATCTTCAAAGCATTCCACATCTTAAGTGCAGTCACGTTGCCAGCTAACGTTTTAATTTCCTCCAGAGAGACGGACAAGACTATTACGTCTATGGCCTTCGAATTTTCGGCCTTCCATCTATCTGTCAGAGGAACTGGAGGGGCTTCAGACACAGTATGCCACACTCCAAACTGACGCAGCAAACTTTCACACCACACAGCCCAGGTCTCATAATTGTGCCGATTTAACTTTGGGCACTCAGAAGCTTGGAAAAACTCCATTCCAGCTCTTCACTTGAGCCTTGAGCCCTATTCACTTCAGAGACTCCTTATCTTGGCAGCCATAAATCTTGAGGCCTGCTTGGCTCGGCTCCCAGACCAATTAGTCGAGCCGGACATCAAAGAGACTTTGCCGCGGCAACGAAAAGCCTCACTTTCGCTTTTCCTCCACATACCTCTCAGCAGTCCGTCGCAGTCTTACTCTCCTGTAAGTGCCGTGAATCTTGGTCCATAACCTGTTGTTGGGATACTGCCAGGGAGATAAAGTCCATCATGGCCCCCAAGCCGTGTCCGGACGTCCGTCGATCTCCCGTAGGCACGCAGTATCAGCAATTAGCGACATGAGCTCCAGAAATAGCTTGCCACATTCCAGAACTCAATGCAAGCTCTATCAGCAGATAATTCACAGCGAAAGATGCACGCAGGAGAGCATATTTACAAGTTTATTCAGCGTTGGTCAGAACACAGAAAAAAAAACATGACTGCCAGCTTCAGTGTCTCTGGCACAGAGAGAGAAACGAAAGAAATAGAAAACATAAACTTCCTGTGAACAGGAAATGCGCAGACTCTGTGACTCACAAAGCCTGCTCCCTTTTAAGGTGGAACGGAAATATCCTAACAGTTTCTGGGGGTGGTCTTGGACTCCAGGGCGGGCAATTTAAAATGTCTATGTAAGGGCAGGCACACCTTTGTTCGGGGTCCTGCTCCTTCTCCTGTGTGTGTGTGGGGGGGGGAGCACCCTGTTGCAACAGCTCAATAAAGATCAGGCTTACTAGCTGCTTTGCTTCTCAATATTCTCTGGTTGGCCTCTGTTATTTTCTCTGATCGATGGAGAACCTACAAAGGACTCTAGAAGGGCTCTTGTGTTCCCCATAAGGGAATAAGGGCAGATTTTTGTTTATTACAATATGCAGGACTGGGCTGCAAAAGACGGAGTTTGGCCTCATTAGGTCCCCTTACCATGAATTCCTTAGGTGGGCCACCCTGCGTCCGCCTCGGCATCGCGCCTCGCTATTCTGCAACTCAAGATAACACTGAACTGCTCTGCAGGGTTGTTGTAAGGGTTGCAAGTCAAGGCATCGGAAGTGCTTTTGAACATTGAAAAGCCCCTAATCAAGGCTTTGAACTACTATCGCTTTAAAAACAAAACTCTGATTAGTAACAGTTTGGGGAATTAAAAATTGGTTTGTTCTGGGGGCGCTGAAGCTCTGTTCTGGGTTGAAAACCCAGTGAGACCACTGGGCCATCTAGTTCTGTATGGTCTGCCATAGCCAGCAGCTGCTCTCCAGGATTTCAAAGAGCAGGTTTTCCCATGAATGGATTGAAACTGCCGCTTTTTGCATAATGTGCCTCTCCCAATGGGCCGCCCAGAGCCATTTCCTGTATAGCGTTCTACATCCTATGTAGTCCTGGTTCTTCTAGTTCAATTCAGTTAATTCTGCAACTGTGCAAGTTAGGCCACATCTGCTTTATACATTCAAAGCACCATCATGCCACTTGACATTATAACAATTGCATCTTTGTATTCAATCCCTTCAGCACGTTGGACAGCAGTCTCTCAAGGCTCATCCACAGTTACCTTGTGCCCCATGCTTCCTAGGCACAGGTCCGTGCTTTAAAGGCACTGTGTCCGAGTGTTTTGTTGTCCCAGGGCTGTCTAATTTTGACTCATTTTCAGCATCCCTTTCCAGGGCAGCTTTATTTATTTCATGTCTTTAAGGAGTCCTCTATGCGTGCCAAAGGCTTGTTGCTGGGACAATAGGAGGCTGCCTTATACTGAGTCACACTATGGCTCTATCTAGCTCAGTGTTGTCCACAATGGATGGCAAAAACTCTCCAGGGGTTCAGACAGAGGACATTCTACTTGGAGATACAACAGACTGAACCTGAGAGCTTCTGCATGTAAGCAGGTGCTTTACCTCTAAGCTATGGCTCTTCTCCCATTGCTTCTGCCCTGAATGAACGGCAAGCCTGTCCTACAGTCCTCCCAAAACTCTCTTTTGTGGCTATACTCTGCAGGAGGTAACTGGTAGTAGAAGTTGAGCTGTCTGCAAAGTGACTGAATCAGTGAGAAGGCTGATCTGTAATGAAATGGTGACTTTCAGGCATCTCTTGAAGACCTTTTTTATGTCAACAGGTCTGTGCTATCATTTAAACATTTCTTGAGCACCCAGACATTTTCATTATTTTGACAGATTTTAATGTCCACTGTCCACCCACTTTTGTATATTGCTGTATTTTATGACATGCCCTAGCTTCTGAAAAGCCTTTCACTCAAACCAGTTAGACATGACATGAATTAGAAGTTTTATCCATCCGGCATGTATGGAACAGACCCTGACGAATCAAATGACAAAGCATAATTAATTCCCCAGCTGAACTGAACAGGGAGCAGCAGCTGGGGTAGAACATGCAAACAAGAAATTATTACTTCAAGGTACAGAAGCCCCAGAACACCCCAACCACATGGAGTTAAGAATAGCAATTCCAGATTAAAGGGCTTGCATCTGAGACATTTGTTCCTTCCAAGACAGGTGATGTTCCTACAAATGCATTGGAAATTTTGAAAGGTCTGTGGGCAATTTTCCTCTGCAGCTGAAGATTCAGAGCTATCTGAAGAGGGGGAAATACCAGGTCTTGCTCAGCTGCAGATGTTTTATTTCCTTTGAAGATATAATCTGATGAGAATTTTAGGCTGCCAGGGATGGGGCAAAATATGAGGATGGGGAAAATGATATCACTGGCAGTCACATGGGAGGTTGCTGAAAATGCACATGGAGAAACAATGGGTCCTTGTACTGAGGGGACTGTTTGACCTGCAGGAGGAAGCCAGTTGTTGAAAGGGAACATGGATCTGAGAAGAAGCTTAGAGGGAGATTTCAACATCCAGCTGGCGCCATCAATGGCAGTTCGTCACTAGTTCGGAGTTGGAGACTCTTTTTCAGTCTTAAGGGCCATATTCTCCTCTGGGAAGCCTTCCAGGGGCCCTGTGCCTGTGGTGAGAGGGGCCACAGTTGAAAATGGGTGGAGTGATGCATGTAAACTTTGCTTTCCTAAGGGAGGCTGGTTTCTACAAACATTCAACTCTTCACTCTATGTCCTTCATGACTCAAGGGTGCGAGGGGAGGGGTAGTACCCCTGGTGGGGGGCACGTTGTGCTCCTTCTGGGGTAGTTTGTCCACCTTTGGTCACTACAGCTTTCACCTGCGGCTCTTAGAAACTGTCAGCCTGCAGCAGCAGCCACACCCCAGGAACTGCTTCAACTGGCGGGCTAACCAGGTGAGGGGAGTTGATGGGTCTCAAACTCTCAAAGCTAGTGTTGGGGGAGGAGGAGGAGGAGGCTGCAACAGATCCCCAGGCACCTGCCATGTCCACTGTTCCCTTCTCCCCTCCTCCTCTGTCCCCAGGAACAAGGGAGGCATTACATGTAGCAGAACAAAAGGCACAGAGAGCCCCTCCACGCCTGTTGGGAAGTCAGCCAACTGGGGATGAGCCTTAGGATAGGGATGCCATATTTCTAAAAGTAGAAACCAAGACACCCCAAAAGCTGTGGAGCTATTTTTAGGAAGACCCCCAAATTGTTGACCCCACTAGGGGGTCCAACAGTCAAGAAGGTGGTTTCTGCCCGTGCTGTAGAGGGAAGTGAAGAGCAGTGGGGCTCATCCACCTGGGAAGGTAGCTCATTTAAGAGAAGGAAGTCCCTGATCCTAACCTTATTGATCCATTTAGCCCAGTATTGCCGACTTCCACCCTGAGTGGCAGAAGCTCTCCAAGGTCTTGGGCAGAGAGAGGCTCCTACCTACATTGAGCTTCTAACTGCAGATGCTAGGGACTTCACCTGGGACCTTCTGCATGCAATGCAGGTGCTGACACACTGAGGCTATGGCGCCTCCACAAAACCTTCAGTTATGGGCAGGAGGCACTACTCGGCAACATTATATCCCACCCTTCCTCCCAAAGGAGTCCGGGGCAGCAAACACACAACAGTTAAACAACCAAAACATCCAGAAACAGTTCCTATACAGAAGCAGACTAAGAAAAATCTCTACTTAGAAGGCTTCTTGAAAGAGGAAGAGGAAGTAGGCATTGAAAAGATAGCAGAGAAGGGACCCCCAATAAGATGGGACCTGCAGGAAGCCGTAATCTGCAGAGCTGAGCCATCAATTGGGTATATAAGGGGTGATATGATTTTTCAGGTACCTTGGCCTCAACCAATACCTCGAACTATCAATCAACCTCTTCAGTCTCCTTTATGCTTCTGATGAAATAGGCTATGCCTGCATAAGTTTTTGTTACATTGTCCTAAAATGCCACTAGTCTTTTGTCTCTTCCTTTTGAAGGATCCTGGTGAACAAGCAAAAAGCCCTTGAAAAATACACACACACACACACAAGAGGACAAGACAAGACAGGGTTGTGCACCACAAACCATCCCCAAATAAGCCTCCATTCCCCATCAATCAATATTGGGCTAAAAGCTATAGAACACAAAGCTAAATGCACCTAAAAACTGGTTTTGAAATAGCCTTGGTCTTGCCTAGTACCTCAGCCTTGTGAGTTTGGGAGTTAGTCTGCAAGAGTGAAAATCTAATGGAGGATTCCATTGTTGAATTAACCAAGCAAGGGTCATAGTTGCCCCCTATGTACCTGTTAGTTTCTGTTTCCTCACTGAACAGCTGCTTGGAGTCACAGGACTGTTTACATTCCACAGTCCAGATACTGTTAGATTCTCACAGGAAAGGGAGACGGGATGTGACATTACTGGTTTCCTGTTTCCTTCGTTCTTTCGTTTCTTTATTCAGTTGCTCTCTGTTTCTCATAGAGAGAACATGTATATTTCTTTGCTCATGTATATTTCTTTGCTCATAGAGAGAACATGTATATTTCTTTGCTCATCTTCAAAGGAAGATGAGCCTTATCAGCTCGGACGACCGGAGCTGAAATTTCTAATATTTTTGGTTATGGACGCCAGAAGGACGGAATCCAGAATGACGGCCGGCAGAGGAAGGAATGCAGTTATCTTCTCTGCGTGTCAAGAAGATTGATGAGAGGTATGTGCTCTTGCCCCGGGATGGCTGCCAGTCCCTAATTAATGGCATTAAGGCTGGACTTTGAACTCTTTGCCAGAAAGAGAAAGCCTTAAGAAAGTGTGCTTTTTGGAATGCAGCTGGTGGTTGAGAGACGCAGCTTGCTTTAAAGACACAAGATGGCCAGTCCAAGAGTAACAGAGGCTCTTGAAAATGCTTTTGGAATTCCAAAGCTTGGGAAAAATAATTATCAAAACTAGGTGCAATATGCAGAGGCTCTGCTAAGAAAAGAGGGTCTGTTCAATGTGATAACAGACGCCCCCCTCCCCAGCTCCTGTAACTGATGAATGGAAAGCCAAGGATTCCAAAGCAAGGGGAACTCTGACGCTGATTGTGTCCCCTGAAGAGTGATCTTTTGCGTGACAAGGCCTCAGCCAGAGTGATGTGGGACAGTCTCCAAGAGTCACATTTGAGAACAGAGGCGGGAGCTTCTTTGTTCTTTTATGCCAAGTTGCATGATATGGCACTTGTTGAAGGAGCAGATGTACGTGCTCACTTAATGCAAATGCAGAATCTCAGGCATGAGTTGCAACAGCGAGGAATCACCTTTCCAGAGGCTGTGTATTCCTTCATGATTCTACATTCTTTGGGTTCAAGTTGGGAAGCGATTGCCAGCCAGCTTGCTGTTTTGCCTACTGCTCAGTTAACGGTAGCACATGTTACTGCTGTGGTATTAAATGAAGCGGATCGCCTTAGGGAAGCTTTTTTAGCTCGTTTAGGGAAGCTTTTAATGTTTGATGTATCATAGTATTTTAATATTCTTTTGGAAGCCGCCCAGAGTGGCTGGGGAAACCCAGCCAGATGGGCGGGGTATAAATAATAAATTATTATTATTATTATTATTATAGTGCTAGCTGCATCACTAAGGGGGAGTCCTCACAGTCGTCATCCCAGAATGCAGTGGAACCACTAGATGGCGCCAAAGCTTTGAAGGCAGTGAAATGCTACTCGTGTGGACGTCTAGGCCACGTGAAGAGGGAGTGCAAATATCCCAAGGCCAAGGCAACAGAGCAGCGCAGCGAAAGCTCAACGCGTGGAAAAGGCAAAGGCAAAGGTCCTAAGTTCAAGACAATGCAAAACAAGGCAATGGTCTCACACTTCACTCCATATTTTTTTTTAAATGATATTTATTAAAGTTTCAAAAAATACAAGAAATACAGAATACAGAAAAAAGAATAAAATTTTTAAAATATAACAAAAAAGTAAAGAATAAAAAGAAACATACAAAATAAAACAGTTAAAAAGACATTAATTTTCCATAACCTATCTTCCCTACACTTATTTCCCCGGACATCCTTGTACCTCCCTTTTTTGTATTCCAGTTCAGTTTGTTAGTTCAGCAAATCCTTACCATTAAACTTTTACCCAATTGTAAGCCTTTTTTTCATATCTCTTAAAGCATTACAGCTAAAAACCTCTTAGTTTCTATCCAACATCCTTCTAAGATTCCTTAATTTTACAATATTTCTGTAAATAGTCTTTAAATTTCTTCCAGTCTTCTTTCACCGACTCTTCTCCCTGGTCTCGGATTCTGCCAGTCATTTCCGCCAATTCCATGTAGTCAATCACCTTCATCTGCCATTCTTCCAGAGAGGGTAGATCTTGTGTCTTCCAATACTTTGCGATGAGTATTCTTGCTGCTGTTGTGGCATACATAAAAAAGGTTCTGTCCTTCTTTGGCACCAATTGGCCGACAATGCCCAGAAGAAAGGCCTCTGGTTTCTTCAGAAAGGTATATTTAAATACCTTTTTTATTTCATTATAAATCATCTCCCAGAAAGCCTTAATCCTTGGGCACGTCCACCAAAGGTGAAAGAATGTACCTTCAGTTTCTTTACATTTCCAACATTTATTATCGGGCAAATGATAGATTTTTGCAAGCTTGACTGGGGTCATGTACCACCTGTATATCATTTTCATAATATTCTCTCTTAAGGCATTACATGCCGTAAACTTCATACCTGTGGTCCATAACTGTTCCCAGTCAGCAAACATAATATTATGTCCAACATCTTGTGCCCATTTAATCATAGCAGATTTCACTGTTTCATCCTGAGTATTCCATTTCAACAGCAAGTTATACATCTTTGACAAATTCTTAGTTTTGGGTTCTAACAATTCTGTTTCTAATTTTGATTTTTCCACCTGGAAGCCAATTTTCTTATCCAAATTATATGCCTCCATTATCTGATAATAATGAAGCCAATCTCTCACTTTGTTTTTTAATTTCTCGAAACTCTGCAATTTCAATTTGTCTCCATCTTGTTCCAAAATTTCCCAATATTTCGGCCATTTGGCCTCCATATTGAGCCTTTTCAGAGCTTTCGCTTCCATCGGTGACAACCACCTTGGGGTTTTATTTTCCAATAAATCCTTGTATCTTATCCAAACATTGAACAGTGCTTTCCTAACAATATGATTTTTAAATGCTTTATGTGCTTTGACCTTATCATACCATAAATATGCATGCCATCCAAATACGTTGTTAAAACCTTCTAAATCCAAAATGTCTGTATTTTCAAGAAGTAGCCATTCTTTCAACCAGCAAAAAGCTGCTGATTCGTAATAAAGTTTAAAGTCTGGCAGGGCAAATCCACCTCTTTCCTTTGCATCAGTTAATATCTTAAATTTTATTCTGGGCTTCTTGCCCTGCCAGACAAATCTAGAAATATCTCTCTGCCACTTCTTGAAACAGTTCGTCTTGTCCACAATTTGCAATGTCTGAAACAAAAACAACATTCTAGGCAACACATTCATTTTTATCGCAGCAATACGGCCCAGCAGTGAAAGCTTCAAATTTGACCAGATTTCTAAATCTCTTTTCACTTCCGTCCAACATTTTTCATAATTATCTTTAAATAAGTTCCCATTTTTGGCTGTCATATTAATCCCCAAGTATTTCACTTTCTTTACCACAGTCAATCCTGTCTCATTCTGAAACCTCTCTCTTTCAATCGGTGTTAAATTTTTCTCTAAAACCTTAGTTTTTAGCTTGTTCAATTTAAACCCTGCCACTTGACCAAATTCTTGAATTAATTCTAAAACTCTTTTAGTGCTAGATTCTGGCTCCTGTAACGTCAATACTAAGTCATCTGCAAATGCTCTCAATTTGTACTGTTTAGCTCCGACCTGTATACCTTTAACCAACCGGTCCTTTCTAATAATGTTTAGCAGGACCTCCAGGACCGATATAAAAAGTAGTGGGGAAATTGGGCACCCCTGTCGTGTCCCTTTTTCTATCTTAAATTCTTCTGTGACCACATTATTTACAATTAATTTGGCCTTTTGTTCAGAATATATTGCACCTATACCATTTTCAAAACCTTGGCCTACCCCCATCCCATGTAAGTTCTTCTTCATAAAACTCCAAGAGATATTGTCAAAAGCTTTCTCCGCGTCCACAAATATCAAAACTGCTTTAGTGTTTATATTCACTTCTAATTTTTCCAAGATATCAATTATATTCCTCAGATTATCAGACAAGTGTCTTCCTGGGAGAAAGCCCGCTTGGTCTTTATGGATCTCATCCATCAATACTTTTTTCAATCTCTTGGCCAAAATATCTGCAAAAAATTTATAATCCACATTAAGTAACGATATAGGGCGGTAGTTCTTAAGCTGGGTCTTTTCCGTCTCTGTTTTCGGTATAAGTGTAATATACGCCTCTTTCCACGACTCTGGCGCCCTTTTCCCTTCCAATATTTCATTGCAGACTTCCTTCAAAGGTTGCAATAACCACTCTTTCAAAGATCTGTAGTATCTGGAAGTCAGCCCATCCGGTCCTGGAGATTTGCCCAATTGCATATTTTGAATGGCACCTTCTACTTCCTGTTCAGATATTTTATAGTTCAACATTAATTTACTTTCTTGAGAGATTTTTTGTAGTCCATTTGTCTTCAAAAATTGGTCTATGTCCATTTCCTTCTGTGGCCCTTGTGTGTATAGTTGTTTAAAGTACCTCTGGAAGCAATTTCTAATCTCAATTGGGTTATGTATACCCTTTCCTTCCACTTCTAAGCTTGTAATGGTATTTAATTTTTGTCTTTTTTTCATTTGCCAGGCCAGCAATTTCCCACATTTATTAGCTGATTCAAATGTTTTTTGTCTCATTTGTTTAATTTTCCATTCTATTTCCTGAGTCATCATTTCCATATATTGTACTTGATATAATTTTATTTCTCTCAAAATCTCCTGGGACTTTGGTTTTGCTCTCAATTTCTTCTCACCCTCTTTTATTTTCTCCAAGATTTTGTCTTTCTTTTCATTTTGATTTCTCTTCTTTATTGCATTCTGTTGTATCAAAAACACTCTCATAACAGCTTTGCTTGCGTCCCAGATTACTCTTTTTTCTACATTGGTGTTCATGTTTATTTCAAAATAGTCTCTCAAAGTTTTTTGGGCCTTTTTATAGACTTCTTCATCTCTAAATAAGGTGTCATTCATCCTCCATCTAAAGGATCCGGTTGTTATTTGTTTCATCTCCATCCTTACAGCGTTGTGGTCGGAGCAGGTTTTTGGGCAGATTTCTACTTTCTTTATCTTTGGTGCCATTCCTCTAGTTATCCATATTTGGTCAATTCTAGTCCATGTCATCTTGGCTTCATAAAAGAAGGTTCCCTCTCTTCCCAGGGGGTTCTTTACCCTCCAGATATCCACTAAGTCCATGTTGTCTGTCATCTCAAAAAAAGTTTTCGGTAATCTACCGTCCTTGGTAACTACCTGTCTTTGTGCCTTGTCCATATTTGTAGATACTACTCCATTCATGTCCCCCATCAAGATCAAATTGTAATCCATATAATCCAATAGAGTCTCATGCAACTTTTTATAAAATTCAGATTTCCCCTCATTCGGTGCATAGATTCCCACAATCAAAAATTTCTCTCCTTGTACTTGAATTTCAATTGCCAGAAGTCTTCCTTGTTCGTCTTTAAAAATAAATTTCGGTAAGAGTCTCTCCTTTACATAACAGATAGGTAGCCGTGTTGGTCTGCCATAGTCAAAATAAAAAAAAAAATTCTTCCAGTAGCACCTTTAAGACCAACTAAGTTAGTTCTTGGTATGAGCTTTCGTGTGCAAGCACACTTCTTCAGATACACTGAAACAGAAGTTGCCAGATCCTTCTATATAGTGAGAAGGTGGGGAGGGGTATTACTCAGAAGGGTGGTGGGAATGGGAGATTGGCAGATAGCTGAGATGAGCCTGTTGACGACTCTTAACGACTGTAATAGGTCTTACAGGAAAAGGCAAGGGGTGAGAAGGTGGGAAATGGCTTAGTCATGTATAATGGGATAAGAATCCAATGTCTTTGTTCAAACCAGGTCTCTCCATGGTTTTAAGTTTGGTAATGAGTTGCAATTCAGCAGCTTCTCTTTCCAGTCTATTTCTGAAATTCCTTTGTAGTAAAACAGCTACTTTGAGATCTTGTATAGAATGTCCTGGGAGATTGAAGTGTTCTCCTACTGGTTTCTCTGTTTTGTGATTCTTGATGTCAGATTTATGTCCATTTATTCTTTGGCGTAAGGTTTGGCCTGTTTGTCCAATATAGAGAGCTGAAGGACACTGTTGGCATTTGATGCCATACACAATGTTAGATGATGAGCAATTGAATAGTCCCGAGATGGTATGTGTGATGTTAAATTTCTGGTGAAAAGTGTCCAGGGTCTGTTGACCATGTGTCCAGATGATAAAAATATCGTCAATGTATCGCAGGTACAATGTATCGCAGGTACAAATTTAATGATTTTCACCCCACAATCAACCTTACAATGAACCAATCTATGCAAGAAATACATTTTTTGGACACTACTATAAAAATACAGGATGGGCGCATAGACACCACCTTATACCGTAAACCAACTGACCGACAAACATATCTACAGGCCTCTAGCTACCATCCCAAACATACCAAACAGTCCATTGTATATAGCCAGGCACTACGTTACAGCCGCATCTGTTCCAATTCTACAGACAGAGACTCTCACCTAAGAGATCTACAGCAAACCTTTTCAGAACTAAAATACCCAGCAGATGAAGTTAGACAACAGATCAACAGAGCCAGACTTATACCCAGAGAGAACTTGCTGCAAGACAGACCCAAAAAAGAAAATAACAGAACACCTCTAGTCATCACATACAGCTCCCAAGTTAAAACAGTACAACGCATCATCAGAGATCTACAACCTCTCCTGGACAATGACAGTTCTCTTTCTCAAGCTCTGGGAGGAAGACCTTTCATTGCCTACAGACAGCCACCCAATCTTAACAACTCCTAACCCACAATAATACTACAACCAGACTTAACACGGACACTGGCACCAGAGCCTGCAATAAACCCAGATGCCAACTTTGCTGCCACATACACCCGGACAACACCATTACTGGCCCCAACAACATCACACATACCATCTCGGGACTATTCAATTGCTCATCATCTAACATTGTGTATGGCATCAAATGCCAACAGTGTCCTTCAGCTCTCTATATTGGACAAACAGGCCAAACCTTACGCCAAAGAATAAATGGACATAAATCTGACATCAAGAATCACAAAACAGAGAAACCAGTAGGAGAACACTTCAATCTCCCAGGACATTCTATACAAGATCTCAAAGTAGCTGTTTTACTACAAAGGAATTTCAGAAATAGACTGGAAAGAGAAGCTGCTGAATTGCAACTCATTACCAAACTTAAAACCATGGAGAGACCTGGTTTGAACAAAGACATTGGATTCTTATCCCATTATACATGACTAAGCCATTTCCCACCTTCTCACCCCTTGCCTTTTCCTGTAAGACCTATTACAGTCGTTAAGAGTCGTCAACAGGCTCATCTCAGCTATCTGCCAATCTCCCATTCCCACCACCCTTCTGAGTAATACCCCTCCCCACCTTCTCACTATATAGAAGGATCTGGCAACTTCTGTTTCAGTGTATCTGAAGAAGTGTGCTTGCACACGAAAGCTCATACCAAGAACTAACTTAGTTGGTCTTAAAGGTGCTACTGGAAGAATTTTTTTTCCTTTACATAAATTACAACTCCTCTTTTTTTTACTTTGTCAGATGATACAAACTCCTGTCCCAATCTTTTATTAATCAATAACTTCCTATGTACCCTTGTTATATGTGTTTCTTGTAAACAAATCAAGTCCAATTGTTCTTTTTTTAATAGATGGAACACACTTTTTCTCTTTCGAGGAGAGTTCAAACCGTTACAATTCCAGCTTAACAGTTGCAGAGCCATGATGGGGCTACTTCACTTTACCTCCAACTGCTCCGAGTGTCAGTTCTTGTTCTTTGGGTAGTGTCACTTTTTCTGGACCGTGCAGTCCAAAAGATAGATTTGATATGTCTAATATACCTTTTGGCTCTTCTTCAGATTCCACTTCTTTCAGTAGATCTTCCTCGTGGTCTTTCAAGAACCTGTCTTTTTCCTCAACTGATTTTATTTTTATCTTTCTTCCTTTATATTTAAAGGACAGGCCTTGAGGAAGTTCCCACCTGAAAAGAATTCTATTTCTTTTCAACAAGGTCACTAGATCTCCGTATTTAGACCTTAAGTCCAACAGATGCTTTGGGATGTCCTTAAAAATCACCACACTTGAATCGTCAATTTCCAAAGTTTTTTGATAGTGCAGATTCAGAATTTTATCTCTCTCTTCTTTTGTTCGAAAGGTAATCAAACAGTCTCTCACCTTGTCCTTGCCTTGTCTTCTTCCGAGTCTAAATGCATTCACTATCTTGAATTCTTCCTTCCCCGAATCCAGTTGCCAAAAATCTATAAATTCCTGTGTAAGGAGGTCAGTCAAGTTATCTTTCTCCCGTTCTGGAACAGCCCTGATTCTTAAATTTCTTTGTCTATCTTTCAGTTCAATCATAGAAAATGTCACATCATGGTCCTCCAATTTCTTATATACTGGTGGAATTTTCTCTTGAGTAGCAGTTGCAATATCTTTTGCTTCCTCTGCTATCTTTCGAGTCGAGGCAGATTCCTGTAGTAATTTTTCGATGGTCTCTGTGTTAGCATTCACCTTCTGCCCCAAGGTATTAATACTTACAGTGTTTAAATCAATTTTACTTGATGCTTCCGCAACTTGTCTATTTGTCTCAGCTACTTGTCTATTTGTCTCAGCTACCTGTTTATTTAAACTTTCCAAAGATTCATTAATTTTTGACAGTGCCTGTGCCAAAACTTCTTCCGATGACATAACTTTTGGTTTAACCTGTGGGAGTGCAGCCCCTGATGTTCCAGATGCTCCAGATGTTGAACCCCTTTCTCGGCTGCGCAGTGTCTATCCGATAATGTCTGCCAGACCTAGTAGTTTTTTCCTGCGGCTCTGTCTTCTGCGGCTCTATCTTCCCTTTACCATCTGCCATAACAGTCTCATAGAAATTCAAGGTCGCACCCACAGTTAATCAGTTGTTTTGAAATAGAGTGGAATTTTCCTCTAAGCCAGTTGTTATTGTAGCAATGTCCGGCTTCCTCTAGGGGGACACAGTAACAGCCAGAACTTGCAACTTTTTAAAGCAAAGATAGTTTTTATAAGTCCCCCAAATTCACTTTAGAAAGAACAGTCTCAGTGCACTTAAACAGTTACTTTCAAAACAGGAGCAGTCCAGAAACACTGTATCCCTTTTGCAGGATTAGCTGTCAGAAATAAACTTTCCACTATGCAACCCTTATCTCAAGGCAGTCCGTTCCAAGTCTTAAACAGTAAATTTTATCTTCCTTTTCCCCTTCTTTTTTGCAGGAAAATTCAGCTCAGTCTTTTTTCCCCCTCCTCTCCTGCAATCCGGAGGGGGAACCACTTTCAAGATGTTAGGATTTAGCTCTTTTTTCGGGTAACTTTCTGTGTTTCCGCTTTAGAGTCTCTTTGCTTTGATCTATTTACAATGCAAGGAAGGCAGACTTCCTGGTTGTACCTTCCCCGCTCAGTACCAAATTAAACGCTTTTCTTTTAAATCCAATTTAATCCTATTCACGGGTAGTTGTTTTCAAAGTCCGGTTATCCCAGGAAAAAGGCAGCGCTCTCCGGTAAAAGCTTCGCGGCTTCGCTCCACGGAAGAAGCAATTTGCTCACAGCACCAAGCCACCCCCGCTCCACTCCGGAGCCCGTTGCCGAGCTCCTTTGGCAATTGGGGGGGGGCGCAAACGGTGCCCACTGAGTCCCACGGTCACAGGCTTCACCCGACTGTGATTTTTTAAAGGGGTCCCCGCTGCGCCGTAGCGGTAAGACCCAGATTCTGTAGAGCCGGTTCCCTCCGAGTTAGAGAGAAGCAGCCATTACCGATGGCGCCACCCCGGAAGTCCCCGGTCTCACGCTTCACTCCAAAGGTCCAGAAGACATCTAGATCTTTCTTCATCGTCGACTTGGGAGCCACCAGGCACATTTGTCAAGACAAACATCTCTTTGTGTCCTTTACTCCGCAGGAAGGTGCGATTCACCAGGCGGATGACCACACGATCTCCAGTCAAGGCTATGGAACGGTTGTTCTTCACAGCTTGGATGCATCGATATGCAACGTTCTTTTTGTTCCAGATGCTGCACACAACCAACTGAGCGTCTCGCAGCTGACTGAACAGGACATAGACGTTTCCTGCAAGAAGAGGAAGTGCACCATCACCAAGAAAGATGACTTGGTATTGCATGCTGATTATATTGATCATTTGTTTGTATTGCATTATGATGTTTCTGTTGATGTTGTGCAGGATGAAACTTGTTGTATTGCAGGTACTAACAAGGTTTTGCATGCAGGATGTATTCATAATTATCACCGGAAATTTGGTCATTTGAACTTTGAGGCAGTTTCCAAAATGCCTGCCTTGGTTGAAGGTATGAATATTAAACCCTGCAGGTACCACATGAAGTGTAAGGCATGCGCAGTGAACAAGGTCAAAATGGCTGCAAAAGGTAAGGTGTCTAGTAGACAAGCTACAGAACCATACCAGGTAGTGCATGCTGATCTCGTTGGTCCATTATCACCCTCTTTGGGTGGAGCCAGGTACTTCATGGTCCTCATTGATTCATTTTCCAGGTATATTCATGTGTTCAATCTCAAGCAGAAATCAGAAGCGTTTCCTAGGTTCAAGGAATTCTGTGCTTGCTTGGAAAATGTGCATGGTAAACAGGTGAAGTGTCTATTTACAGATCGAGGGGGAGAATTCACTTCTCAGCAGTTTGAAGCTTTTCTGACTGAGAAAGGAATTCAACATGATTTGTCAAGTCCTCGTTCTCCTTGGATGAATGGACTTTGTGAGAGGGCAAGCCAAACATTGCTTCAAGGCTTGGAAACCTTGCTGCATGATGCCAATCTTCCAGAGAGTTATTGGGCAGGATCGCTCAGCTGTTTTGTTTAAACTTATAATCACAGATTATCATCACCGCACTGGGCAACAATTTTTTGCTTTTTGAATGTTGTCTAGATTTCTACAATTGATTTAGGGTATTTTTGCACTGCTGAATCAGGAAATGACATCTGTTTCTCTCCATCAGGTCAGGTTTTTGTGCTATGTTGATTTGAAAAAAATCAGATCTTGTGACAAAATCGATTACATTTTTGTGGCATTATCAGCTGATTTTTGTCAACACATATCATCCTAAATATGTTTTTAAGAGAAAAAAATGTTTTTCCAACAACATATATTGATTACCTGATAGAAACATCGTTTACTGTAAACTGAATGGTGGGCATTGATAAAGGTAAGTACGCGTAAATTGCATGTTGCTTCACCATTTTTCAAACTTCAGGGCTTGAACTTCCCTTTCTTGGAACTCCTGGAATGCTCAGCGGCAGGGAGGTCTCTCTTCAGAGTCCAACAGTAGTCAGCCATCATGACTGCGTCCCAGCGACCCTGATACCTGGTCTCCATCTCTTTCATGTCCTGATGGAATCTCTCTCCCTGCTCGTCACTCATTGAACCCAGGTTCTCAGGAAACCGGTCCATATGTGAAAATAGGTAGTGCATCTTGACGCTCATGTTGCAGCCCAGGTTTCTGAAAGCAGTCAGCATGTTGTTGACAAGTTCTGCGTAGTTTCTGGCCTTATTGTTGCCAAGAAAGTTCTTCACTACCAGAACAAATGCCTTCCACGCTTCCAGTTCCACTTCGTTCATTGAGTTTCCGAACTCTGGATCTCTGCTGAGCTGACGGATCTGAGGACCGTCAAAGATGCCAGCTTTTAACTTCTCCATAGTCAATCCTGGAAAAGCCTGGCACAAGTAAGTGAAGCAGTCACCATCCTTGTCCAGAGCCTTGGTGAACTGCTTGATTAAGCCGAGCTTGATGTGCAGCGGTGGGAAGAGTATTCTGTCTCTGTCCACCAGAGGGTCGTTGATGACATTCCTTTCTTTGCAAGGCACCAATTCCTCCCGCACAGGCCAGTCCTTCTTCGTGTAATGCTGAGCACGGTCCCTACTATCCCACATGCACAGAAAACATGGGTACTTGGTGAAGCCAGACTGTTGTCCCAACAAAAAGTTCACCATCTTCAGGGCAACACAAATAAACCACTTATGCTGATCATAACCAATTTTCTCCAGCACATACTTCACTGCTTCATAGTTCTCCTTCAGTGTAGTCGAGTGAGCCAGGGGTATAGAGGCAGACTGGTTGCCGTTGTGTAGCAGAACACATTTCAGTGTTCGCTTGCTGCTGTCAATGAGCAGTCTCCAATATTTGGGTTCGTACTGTGGCACTCCAAGCTTGAGCAGAAGCTGCGCAATATCTGCACAGTACACCAAGTCCTTCTCTTCCGAGAAAAAACGGAGGTACTCTTGATGCCTGTTGCGGAAGAAGCTGATGCGAGCACTGTCAGAGAGGAGGTTTTTTTCCTTCAATCTGGATGCCAACAGTTCGGCAGAGTCCTTTGACAAGCTGAGGTCGTGAACTAGATCATTCAACTCCTTTTGGGAAAATGGATGTGGAGCATCATCTTCAAGAACCACTTCTTCTTCTTCATGTCCTTCAACATTGGAGGCATCTTCGTCACTAATGTCAGGAAGTTCTCCGAAGATAGGCACTGGAATTTCATCACACTGAGCTACAGGACGTGTTGATTGAAGATCAGGATACTTGAGGCTGCTCCGGTTCTTTCTGTTGATCCCAGTCACATCAACAGCGCAGAAGTAGCAGTCAGTGACATGGTTTGTCGGCTCCCTCCAAACCATGGGAATTCCAAACAAAAATAGGTACAAATTAGTCATAAGTTGGCGCATGCACGGGTGGAGTTTCCTATACACTTCGTGGGGCGGCTGCCCCATTAACTTAGTTTTGATTCCCCAACTTTATGCTTTGCCGCACCAATTTATGGAAGATTTTGAGGTTTTATGACTTCAAACTGATCCCTTTTCAACATAATCACCCAGAACTATTGTACCTGAATACTTCTTGTCATTAAAATAATCATTTCCAATCAAAACAATTATTCGACATGGCATTTTACCCCCACCAACTTCTTCTAAAATGCTCCACACAAGCGTACATGTGAACAAAAATGTAAAAAAACGACATGTGGCCATAGCTCAAAAACTTGACCTGATTGAGCAAAACCAATGTGATTTTTGGATTCAGCGCATCAGATTTGTCCTAAATCAGCTGAAAAAACGCAGACAACAAATTTGTTGTTGACCAGTGTTGGTTGTACCCCCTATGAAAAGATGTTTGGCAAGAAACCATACATCAAGCACATGAGAATTTTTGGTTCTGACATGTGGGTTCACACACCACAAAGCTCCAAGTTAGGCAAACGTGGTTTGCATGGTATCTTTCTAGGGTATCAGAAAGGTTATTACAGAGTAATGATGACTGACTCTAAGACAATTAGGCTCACTAGAAGTGCTGAGTACAATGCCAAGTGGGGGGGAGAATGTGGGAATTTTCCAATGTTATCCTGATGACAGTGAAGAGACTGAGGATAAGCAGCAGCAACACCCCACACCCACTGATGAAGGTTCTGAATCTGAATCTGAAACTGAATCAGATGATTCAGAGGATTTCAAGAGTGCAAAAGCCTCTATGCGACCCTCTGAAGGTTCTGATCGAGAATTGGAGGAACCATTGTTCACTATAGGCCACTTTTCTCCTAAGAAAGAAGAGGACAGTGTTGAAGACTTACGTCTAATTTGCAGGTCTGAAAGAGCCATGAAAGGTAGACCTCCAAAGAGATTTGCTTATGAATTTGCTAAAGCAGCAAAAGCTGTGACTGCTGTTAATAGCTCCAAGAAGGTATTTGAACCTTCAAGTTTCCAAGAGATCCAGGCTTTGGATTCGAAGGATGCTGAGCCATGGTTAACTGCCATGAAGGCTGAGCTTGATTCCTTAGAGAGGAACAAAACATGGGAGCTAGTTCCAACAGTTCCAGGGATGAAACTGCTTGATGGCAAAAGGGTCTTCAAAGCAAAGACAGATCAAAATGGCAAGATAGTCAGACACAAAGCCAGATTGGTAGCCAGAGGTTTTTCACAGGTACCAGGAGAGGACTATCACAAGACCTACTCACCCACCATGAGATATGAGAGCATTAGGCTTATGCTCAAACTTGCTGCAGAAGAGAATCTACACGTTTCACATCACAATGTGAATACAGCATTTTTGTACGAAACCTTAGGTGAATCACTTTATATGCTTCCACCTGATGGCGTACAGGTTAAACAGGGATTTGTTTGTTCTCTGAAGAAGTCCCTATATGGTCTCAAACAAAGTGCACGATGCTGGCACTCTAAACTCACTGAAGTGTTATTTTCTCTAGGTTTTCAGCAAGGTAAAGCTGATCCATGTGTATTTGTCAAAGAGGAAGGGCAAAAGAAGCTGTATTGCTTGTTTTATGTTGATGATATTCTTTACTTTTGGAAGGATGTCAAAATGTACAATAGCACCCTAGCTCAACTGAAGGAGCACTTTGACATGAAAGATCTTGGTGAGGTATCCAACTACCTATCTCTGGAAATAGAGAGAGACCAAGATGGTAATATTCTAGTACACCAGTCACGGAAAATTGCTGATGTGTTAAGCAAACTAAACCTGATGGATGCTAACCCTGTAGACACACCGATGACAACAGGTTATCAAGTTCATGACACTGAAGAAGCATTTTCTGACACTACACTGTACAGAAGTGTGCTAGGCAAACTAAACTTCATTGCCAGATGTTCAAGACCTGACATTGCAGTTAGCTGTAACTTGCTAAGCAGACACGTCAACAATCCTACTGTTAAGTATTGGAAAGCTCTGAAATGCATAGCACGCTATTTGAAAGGCACTATGCACTACAGACTGAGATTTAACAATCAGAAGTCTGGTGGTCTTGAGATATTTGCAGATGCAAGTTTTGGAAGTGACACTACAGACAGAAAAAGTACACCTGGAGTTTGCTATATGTACAATCAGGGTCTATTTGATTGGTCGTGCAAGAAGCAAACAACAGTTAGCTTGAGTACTTGTGAAGCTGAACTGAATGCACTGTCTTATTCACTTGTAGATTGTGAATGGTTGTTACAGTTGTACAAAGACATGAGAATTCCTGTCAAATGTCCAATCCAGGTTTATCAGGACAACAAAGCATGTTTGGCTTTGCTGACTTCTGAAGGTTGTAAGCAAAGCACGAAGCACTTGCAATTGAAGCTGCAACATGCTAGGGAATGTGTTCAGAAAGGACTCGTAACGGTCTCCTACATGCCAGGTAATGAAATTCCTGCTGATTTATTGTCCAAAGTTGTTCCGAGGGATCAACACTGTACCTATGTACAGAAATTAGGTTTGTACTGATATTGTACGAACATGCTGCCCAGTGGTGTTTACAGAAAGGGGGAGGATGTTAGTTTCTGTTTCCTCACTGAGCAGCTGCTTGCAGTCACAGGACTGTTTATATTCCACAGTCCAGATACTGTTGGATTCTCACGGGAAAGGGAGACGGAATGTGATGTTACTGGTTTCCTGTTTTCCTTTGTTCTTTCGTTTCTTTGTTCAGTTGCTCTCTGCTTCTCATAGAGAGAACATGTATATTTCTTTGCTCTCTGCATAGCTTAGTAATAAAGCATGGCGAGTAGCCCATACTGCCTCATCCTTCCATTGTGGACTTTGTTGTTTTCATGCTCTGCTGGGCTCAAAGGAAGATGAGCCTTATCAGCTCGGACGACCGGAGCTGAAATTTCTAATAGTACCTTGTGGTTGCTCTGTGCCAGAGGGCAAATGAGGGTGGGCCTCCTCCCTCGCCTGGCTGGTAATGAGAAAGGAAAAGGTCAGAGTCGTGTGAGAGAGCTGGGCTAGAAGTTGGCAGAAGTCACAGAGAGAGAATGCCATGCCTGATTTCTTCTTGATTCGAAAGCTGTAACTGGAAGAAGCAAGACCTTCTGGGGCATTAATGCTGTGAGCCTCTCCATCTTAGGCTCAGGTTGTATACGTGTGTGAATAAACCATATATGAGAAAGACACCACAGTCTCCGCTGAGCCTCATTCCAAGGAAACTTGCTCTAACAACCTCACTTATGCAGCCCTTTCAGTCCTTTATTCTAGTTCCCCTTTCCATGCTGTACCATACAAAGCTTTGCCAGTATTTTCAGGGTCATCTTTCACCACAATTTAGGGTTGCCATATGTCTGGGGAAACCCAGACATGTCCTCTTTTTGGGGACCAACATGCCTATCAGGGCGATTTTTTACATTTTAGAGGAAATGTCCAGGTTGGGGGGGAGTTGTTGGGGTCTCGGGGTCAGGTGGCTCGGGATTGGGCTGCTCTGCCCGCCATGGCCCCTGCTAGCCCGAGCTGGGGAAAGGGACATGGCAGCGCCGACCCCGCACACCTCTTTTCCCAGCTCGGGCTGGCAGTGCCTCAGGCTGTCCTCTTTTTTTGCTCTTCAATATATTATTTAATTGTTTATTACTTATTGAATTTATATACCACCCAATACCCGCAGGTCTCCGGGTATTTCACAGAGTAAAATGGAATATAAAACAAAACAAAAAAAAAAACAAACAGTTGTACCCTCGTTTTCAAACAGCTTAGTTCTTGAACGTTTTGGCTCCCGGACACCGCAGTGACTGTTCCAGTTTGCAAACTATTTTTGGGAAGCTGAATGTCTGATGGGGCTTCTGCGGCTTCCGATTGGCTGCAGGAGCTTCCTGCAGCCAATCAGAAGCCGTGGTTTGGTTTTTGAATGTTTTGGAAATCAAACGGACTCCCGGAACTGATTCCATTCAACTTCCAAGGTACGACTGTAATCAAAATAAAAACAACAACCCAGTAACCCACAATTGGATGGCCCCATTGGGTTCTAGAATTATGGAGGGATGAAAAACTTATCGCATTCCACTTTCTCTACACTATGTGTGTACCCCTGACAGTGTCCTCCCTTACTCATTTCCCCCCTAAACTAGAAAGCCCCAAATGTTTTAGCTTCTCATCTGGGAGTTGCTCCAGCCCCTTGATAATTTTGGTTGCCCTCTGCTGAACATTTCTGCCCCCACGACTGAGGAGATTTCACCCCTCCCATATCCAAGAATCTGCTGATGTTCTCTGCTGATTCTCCAGAGAGGAGGAGGCGGTTTCTGCTCTCTACTTATTCCGCTCCAGCCTCACGTCAGAGAGAGAGAGAGAGAGAGAGAGAGAGAGAGAGACTGAGTGTTAGAGACAGATCATGTGTATAGATAAGGTTGCTGCTAAGAGCAGCTGCAGACACTCAGTGCAGTTCAGCATTTTTCGTTTAGACCTCATTTAGCTCTGTATATAGTTGTGTATTATAGTTGTAGACAGAATAAAGAAGATATTCTACAGAGCTGCTCTCCGAGTCGTTTATACTCTGCTATACTCTGCTGTGCGACGACTGTCTTCTTGTGGAAGTGAATCCGGTGCTCACAACTCTAAGCTGTGAGTCCACAGCACTTTGACCTGTTCCTGTGCAGAAGGTGGTCTCTGGAAGTGCTACCCAGCTCGCCTAGCCCAGTCGGGGCTGAAGTGGATGAGTCCAGTTGGTGACACTGGCTCATGGGCGATGCTGACAACGACCCCCACCCCCAAGCTCTGCCTTCAACTGCAAATGTGGCAGACAATGCCTTCCCTGCAGTTGCACTGCCAAAAAAGTTCAGTTTTACTTTTAAGGACAGGAAATTCTCCTGCAGGCCATCTGTGCTAAAGAGAGGGTGCAGATATAACTCTCCTTGTTTTGGACCACCCAATTTGCATAAAAATAAGACAAGATTAAAAGTGTTGAGTTTTCCCCACCCCATGGAAAAGGAGCAAATGAAAAATCCTCTCCTGAGCTGTGGCTGCTACTTGCTGAGCATGAGAGATGAAAAGGGCCTGTATGGATTTGGCAAAGTCAGCATTCAGAGTTCGAGAATCACACTTGGCTCATGACCAAGGGTGTCAAAAAATAGCAAAAGCCAAACTTTTGGCTCAGAGTTGAAATGCTGGCGTTCCTCTTCTCTCTGGCCTGCTGGTCAGCGGATGCCTTGACCAAGACCTGGTTGTCTAACTTTAGACCTTTCGCCTACACCTGCTGTTCTGGGCTATGAAACAACAGCAGCAATTCAGACCTTGGCTCACTGCAAATCATGTGTGCAAATACAGAACCTGGCTTTGGGCTGCGTTGCCTCTGACTTACTTTGCAACATCCTCTCTCTCCAGAGGAATCTTGCTTTGAACAAAAGTAACCCACAGTGGAGGATCAACTTCACTTTATAATCCCTGCCCCCCCCACTCCACCCCACATATGGGGGAAATAATACTGTTATAACTGACCTCTCCTGAGGATCCCTTGCTGTTATTCTGTGAGGTCCAAAGCTTTGCTTGACTCCACCAAGCCCCAAACAATGTGGTCCTTAAAAAAAATGTGCCTGCACCCACTTTTACACTTCAGTGGCACTTACTTTGACATGTTGACCATGAATCAGTGTGGCCCTCAGCCTGAAATGGGATTAGCTATCGCTGGTCTGCCCCTTAACTCAGAAGTTGCTGGATCCACATTTCAAAGCTTGCCTTAAGACAGTAAAGCTTATTTTTCTACAGCTGAGGTGGGGGATCTGTGTCCCTCCAGATTTTGCTGGTCTCCAATGCCCATCACCATCATGACCAATGGTCTGGGATTAGAGGATCTGGAGTCCAGAAACACCTGGAGGGCCTGAGCTTGAAATTAGGAGTGTCAGTTTTTCACTCTGGGCCTGTGACATTCTGAACAAAGGGAGAGTCTCTGCAAGAGCGCTCCAATGCTGAAATGAAAAATATGGCATGTCAAACAATAGCTTGGGATCACACATCCGCTCTGGAAGTCCTAAGGCCATATGTGTGGGAGCTGCTTGGGCTTACTCACTGATCAGAGAAAGGAGTTCTGGGAGCATCATTTTTTTAAAAAAAAGCATTCCCTTCTTTTCCTTTTTTAATTTATACAAGTGGGTTCTGAAACAAAATGTTGCAACTTGGCGAGTACTTATGCCCAAGGCCAGCCTAAGACATTTTGCTGCCTGAGGGAAAGGACAAAATGCACTGAGGTCAGCTGGGTTGTTAAAAAGGTAGCGGGCAAGGCACGTGACAGCTCTCTTCTCCCACAGAAGCAGCCTAGTCAGGAGGAAGAGCTGAGGGGAATACTTTGCTGATAAATCTCATGGTAGTAATGTGCCTAGATAATTAACATTTTCTTTTTTTAAAAAAAAAATATTTATTAATTTTCAACCATTTAAACACAACAAATTAGACACAAAAAAACCATAACAAAATAAGACACAAACCATTTAACACACAAAACAATTTCTTATCTTTCATTCCCTTATTTCCACGACCTCCTCACACCTCCCTTTTTGTATTCCACTTCTGTTAATTGTTTCAGCAATTCCTTTCCATCTTCCTCTGTTTCTATCCTATAATTATCTTAACATATTCTGACCTTATTTTTCCCTTTAATACTCTATTAATCTATTTATACTTAATTCCTTATAGCATTTCTACTAGAGCCATATAAATTCATTCCAACATTTTTCTTACATTCATTATTTTTACAGTATTTCTATAAATAGTCTTAAACTTTTTCCAGTCTTCTTCCACGACTCTTCTCCCTGGTCTCGGATTTCTGCCAGTCGTTTCCGCCAATTCCATATAGTCCATCAACTTCATCTGCCATTCTTCCCGAATAGATAAATCTTGTGTCTTCCAGTACTTCACAATGAGTATTCTTGCTGCTATTGTTGCATACGTGGAAAAAGTTCTATCCTTCTTTAACACCAATTGGCCGACCATGCCCAGGAGAAAGGCCTCTGGCTTCTTCAAAAGGGTATATTTAAATACCTTTTTCATTTCGTTGTAAATCATCTCCCAAAGTGTCTTAATCCTTGGGCATGTCCACCAAAACTCTAATCCTCAAATTCGTCTGTTTTTCTTTAAGTTCAGTCATAGCAAGCGTCAACTTATGTTCATCAAATTGCCTCTGTAGGGCTGGGGCCCTCTTTCTCTCCAGTTGTGTTACTTTACATTCAGCAACAGCAGCTTTTTCCCTGGCTTCCTCCGCAGTTTGCCGTATCAAAGTAGGTTCCTGTATCAATTTCTGGGTGGTTTCTGTATTGGTATTATTTATAAATTCTGTATTTAGGTTGATTTTAGTAATTGAAACATCCATTTTCACATTTATCATGTCCATTTTCCTGTTAAGCTGATCCAATGAGTCATTTATCTTATATAATGCAGCCACTAAATCCTCTTCTGTCAACATTCTTCTTGGTTTTAAATATGCTGGTACAAAGGCAGCAACAGAGGGAGCAGGGGGCCTGATGATGGACCTCTTCTGGATTGTTGCCAAGTCCTCCCAGACCTTAATGTTTTGTCAGCAGTTGACTGGTCTGTTTTTCCTCTTCCATTTACCATAACACTTAAAAGATTCAAGGTCAGTCCCAGAGTCTCACGGTTTTTAACTTGCAGCTGGAAATTCCCCTAGCCCAGCTCTTGTAAAACAACCGGTTTCAAAGGCTTCCACTAGGGGGAAACAGTTTCTATTTGTAATAGTCAATAGTATCCTCTTTTCAACAATCCAAAATTAGTTTCAAATTAGTTTCAATTTTCAGTTACTTTTACTCCTTTTTAAAGCAGCCGGAGACAGTAGAAACAATGTATTTCTCTTGTTTAACTAGCTGTCAATGAACGTTCTAAACGCTGTCAATGAACATTCCAAAAGACGTCAGTCCTACTAGCAGCCCGATTCCAGGGTCAGAGCGGTGGTGTTTTAAATCTCTTCACTCTCTCCCACAGGCATAATCAATCCGCAACTTCCCCCTCTCTTCTCCTGCCTCCAGGAGGGGGTTTAATGTTCTTTACTGCTGGAAATTTAATCTTTTACAAAAGACTTTCCAGGACTCCAGCTTGCAACTTCATTGCCTCAGTCTATTTACAAAAGGGGAAGGCGGACTTCCTGTTTTGAACCTCCCCGTTACGATACCAAATTAAACATTTAGAAATCCAATTCTTCCGTTTCAGATCTACTCACGGATAATTACTTTAAAGTCAAATTGTCCACAGGAAAAAGTCAGCGCTCTCCGGCAACGGCTGTGCGGCTTCGCTCCGTGGAAGAAGCAGACGATTCGAAGCACCGCGCCACTCACCCCACGTCGCTCCGGAGCCCCGAAATCGGGTTTCCCCGCGAGTAGGGGAGGCGCAGAAGGTGCCCGCCGAATCCCACGTTCACAGGCTTCTCCCGCCTGTGATTTTAACGGGTCTCCGCCTTCGCTGTGGCGGCCAGACCCAATTTCCCACGGGGCAAATTCCTCCCGGTCAGAGGAATTCCGCCATTGCCGATGGCGCCAACCCGGAAGTCCGATAATTAACATTTTCTGTACAAGTATGAAATTGGTATTGTTTAAACAGTTGAACAAAAATACAGTGGCGTAGCGTGGGTTGTCAGCACCTGGGGCAAGGCAAGTAATTTGCGCCCCCTAACCCGTGGATTTGCGCCCCCTAACCCTAACCCCCAGATGTTGCGCCCGGTGTGGCCGGCCCCCCCTGCACCCCCCACGCTACGCCACTGCAAAAATATATATTTCCTAATAACATCAACTCTGACTTGGACCTGTTTATAGTATATCCTGAGATTTTGAGTTTGAGATTGGACAATAATTGGACATAATGGCCAGGTCCAAATATGTCTTTTTAATAAGCAGTTTAACAATCACTTCTTAAAGGGGGTCCAAGAAGACTCCCTCACAGAGGGAAGCATTCACCAGCCCACTGAGCCTATTGCTCAGCCATGCCTGGTTCCCTTTTAGAGCTAGGATGGGCAAGGATCAAGGAGACAGGTGGTAGGTTTCACTCGTTCAAGTCTATCCACATCCTCAGAGGCAACAGGTTGTAATGGATCCCATCCAACTTGACTAGACCCAGTGGTGTAGTGGGCTGCGGGGGCACAGGGACAGTTGCCCCAGGCACAAAATTGTTAGAGGTGCACAATTTCAGCACCTGGTGCTGCCTCAATACAGCTGCACGCTTCCATCACTGGGGTCCGATGACAACGGCTTGTCCATGCGATCAGGTAAGTGACCTCTCCAGACAATGAGATGGCTCTTCTTTTCTTATCTCTGTGGCTGTGATCCCCTGGGTGATGTGGATGCCATTAGGCAGTCGAATGCGCATGCATACTCCGTCTGTTTCCCTCCCTCCTACCCCCTCCTCCACGTGGCCCCGGGAACTGGCAAGCCATACTATGTCTCTGACTAGGCAGAGCTCTGGCACCCTCCTACCTTGGTGGAGTCTACCTTTTTCCAAACCTGAGCAATTTTATCTGCAAAAAACCTCATGACAGGAGTCATTACGGGAGATCTTGGACTCTGTATCAGACCCTGATGGCAAAGGTGGTTCTGTTAGACTATGATACCACCTGAAAGAGTCTCCTGGTACTGTTTTCTGTTGGGTTTGGAACTTAACTGGTTAAGTTGTTCCCATGATGCCTCAGCATTCTGACGTCAGCTTTAGAAGCTGGGAGGAGTCTGGGAGGAGTCACGCTCTGTTCCCCTCTGTTCTCTGAGGGAAGAGGTGGCAGTTTGTCATGGCTGCTGTGAGCCCAGGAGATTTCCTGGGGAATGTCGGAATAAAGGACTGATAAATAGACAAACCGGGCTCTGTGTGTTTGTCGGAAGCTAAGTGGAAGCTACGTGACAGTTTCACCGCTGTGTTCAACTCTGCTGAGGCGTGACTGGAGAGCTACTGGAGACGGAGCTGAGTGGCGCAGCTCGGAGGAAGCGCGCCGGGCATAAAGAGCTAATTGTGGATCGTAAATCAATTAGCGGGGGTCACGCCAAACCAATAAATCAATCCGAACAGGTTATGGACCCTTAATCACCGATCGTAAAAACTGTCACAGGAACGCTTTGAAGTGCCGGAATGCGTTTGAAGTCGCTGGCAGGAGTTTTTGCCTGGTGTTAAGAGGCAAAGGAGAGCTGCGGAGCTCAGAGCAGCTGAAAGACACTAAGAGGTTTGCCTGTGCTGAGAGCTGAGTGCTGGGAGCTGAAGAGCAGCTGGAAAATCGTTTCCCCACGAACGGGTGCCGGATAAGCTGTAAGTAAGCTTGGGGCCCCTTGGGAGAACGGAAGACAATGGCAGGCAGCCAGGTCTTGGAGGACATTGCGTTTGAAATGCTCACTCTAAGAAGTGGAGCAAGGGCTGTCTGGGAATGTGCTGCTGGGATGTGCTGTGAAGCTTCAGCAGGAGGCCAAAGCCTAGAGATGGCTGGTGCCCCTGTTCCTGATGTTTTAGCCTCAAGGAGTGCTAGTGAGCAGATCGGGGGGGCGAAGGATTCCAAAGGCAAGTGTAAAGGCTTGTCCACTGTGCGTGCTGGAGTGGAATGTCAACAAAGCAGGTTCCCAGAAAGCCGCAGTGGGAGCCAGGCCAGAGGGGGCGGAGCTGGCAAGGAGTGCTTCTTCCGGAGAAGGAGGGCCAAGCCGGCTGGGAGGAGCCCCGGGCAGTGTTTTTCCACTGGAGTTCGTCGTTGCTGCCCATGGAGAGCGGAGACAGCTGGGCAGGAAGGTCCCAAGGTCAACCAGCTGAGTTTTCATGGGAATCAGTCTCGGAGAGGAGGCCAGCGTGGGAACGCAAGGGAAAGACGTGGTTCAGACGCTGGGGAGGGTTGTTTTCTTATCACTGCTTCTATGGCAACTGTGAAGAACAACTCCAGCCAAGACACGGTGACGCGCTGGGTTTTGAATACTGCTGTTGGTCATCACCTGCTAAGCGAGCCTGCTGGCAAAATGCGGAACTGCAGGGCTGTTTCAACAGGACACAACTGTGATGTTAGCAGACGGAATGAGAAAGTCGGTTTCTGCTGTGGCTAACATGTTTTTTTCTCCTTTACAGGAGGAGCTAGAGGTCTACGTTGGGGGGAAACAAGTGGCCAACGTGAAAAGGGGGCAGAACAATCTCTTTGTTCTGGAGTCACCTCTGGAGGGTGGTGGGAATGCTGGAAAAGCACAGGCGCAGTGTGCTAAGGTTCCCAGTCATGTGCAAAAGTTGCACAGGTGCACAAAAGGGTACAAACTCCGGAAATGTGGGAGGTCCCTAGGGTGCAGGGCATGCAAGGGTGCACAGGTACATGGTTTTCCCGGGTTTGGGAGGGTAGCCAAAGAGCCCTTTGAGCTCTTTGAGGCAGGTGGTCCAAAGGTTCAGGACATGATCTTCTGTGGATATGATCCTGCAACCAATGGGTGGAAGTTTGCATACCCAGAGGGTGATCAAACCAAGCTGCTGGTCAGCAAGCATGCTGAGTTCTTTGAGCAGGATGGTTGGTCACAGCCTAGGTATGGTCCTGATTTTCTCTCAGAATGTCTGTCTGATTCTGAGGAGGAAAGGGAGCCAGAGGCTGATCCCGGTGATGGGGACCAGGTCCAGGATCAGGGTTCAGAACCCGGTGATGGGGACCAGGTCCAAGATCAGGGTTCAGGGCAGGTCTGGGCATCTCCAAAGGTTGTGAAAGGAGTGTCCAGGTGTGAGGCTTCATCTCCGGTTAGTGTAATGGAGAAAGCTCACAAACAGGGTGTCAAGTCAGAGGGGGAAGGATCTGACGGAGAAGACACAACTGCTGGCCCAAATGGGTCAGTAGGGTATCAGGTCACAAGTGCGTGGAAAAGTGTCGCACAGTGTGATTCTGGGAATGTTGAAGGGGTTCAACAGGTGCCTGGGAAAGATGCCGGGAAGTGGCATAAGGCAAAGGGGAAGGTGTTGAACTCAAAAAGGTCTTGTCAGAATGGTTCGGCAAGAGGGGGTGTTGGGTTTGGAACTTAACTGGTTAAGTTGTTCCCATGATGCCTCAGCATTCTGACGTCAGCTTTAGAAGCTGGGAGGAGTCTGGGAGGAGTCACGCTCTGTTCCCCTCTGTTCTCTGAGGGAAGAGGTGGCAGTTTGTCATGGCTGCTGTGAGCCCAGGAGATTTCCTGGGGAATGTCGGAATAAAGGACTGATAAATAGACAAACCGGGCTCTGTGTGTTTGTCGGAAGCTAAGTGGAAGCTACGTGACAGTTTCACCGCTGTGTTCAACTCTGCTGAGGCGTGACTGGAGAGCTACTGGAGACGGAGCTGAGTGGCGCAGCTCGGAGGAAGCGCGCCGGGCATAAAGAGCTAATTGTGGATCGTAAATCAATTAGCGGGGGTCACGCCAAACCAATAAATCAATTCAACATTTTCACCAACAGATCCAGCAACAATGGTCCTCCTCACCGTCGCTATCGCCACTTGGTAGGCTCGACGTTGAGCTCTAACCCGTGTTTGGTCTCATTTGAAGTGAGTTTTTCACCACCAGCACTTTAGCTGTCTCAGTAATTGTTTCATCACCCTCAGCCACAGGGTCATTCAAGTGCCATGCCATTGGAGAAGGTGCTTTTTAAGGTTTGTGGAGCAGCACACTCTTATTCCCCACCACCAAATGTGGTTTCCATGTGTTTGGCCGCCGTCTATTGGGTCTCCCCAGATGAATTTGCTATTAGAAGGAGGCATGTGAAGCCATAATCCTGGAAAGAGATTCTGGAGAGAAGCGAAGCACTCGACCCAATTTTAGCGTTTGATTCTGTGAGAGGCGCCCAGTGCTTGGTCTTATTAGCTGCAGCTCAACTTTAACTATGTTTACAGCAGAGGAGCAAGTCCTGGAGGGCTGGCTTCCTATTCTGCCTCTATGGGTGAGTTGGCATTGATGAGGAAAATTCCGGGGTGTGAGGCTACTCAACAGCCCAGCTCGTCGGGCAGAGCCCACGGGTACTTGTGGTCAGAAATGAAGGAGATTCCAGCCACAAGTTGGAGCAAAACAGCGGTCAGTAGACCAAGATCTTTTTTTGTTGCGCAACAGGTTCCCACAGGAGTAAGAACCCCGAACATGGGGTGACATTGACTTTTAAAACTTCCCACGGTCACCCAGAATACATTGCGTACAGAGTCACTGAAACATCACTACTACATCACTAAAGCGTCACAAAAGGGGAGGGTTACACAGGGATTAACAAGATTAACATAGGCCAGGGGTAGGCAACCTAAGGCCCGGGGGCCGGATGCGGCCCAATCGCCTTCTCAGTCCAGCCTGCAGACGGTCCCGGAATCAGCGTGTTTTAACATGAGTAGAATTTGTCCTTTTACTCAAAATGCATCTCTAGGTTATTTGTGGGGCATAGGAATCCGTTCATTATTTTTTTCAAAATATAGTCCGGCCCACCACATGGTCTGAGGGACGGTGGACCGGCCCACAGCTGGAAAAGGTTGCTGACCCCTGACATGGGCAAATGTCCAGACTTCTCACTCAGTACAAGCTTAACACAGGCAAACATGTCCAGGCACCTCTTAAGTACCTGCCACCAAAAGTACAATCGAACTCACTCCTGCACATCCATAAAAAGGTAAAGGGACCCCTGACCATTAGGTCCAGTCACGGATGACTCTGGGGTTGCAGCACTAATCTCGAGCTTCCGGGTCATGTGGCCAGCACGACTAAGCCGCTTCTGGCAAACTAGAGCTGCACATGGAAACGCCGTTTACCTTCCCACTGGGCACTTTGATGTGCTTTCAAACTGCTAGGTTGGCAGGAGCAGGAACCGAGCAACGGGAGCTCAGCCCGTCGCAGGGATTCAAACAGCCAACCTTCTGATCGGCAAGCCCTAGGCTCTGTGGTTTAGACCACAGCTCCACCCGTGTCCCTCCTTTACATCCATACCCTGGGGCAAGTCTGGTGATGGGCTCTTGGTTTCTTTGGACAACTAAATGATCAGTAATTGTCACCTTTGGGCACTTCCCTGGGTGGGGGGGTGTACACGTGTCCTCACGCTTGAGGGATTATGGCGGGAGATAGAGGGGTAAAGAGTCCTTTCCTTAAGGGCAAGAATCGCGTTGGAATGGAGGAAATTGATGCAGGGGGTTGATTTTCTATGATTTTCTGAAGTTAGGGGCTTTTCCTAAGCTGGCAGTCCATAAGGGAAGTGGTTTGACATATTTCTTGCAACAAAGGATCATTTTTTGCAATAGAAACCAGTTAATGGGGTTTTAATGGACTGAGTCCATTGTTCTCTCAGCAGGCAGCCACTCAGGAGCTCAGTCAAGCTTGCAAAGCTCCGCTGCTCTGCAGAATGGAAACAGGCAGAAAGATTCTGTCCACTAGAGGCCGCTATCCGCTAACTGCTATTGGTTAGCTGTCAAAATCCGATGCTTTTGATTGGGCTATAGGCAGTAGTATGTAAATACAGAGATCATTCCCAAGTCCCCGTTCATATTGATACGATTTTATACCAGAAAGAGGGAAGCAGGGTCTTTTATTAATAGAAAATATGTGGTGCTTGGTGCGACAGGGGAAGGAAAGGGCTTTCTTGAGCTCATTGTCTCGCGCCCTAGGTATGTGGAGGGGTTTCTGGGGAAGGCGAGATCCGTAGCGAATTTCCCCCTCGGAAATTCTGTACAGTATATTCTTTAAAAAGAAACAAAAAGTGTGGGGGCGGGGAGAGAAAAGACTGAAAGGGAAGAAAGGTTTCCTCTGTTCCCCTCCACATTCCCGGATGTAAGAACAGTCCTTCTGGATTAAAAAGGTAAAGGTACCCCTGCCCGTTCGGGCCAGTCTTGCCAGACTCTAGGGTTGTGCGCTCATCTCACTCTATAGGCCAGGAGTCAGCGCTGTCCGCAGACACTTCCGGGTCACGTGGCCAGCGTGACAAGCTGCATCTGGCGAGCCAGCGCAGCACACGGAACGCCGTTTACCTTCCTGCTGGTAAGCGGTCCCTATTTATCTACTTGCACCCGGAGGTGCTTTCGAACTGCTAGGTTGGCAGGCACTGGGACCGAACGACGGGAGCGCACCCCGCCGCGGGGATTCGAACCGCCGACCATGCGTTCAGCAAGTCCTAGGTGCTGAGGTTTTACCCACAGCGCCACCCGCGTCCCCCTCCTTCTGGATTAGACCAATGGATTATCTAGTCCAGCACCTTGTTTCCCATAGTTGCCCAGCAGAGGCTCACAACAAGCCCATAAGCAGGACCTGAGTGAAATGGCCCTCTCCCACTCATATTCCCAAGCAGGGACAGACCAATGATGAGCCAGAGTGAGGCAGCTCCCTCAGGAGGCCGATGCTGAGGTGAGGGGATCGAGCTGTGAGTGCCCTGTGGCCTGTCCTGTACCCCTACATTAGCTGACTGCTCTCAAGTGCAGTGAAAGATCCTGTCCTTTCCAAAGTACTTGGAATAAGATTCAACAGTCGATCCAATTGGCTTCGGTAAAGGAAAGTTTTTTGGGTGTTTTATTGTTTTTGATGTTTTAATTTGCTGGGAGCGCCCAGAATGGCTGGGGTAACCCAATCCGATGGACAGCATATAAATATCAACGTTGAATTTGTCTGATTTCCTTTCAAAGCCATTAAAGTTGGTACTTTTCAGTACCTATGGGTGTAGTGGGATCTGGACCATGGAACTCTCAGTTGGTGACTTGTGGGAGTCAGTCTGCAGCTCACCACACCTCAACCAGTGAGATGTATCACCAGAGATTACAGAACCCCAGCCAAGTCTTCAATGATGTCCTGCTCCCAGCAGAACAGCTTCTTCCAGAGCAGTGGCGGAGCAAGGTGGGGGCGGTCTGCACTGGGTGTCATCCTGAGGGTGGGGGGGACATTCACTGTAGGCTTGGGAAGCTGGAAGTTGTGGGTGGGTGGCACACTATTGCCCTGCGCTCCTGGCTGGAGGAAGCAGGCAGGCAGGGGAGAGGACAGGAAGGAGGCAAGTGAGCAAAGAACGGGACGGGGCAGGAAGGGGAGAAGAAGGAAGCGGGATCGGTGAAAGCTGGCAGGGCGAGGCCATCACTCGGGACCTTACCTTTCTTGAATTTTTCCCCATAGTGGTGGCTGTGCACCTTTGGACTAATGAATTTCGTGATCGCCAGGTGTGCTTTAGGGCAGACAATCAAGCAGTGGTGAACGTCCTGGCCAAACAGTCTTCGTGTTCCGAGAGGGTTTCTGGTTTGCTTCGCTCATTTGTGCTGCTGTGACTCAAATTTAATATTATTTTCTCTGCCAAATTCATCCCAGGCATTAATAATGACACAGCGGACTCTTTATCTCGATTTCAGATGGACAGCTTCTGGTCATTAGCACCTCAGGCTCACCTGCTGCCAGAACCTTTCCCGGGCCACCTTTGGAACCTTGGAAGCGCGAAGTTATCAAGGGAATATTGGCCTCTGTGGCACCTTCCTATCTAAAGTCATATAAAAAAGCCTGGTGTGATTTCTTGAAATTTCGGTTTAAGGAGACAGCTCTCACGCATGGTATTCCGCCCACTACCCATCATGTTCTACAGTACTTGGCACATCTGCATAACTTAGGGCATGCTGCAAAAACTTTAAAAATTCACATTGCTGCAATTACGTTCTTTAGCAAATTGGTATTTTCATTTGACCCTTGTGCAGACTTTATTGTCCATAGAGCAATTGAGGGGTGGAGCAGGCTTCAACCCTCAAAAAAGGATGGCAGAAGGCCGATAACTTTCGACCTTCTCTGTTTGATACGCAGAAAACTTAGGTCCATTTGCTGGTCAAAATATGAAGCACGATTATTTTCCTCTGCCTATGCTGTTGCTTTCTTTGGAGGCTTGAGAGTGGGGGAGGTTGTTGCAGAAACCAAATCAAATAGTACCTCATGGGGTCTGCTGTTAGAATGTTGGGTGTAGTGAAGGGTTAACCTTCTATGTCTCGAGCTTGAGGGGAAGGGCTTACAAAGGAAGTAAGCCAGGACGTTACGTCACAGCTTGTTATGCTGTGAAAGAGTGCTTTTGTTTTTGAGTTGGAGTGCGGCTCTCAGCCGAGAAGGATGTCTGAATTCTCTGGTGGAGTGTTTGACTGTTTGGCATGTAAATAAAGCTTTTAGATTAGAAGAAGCCGTTTGGAAAGATTTACTGTCCTTCTCACACATGAGATTTCGCTGTGCATCTGCTTAATTGCTTTCTCCGGAGCTACGCTGAAAACAGAAGATGGCAGACGCTGGAAACCAGAAGCTCACAGCGGGAGCGTAGCTGGACGAATAGAAGCAAAAAATCTTCTGAACAGGTTATGGCTCAACGCCAAGAATGTGAGAAAGGACTTGAAAGGCTTTAAAAGACTGAACGTCAGCTTGATCGACTGCCAAAGAGAGCAGAGGGCAGATCGGAGGAGGCTGACAGAGAGGGAGCATCGGAGCCAAGACTTTCTGGAACGCCCGGTTGGCAAGAATGAGTGAGTACTCTAGCCACAGAAAGGAAAGGGAAAGCATGGCAAAGCCCCAGGGACATGGCTTTGAGTTTAATATGCCGTGTCAGAGACTGAGTAGCCAAAATTGGCTGGAATGGTCTTTTGCAATGGAATACCTGCTAGTGGGAGAGCAGCTATGGCACTTAGTGCAACCCCCACAGCCCGTTGCTGTGCAAGCACAGGGGAAGAAGGCTGTAGTTCAAAGTGAGCTGGAGCAACGTGTGCTCAGAATTCTGGCTGAAAGCGTGGAAGCTTGTCTTGTGCCAGTCCTACAGGGTGCCAGACAGCCAAGGGTCGCTTGGGAATCCCTCCGGAAAGCTTGTGAAGCTGGGGTAGGAAGCAAGGGCTGAGAGATGGCTGCACCAGAGGGGGAGAGCCAAGATGGCGCTGGCCAGATTCTTGAGAGCTCATGCAAAGCTGAGAGGAGTTTTGAGCCCCCACGGGGGGGCGAAGGGACTGTTGCTGTGGCTGCTGCTGGTATTTTTGCTGTGCCTGAGAGCAGTTTGGATGCTGCAACGTGTCTGTGTGAGGAGCCAGGAGAGAGGCTAAGAGTCGGGAGCCCCGTACCCATCAGAGGGGGTGCAGGCAAAGGTCCTGGAAGCCCTGTGAGCAGTGGGGGGGGGGGCAGTGAGAAGTGAATGCTCTGAGAAGCCTCTTTCTCCAAAAGCTGCCGAGTGTTGTTTACGCCATGAGCCGGAGCCTAGCCGTGGGAAGCTGAATGCTACTGGAGGCTCTAAGGTCGCACAGCTGGGAACTTTGCTGATAGCGGGCGGCTATCGGAAGGAGCTGCGTGAGAACGCCGGGAGAAGTCCAGTCTCCAAGGCGACTGAGAGAGTTGCATCTACGGAAGCTGTGAAGGCCGTGGGCAAGTCCCCCTGCCGGGGGAAGTCTGTTGCCGTGGCAACCAGAGAGGACGTCTGCAGAGGCCCCAATGAGGGGGGCAGCAAGGGGAGTGTTGCTATGGCAATTCTTCAGGAATGTCAACAACCAGACACTCTAACTGTTGTGGTGGACAGTGGAGCCACAAACACTCTCGTGCCATCTGCGGGTCTTTTGAGGAACTGCAGGACAGTAAAAACTGACAAATATGTCACTCTTGCTGATGGAAGTAAAAGAAGGCTGACACAGTCAGGATATTTTTACTGTTCTTTTCTTAAACATGAGGTCAAAGCTTATGCTGTGCCAGGCTTAGCCAACTGTTTGTTAAGTGTGCATGATTTACTTGCTGATGGTTTTCATATGTCTTTTGCAGGTACCCAATGTGAGTTTTCCAAGAATGAGAAGCAATTGTACACAGTGCAAGCCAAGGGGGGGGGGGTTGTTTCTTATAGAGTTGCCTATTTCTACAGAAGAGGATGACACCGAAGATGCAAAGGGGCAATGTGTGAATGTAGCACCCCACGATGGTTGTCCACATATCTGGCACAGGAGATTTGCCCATCTGAATTGGGGAAATGTCAAGAAGGCACCTGAACTGACACAGGGGTGCAAATTCAAGGCTTGTGACAGATTCTTGGATTGCCATGCTTGTAAACAAGCCAAGATTGTCACATGCTCTTATCCAAAGTCAGAGAGACAGACCACTCCACCCCTTGAGTTAATTCATGCAGATTTGTGTGGCCCCATGTCAGTTGAGTCATGGGGGGGGGTCAAAATACTCTCTGCTCTTGATTGATGATTTTTCTAGGTCTGCTTGGACTTTTGCTCTGCACTCTAAAGGGGAGGCGGCTGGGCTGATCAGGGATTGGATCACCGCAGTTGAGGTAACCTTCTCCACCAAAGTGCGTGGTTTTCAGAGTGACAGGGGTTCGGAGTTCACTGGTTCTGCTTTGCAAGATTTCTTTAGAGAGAAGGGGATTAGCCACCGATTGACCGCTCCTTACTCTCCACAGCAAAATGGAGTCGCAGAGAGGAGGAACAGGACGATACAGGAAGCGGTGTCGTCTGTACTGTGGGATGCAGGGCTACCCCAGAAGTACTGGTCCGAAGCCTGGCGATATGTTGTGTTTACACAGAATAGAGTGTACAACTCATGTGTAGGGAACATGCCCTATTTCTTGCTGCATGGAAAGAAACCCAAGGTGCACTACCTTCGTGTGTTTGGTTGTGAGGCCTGAGTTCTAATTCCAAAGGCTCTACGCAAGAAAGGTGAGCCAAGATCCAAAAGAATGATCTTTATAGGGTATGAGCCTGGCTCCAAGGCCTGGCGGTTTGCATACCCAAGTGGAAACCAGTCAAGGTTTGTGATCAGCAATAGCGCTGAATTCTGTGAACATGCTGGATGGGCACGTTTGCACGCTAATCCGGACGTGCTTTCACAGCCGTTCTATGACTCAGACGTGGAGGAGGAGGAGGAGGAGGAGGAGGAGGAGGAGGAGGAACTTGTTGCTGGGGACCGAGGTCCAGAGCAACAGGATCTACCACAGGGACAGAGTCCAAGGCAGGGACAACTCAGGATCCCTCAGAGGGGGGAACCTAGAACCCCTCCTCAGGCAAGTGTCAAGTCTGAGCCAAAGAGTGAGCCTTCCTCACCTGCTGGACCGGCTGTAAGGCCCAAAAGGCGCAGCAGGTCAGAGGGGGAATACACTGAAGTTGAGGATGATTTAGCTGGACCCAGTGAGTCAGAAGTGACACCAGGGTTCACACTGAGGAGATCAGCGAGGACAAGGAGGCCTCCTGATCAGTATGAAGCTACAGGCGTCTGGGTAGGTGTAGCCAGATGTGAACCTGAATCCTTTGAGGATATTCAGAGTTTACCTCAGGAAGAAGCAAGTAAGTGGCACAAGGCAATGGACAAAGAGATGAGGTCCATGGAAAACCTAGGTGTGTTCTCGCTCAGAGTTGCCACCAGGCAAACAGGCTGTGAGTTGCAGGTGGGTTTACCGACTTAAACCCACTGACGCTGGAGAACCACAGTATAAAGCTAGATTAGTGGCTCGAGGATTCACTCAGAGAAAGGGAATACACTTCACTGAGGTGTATTCGCCAACCTCACGAGCGGAGACTCTGAGGACGCTTTTAGCTGTTGCTGCACAGAGAGGTTGGAAGGTAAACCACTTTGATGTGGATGTTGCCTACCTGAACTCAGATCTCCAGGAGGAGCTGTACATGCTTCCTCCTCCAGGGTTTGAGATCCTGAGGCAGGGCATTGTATGGAGATTGCACAAATCCATTTATGGATTACGTCAATCTGCCAGAAACTGGAATATGTGCCTGAATGAAGCCTTAGAAGAACAAGGTTTCAGAAGAAGTGTTGCTGATAGTTGTCTTTATTTGAGAGGATCAGGTGCAACACAAGAGTACTTGCAGATTTATGTAGATGACGTATTATTCTTTTCAGAGACAGGTAAACAGGCAGAGAGGTTTGCCAGGGAGCTAGGTAAACGGTTCAAGCTCAAGCAGCTTGGAGCTGTCAAGACTTATTTAGGTGTGGATGTTGTCAGAGCACAAGATGGAAGTTTCTTGTTCAGTCAGAAAGGTAAAGTTGAGCAACTGCTTCAGAAATTCAGGATGAGCGATTGTGCGGGAGTGAGAAGTCCTATGGAGACTAATTTTGTGAAGGACAGTCAGCAAGTAGAACACGCTGTGTTCGAAAATGCTGAGGTGTTTCAGTCAGCCCTAGGGAGTTTGCTGTACTTGTCCCAGTGGAGCAGACCAGATATAGCGTTTGCTGTCAATCTGCTCAGCAGGGAAGCTTCAAATCCTAGTGTGCAAGCCTGGAATGGCATCAAGAGAGTTCTGAGGTATTTGCAGGAAACCAAAGACTTTTGTCTTAGGTTGCCAGCGCAAGGTGAAGTCAAACTGACTTGTTTTGTGGACTCAGACTGGGCTAATCTTCAGGATCGCAAGTCTGTGTCTGGTCTAGTGGTGAAGTTTGGGAACTCAGTGGTTGGGTGGAGGTCCAAGAAGCAGAGTCTTATAGCGTTCTCATCCACTGAAGCTGAGTTCAGTGCTCTTTCAGAGGTGTGCAGAGAGGTAGAGTTCTACGCTTGTTTGGTCCAGGAACTCTGTGGAACAAATTGTCTGCTGATTGTCTTCGAAGACAATCAGCCATGCCTTCGTTTGGCCGAGACGGGTCAATTCAAGGCCAGGAACAAACACCTAGACATTCGCTTTCAGAATGTGTGTCAGAGTGTTCAGGAGGGGTTAGTTGCGTTGAAGTACTGTCCCTCCGCCAAGAACCTCGCTGATGGGTTCACAAAGCCACTCTCCTTCCAAAGACATGGGGAGTTTTGCGAAGGTCTGGGTTTGGGGTGACCGAGGGTCAATATTCCCCCTCAGGCGCGAGACAAGAGGGGGTGTTGGGTGTAGTGAAGGGTTAACCTTCTGTGTCTCGAGCTTGAGGGGAAGGGCTTACAAAGGAAGTAAGCCAGAACGTTACGTCAACAGCTTGTTATGCTGTGAAAGAGTGCTTTCGTTTTTTGAGTTGGAGTGCGGCTTCCAGCCGAGAAAGATGTCTGAATTCTCTGGTGGAGTATTTGACTGTTTGGCATGTAAATAAAAAGCTTCTAGATTAGAATAAACGTCTGGACTGATTTACTGTCCTTCTCACATTTCGCTGTGCATTCTGCTTCGTTTGCTTTCTCCTGTGATTACGCTGAAAACAGAAGCTGGCAGACGCTCGCAGCGGGAGCGTAACTGGACGGAGAAGCAATAAATCATCAGAACAGCTTTGCCTGTAACGTAAGTTGGGCCTGTCTGAGGCCAAACTGTAAGTATGGACACGAATGTGAGAAGTGCCTGGGTAACCACCTGGCTGTTGGGAAAAAGCACCAAGGCAAAAGCCAGCTCCAGATGGCTGGAATGCAAAACAGGATGTTGTGGTTTGCAGATGTACTGTTGGGGAAAAGGTGGAGCCTATTCTCTGTACTGAGCACCGGATGTTAGCTCAGAGTGTCATATGACCTGTACTGGAAGTACAGGGGAGGAGTGTGTGACTCTTCTAATGGAGACTGAAGGGTGCAGTCACATTTCTATGTACTGTTGAGTGACAGGAATAAAACATGTAGAAAGGACTCCTGTCTGTCTCATTTCTCCTCCCTGGGAGAATGCAGGGAGGGAGAGAGAAGCAAAGAAGCAGAGGGTGTGTTCTTCTCACGACTAATGAGAAGAATCGCCGGGTTTGTTTACCTAGCCTGCCGGGGTCGCAGACGGACGGTAAACACAGTATCTCGCTCAATTGCCTCGGGGGAGGCCAGGTACCTCTGCCTGTGAGCTGAAGATACTAAAATATGGCAGCCTTCGGATGGTTGCGATTCATCGGACATCTGCATGAGAGGCTGGTGGATTGTCCTCCTCTGCTCCAAGGGAGAAGGCAAGCATCTGAAAGAAGCCAGAGGCTCAACAGACAGCTGGTGGAAAGAAGAGGTGTTTTCCAGAGCAACAAAGTTCAAGGTATGCTGCATTTCGGGCTAAAAGTGTGAACGCAGTTTGATTAATTCACTGGTTCACGGAGCTGCGTTCTGGAAAAACAAAAGCTCCGGAAGGAAGAGGCCTGCAGCTTAAAGGCTGAAGCCTGCATTCCACAAATTCTTGTGGTTGATAAACTGTCCTATTGAAATGCATTGTTGCTAAGTAACGGAAAGTTGGAAAGTTACTGGCAAAAGGGGCTGGACTGTGAGTGTGAGCCTGGGAAAGCGAAACAAAATCAGAGAATGTTTTGGCTACAAGTTTACGTGCCCTTGGAAGGGACTTTCCATAGCAGCCAGAGTTTAGCTGCCAGGTGCAAAAGAGCGTAAACAACCTGCAGTTTGCCTGCGTGAGAAAGAAAAAAACAACTGTTGGATTTTACAGCTTGTTTGAAAGTGAGAGAGGCTTGGATTCAAAATGGATGCCAAGAAGGGGGGAGACTTGCCTAACTCATCTCCCCTGACCAGAGACAGTTATTCATCATGGTCTGGATGGATAACTACCCCAGAAGGGGTGAGCCAAGATGATGCTGGCCAAGTTCCTAAGAGCTCAACGAAAGCTGAGGAGAGCTTTGACCCCAGAGGGGAGAGTGCAGGAACTGTGGCTGTTGGAACTGTTGGTGTTCCTGAACAAGGTGCAATGGGTGTTGCTGACAGGGGGAGGGAAGAACAGAGTTCAAATCTCCCCACTGATGATGCTACTGGGAAGCATGGAGTAGCATTGAGTGCTGTCCGATGCTACAATTGTGGACAGACTGGGCATCTACAGCGAAACTGTAAGAAGCCGCGCCAGTCAAGAAGAGCAAAGAGCAGCTCTACGAAGCCTGAGGCGTCAGGCAAAAGCCGTACCAAGTGCCAGGTGAAACCTGCAAAGGCTATGATGGCGAAAGGAACCACGCCAGATGTTGGGAACTCGTTCATAATTGACACGGGCGCAACGGTTCAAATGTGCCCGTACAGACAACTGTTTACGACGTTGAAGAAGCAAAGCTTCGCTGTGAAACAGGCCAACGGTCAAGAGTTGGAAGTGAAAAAAAAAAGAAGATGGCGCCGGCAGTAAGTCTTCTGTGAGCCTCAACAGAGTGAGTAGGAGCTTTTTACAGAATAATTACAATAAT